>NC_046291.1:80902500-81227500 GCF_004115265.2 Rhinolophus ferrumequinum | reverse complement strand
TCACCCCAACTTTTTTTTATGTATCAACTTTTTATTTAAGATAATTTTGTCCTACAAATAAGTATAAAACAATGTAATGATTGCATGCCAGCTTTCCCTGTTGTTAACATCTTACATAAAAATAATACTCTAATTATTATCTAAACCAGGAAAGTAGTATTGAAATAACGCTATTAATAACCTTCAGACTTTGTTTAAATGTTACCAATTGTTCTATAAGTTCTGATTTTTTTTAAACCTGATCTAAGAGTCAATCCAGGATTGTGTATTGCATTTAGTTGTCATGCATCCTTCATTTCCCTCAATCTGGAACAATTCCTCAGTCTTTCTCTCTTGCAGTCTGAAAATCACCCATCATTTATTTTAAAGCATGTCCCTCAGATTGGGTTTGTGTGACATTTTTTTCACTATTTTAGATTGAGGTTATACCTTTTGGGCAAAAATGATATTAAATCAGGAGTTATGTGATAGCAATATGTCTTATTCCAGCTTAATTTTGGTCACTTTGTTTATGTGGTACATTTCTCCACTGTGAAGCAGATATTTTTCTCTTGTAATTACTACGTATTTTCATGGAAAGTTACTTTGAGACTATGCAAATATCCTGTTTCTCATTATTCTTTTGCCCATTAATTTTAGCAACCATCAGTGATTCTTATCAGCAAAATTCATAAATGTAATATTAAGTGGTGGTTTTCTAGTTCCATTATTCTTACTGTATTTATTTATTTGAATACTACTGAGACAAATAATTATCTCTTCTTCCCATCAATTTATTTATTCGATTGTTTACATCAGTTTTGACTCATGGATAGTTATTTTATTCAATGAATTATAATACATACTATCATTTTGTTGCGCAAGTGTTCTAAATTTAGCCATTAGGAGCTCAGGAAGGTTGGCTCCAGCTCTTAACATTTTTAAAAGAGGTAAAAAATATATTCTTCCGGATTGTCTTATGTTATTTAATGCTATGTAGCAAACCCAAAACTTAGTGCCTCTAAATAACATTTTATTATTAGTTTTCATGCTTCTGAGCATTGGCTGTCTGAATTTAGTGTTCTTCACTTGGGATCTTTCAAAAAGTTTCAGTAAAGACAGCTGCTAAGACTGCTGAATGCTTCTTTAATTACTTGTTTGAAGCCCAGCCAAGAATTATTGGAACAGGTGGGGGCCAGTGAAGTATTTCTTTTTCCATATAGTCTTCCAAATGGCTATGATGGTACTCTCAAAATAGTTGGACATTTCACATGGTAGGTAGCTTGTCCTTCCAAAGCAAGTGATTCAAGGGACTCAGGGGCAAGTGGCCAAGCTCCCGATCACCTAGCCTAAATAATTACTTCTGCCATATTCTATTGATCGAAGCAGTTATAGGACTAGCACTTTCAAGGTTGAGGAGTGGGAGGGCTGGCCTACTCTTAATGGGAGACTGGCCATCACAAAAGGGAAAAAAGAAACTGATGATGGCATCTTGGAGACAAACCACGACACATAGCTGGTCTGATTTAAATTAGTTGAGTTTGAAAGCTACTTACACTTCTAAACACATAAAACTGAGAAAAAGTTTTTTATGCACACAATGCTTTTGAATTATAAAGTAATGCAAGTTAAATGCAAGCAAAAACAAAAATCCCATATATTTTTTAATTAACAATATTAATTTAACGTGACAGTTGATGTTGCTTAATTGAAACCAAAATTCTGCTTGGGATGAGGTACTAAGCTGTAGAAAAAAAAGGTTTTGAATTTGACACACCAAAACCTCATTCTTTAATTACTAAGACTCTAAGTATTCTGCAGTCATGAAATAATTTGTGGATGGAGGGAGATGGAAGGGAAGGACAGAAAAGGCAGTAAAACCCATGTCTGTGAACTTTAATTGGCTGGCTTTTAGAGATTTTATTAAGGTTTGTTGGCATCAGACATTTATCGTTTCCATGATTCTATGACTGACCACTTGTATCATATGTAGTCACAAGGTAGCATATATACCCTGTTTCCCCGGAAATAAGACCTAGCCAGACCATCGGCTCTAATGCATCTTTTGGAGCAAAAATTAATATAAGACCCTGTCTTATTTTACTACAATATAAGACTGGGTTTTATATAATGTAAGATCAGGACTTATATTAATTTTTGCTCCAAAAGACGCATTCGAGCTGATGGTCCAGCTAGGTATTATTTTTGGGGAAACACAGTAATAGATACAGTCTCCACTCTCAAGGAGCTTATAATCTATTTCTCTGCGACGTAAGGAAGTACTAATCTGAACTTTCTCTTAAAAGCTGACAAAGGGCAGACTTTTTTTTTTTTTTTTTTTTTTTTTTTGCTGAATAAATATCTTTGAAGACAAATTAAGCACTGACCTCTGGTACTTTTCTTCCAAGAACTGTGTCATCAATCAGAGTCCTGTGCCATTAGAAATGCAGTCCTTCTGCTCAGACAAATAAGCACAACTGTTTCTGTCAGATGGCAAGCAGCCAGTATATCCAGGAATCACTGGAGCAGGTGTGTTTGTGGTAGATGCAAAAATAACTAAGAACATCAAACGAGCACATGCTCCTTAATGCTCCACTGAGTGCTATGAGAGGGAAAAACCTACATATATCAAGAGGAAAGCTTTCTTATCGCACTTGGGAGCATGGACGTGGATGAAGCACAGAGAAAAGCACAGCGCTGTAGCGGGATGGATTGAGAACTGGGGTTAAAGTGGTTATCCTAATTTCTAACCACTTTCCTATTAGTTCTATCCTAAATTGAACTAATTTTAAAAAAATAATAATAAAATAAAAGAAGGCTCTCCACTTGTGGTTTGAGGTTTTGGGGAAATTTACAGGTCAGCTATTGTTAATCGATCTCTCAATGAGAGTAATAAAGGAAAGTGCTTTGAGCCAAGTGATTATCATGATGTCACTCTGCCCATACCGTTCTCTCCTGATCTCTTTCCTCACTTGATAATTTAACAATATAGAAGGACAGAAGGCAGCATTGACTTTAGGGGACAAAACAGGGTTTTGTTTTGTTTTGTTTTGTTTTGTTTTGTTTTAAATATCAGATAAATGTGGGATTTTATCCCAGTTTCTCTAGTTACTAACCAAGTGATATTTGGCAGGCTGGTAATATTCTGATACCTAGTTTTCTCTTCTCTAGAAAGAAGATCTAATTACATCATAGGACTGTTTTGATACAGAAACTTACTGGTTTAATGTCTGGTACATTAGAGATACACATCCTGTGGAAGATATTGTGGTTTATAGTCAATACAAGTTGAAATCACTTCCTTTGTTGTAGACGTTTTATCGTAACTGTGCTCTTACATCCAGAACTTTACTTTAATCAAATAGATAGAAATCTAAGATATATTCTCCATATTGTATAATTTAAGGAAAATTCATACTTCCCTTACAGCTTCCAAGTTGTAGATGGAATCTACCTTAATATTCATGTGTAAGGAGTGTAAAGATTTTAAAAAGAATTCAGAGGAGCATTATCTAAGTAACTGAAGTGTTGGGCTGAGCTGTGTTTCTCATCTTGGGCCCTACTGGCATGTTGGACAGAATGTCTCTTTGTCGTGCACAACTGCCCTGAGCAATACGAGATGTTTAGCTTCTCTGTCCCGAGATAATAAATGCCACCTAGTCATTGCAGCGACCTTTGCAATTGTACCTAGAGGAACACTATTACCCCTAGTTGAGAACCTCTGGACTAGACTAGATAGTTATTTGTTTGTTTGTAAAGAAGGAGTATGTTTCTTGATGTTAGGCTGAGCACATACCATGGTGTACGACTCCCACACATAATCCTTTGAAGTGATAGAAAACATAATTTAACTACTACATAACTTCACTCTTTGGTAATGCATTGAATCTTTGGTGGAGCAAAATTGCTAACATAAAGGATTAGATAGATGATGGAAACAGTAGGCTCAACTACACATGCTGGGTTGTGAGAAGATCTAATGAAACATGTTACTTTTTCCCTCTTTGAGTTCTGAATGAACTGAGAAACAAGACAATGGGTTAAAACACAAGGAATTAAATATTTCACTTGTTAAGCTGATTAGAGAATGTGGCTTATTCTGGGGACAAATGAGCTTCAGCATGTGAGAAGGAAAGAGACTTGCCAGGTAGTCATGGCAACACCAGACTGGGACAGGCCTTTGCACATTTAGAGCTGTAGTTCCTTGTAGCATCCGTCATATGGATAGCTGGAGAGATTTCGTGTTTTCTGCAGGCAGGCCCACTTTTGAATAAGAAAAAAAAAAGGAAAGTACTGGATTTTGTATGTCCACATTATTCTAAATACCCCAATCAAGTCCCTGCCCTCCTGGGGTGGGGCAATGAAAAGGGAAAGACAAACGAAGAGTGTTACACTTACAGTATTTCTCCGAAAATAAGACCTAGCCAGACCATCAGCTCTAATGCGTCTTTTGGAGTAAGAATTAATATAAGACCCGGTCTTATTTTAATATAAGACTGAGTCTTTATAATATACTATAATGTAATGTAATATAATATAATACCGGGTCTTATATTAATTTTTGCTCCAAAAGACGTATTAGAGATGATGGTCCAGCTAGGTCTTATTTTCAGGGAAACACGGTAGTGGAGCTTCCTTCATTTGGAGGAAATATCACAAGTTGGAAAGAATCATATTATTGTCACATTGGAATTAACTGCTGCAAAGGCAAGGGTGTACCATGTCTCCAAGGAGTGGATAAAAGGAGCAGAAAGAGCATGAGAATGGTCTATGGACAAATGAAAGGATGGGTAGTTATCGTTTCCAGAACGGAAACAGGTTGTTCCTGCGTATCTCCCTGACTCCAACCGGGCTCAAGCAGAAGCGATGGGGGTAAATGTTATCAGACGGAGCCTGGTGTTTGGTGGCTTATGTGGAAAAGACAAGTTGGTGATACCCAAATGGAATAGGGAGTGTCCTGTTCAGGGACTGACCCCAGGGCTTCTTTGACTACGTAGGCAGCCCTCTCCTCTCCTCTCTCCCCTAACCTCTCTCCCCTCTCCCTTTTCCCCTCCCCTCTCCTCCCCTCCCCTCTCCTCTCTCCCCTCCCCTCCCCTCCCCTCCCCTCCCCTCCCCTCCCCTCCCCTCCTCTCTCTCTCTCTCTCTCTCTCTATCTCTCTCTCTCTCTCTCTCTCTCTCTCTCCTTACCCTAGTGGCCATCCTAATGGGTATAAGGTGTTATCTCACTGTGGTTTTCATTTGCATTCCCCTCATCACTTGTGGTGTTGAACATATTTTTATATGCTTATTGGTCATTTGTATACCTCCTTCAGAGAAATGTGTATTCAAGTCCTTTGCCCATTTTTAAAATCTAGTTATTCATTTTTGTTGTTGAGTTATAGGAGCTTTTTTAAAAGAAAAAACTAAAAACATAACATTACTAGAGGGAATCTAGAGCAGATTTTCACAGTAGCTGCACTTAAATTGGACCATTAATCATTTTATTTGTGTTAATTCAACAATGTGGAAATGTCTACATGGAGGCATTTGACCCGTATTAAATGTTCTCATGTGAAGAAGACATTGTGAAAAACCAAATGCAAAATTTCATGGATATCCAGTTTAAGTAGACATGAACAGAAGATATGATTAAAATGTCAACAATAGACTATCTAGGTGCAGGTTCAAAAGCCAGGCATGATTTAGTAACTAAAAAGCAATTGTTTGCCACTGAATGCCTACTGACAGTACCCATAACTGCAAGGCACATGTTGACTTGTGTTTTTTGTTTGTTTGGTTGTTTTTTTGTTTTTTTTTTGTATTTTCTCTAGTTTTTGATTTTCTGACTGCTGTTAATCACATGTCCTCAATATGCAGTGCCCAATAAATCTTGTTAGCCTTTTATCATTGTAAACAGTTACAGATTATGTCTCCATAGAGTGTGGTAGAAATGTCCTTATGTTGCACTAGCCTGTGCTTTATGAGATGAACAAATGAGTAATTCAGGTTTTGTAGTAGGCTGTGTGTCACATAGGAGCTCAGTCATAAATTTTGAATTGTCTACCAATGTGCATTAAATCAAAGTGTCCATCTGAAATAGTAGTAGTATTTCATGAGCTGTGTAGAACAGTTCATTATCCTATTTCTAAGAACTCTTTTTTCTTTGCCTTTTGAGTTTTATCTGGGGCCTGGAGAGAACAAAAGTTTAATTTTTTTTTTAATTGAGCTAAAATTGACATATAGCTTTATATTAGTTTCAGGTGTACAACTTAATGATTCGATATTTTTAGTCACTACAAAATGATCACCATAATGTCTAGTTACCATCTATCACCATACAAAATTACAATTTTTTTCTTAGATGAGAATTTTTAAGATTTACTCTCTTAGCAACTTTCAATTATGCAATACAATATTACTAACTATACGAGATCTGACAGTTAAGTTTGCAAACTCATCCTAGAGAAAGTGCTACATACCTCATTGCTGAATATCACTACGGTCACCTTCGAAGTGCTCCCCTTGGGAAGCGATGCACCAATGTCAGTGTCTAGTCCACCCTTCAATGCAATTTTGGAACTCTTTTTTCTGGAATGGCCATCAGAGCTGTTGTCGTATTACCCTGATGTCCTGAATGTCATAAAAATGTCTTCCTTTCAATATTTCCTTTATCTTCAGGTAAAGAAAGAAGTCATTGGGGGCTAGATCAGGTGAGTAGGGAGGGTGTTCCAATACAGTTATTTGTTTACTGGCTAAAATCTCCCTCACAGACAGTTCCATGTTAGCTGGTGCATTGTCATAATGGAAGAGCCATAAATTGTTGGCGAAAAGTTCAGGTTGTCTTTTTCATGCAGCGTTTTCAGCACTTCCAAATAGTAAATTTGGTTAACTGTTTGTCTAGTTGGTACAAATTCCTAATGAATAATCCTTTTGATATCAGAAAAGGTTAGCAACATTGTTGCAACAAAGCTCACCAACTTAATTGTCCAACCTGGTAGTCACAATGCTGTACATTACATATCCATGACTTATTTATTTTATAACTGGAAGTTTGTTCCTCTTTATCCCTTCACTCATTTTGCCCCCTCTTCCCCTCCCCCGCCAAGGGCAACTGCCAATCTATTTTCTGTATCTATGAGTTTTGTTTGCTCAGTTGTTTTGTTTTATAGATTCCACATGTAAGTGAAATCATACATTATCTGTCTATCTCTGTCTGACTTATTCCACTTAGTGTAATACCCTCAAGGTCCATCTATGTGGTCTCCAAGGTAAGCTTTCATTCTTTTTTTATTTCTGAGTAGTATGCTATTGTATATATGTACCACATTTTCTTTATCAATTCATCCATCAGTAGACACTTAGGTTGTTTTCACATCTTGGCTATGATAAATAATGCTTCAGTGGAAAAAATCGTGAATATATCTTTTCAAATTGGTGTTTTCATTTTCTTCTGATAAATACCCAGAAATGGAGTTGCTGTATTATTTGGTAGTTCTATTTATAGGAACCTCCATACGGTTTTCTATAGAGGCTACACCAATTTGCACTCCCACCAGCAGTGTACGAGGGTTCCCTTTTCCTCCACATCCATGCCAACACTTGTTATTTCTTGTCTTTTTGAAAATAGCCATTCTAACAGGTGTGAGGTGATATATCATTGTGATTTTTGATTTGTATTTCCCTGGTGATTACTGATGTTGAACATTTTTTCTTCTGCCTGTTTGCTATCTGTATGTCTTTGGAAAAATGTCTACTCAGATCTTCTGCTCATTTTTAAAACTGATTGTTTTTTTTTTGCTATTGAGTTGTATGAGTTCTTTATGTATTTTGGATATCAGCCACTTATGGAAAAATGGAATAGATTTGAAAATATTTTCTCCCAGTCAGTGCGTTGCCTTCTCATGTTGTTGACTTTTTTCTTTCTTTCCTTTTTTTTTATTTTTTTTTTTGCTGTGCAAAAACATTTTACTTTGATATAGTCCCACTTGTTTATTTTTTGCTTTTATTGCCTTTGCTTTTGAAGGGGGATCCAAAATATCATTCCTAAAACCAACATCATGGAGTTTACTGCCCATTTTTTTATTTTAGGAGTTTTGTGTTTTCGCGTGTTAAGTTCAGGTCTTTAATCCATTTTGAATTCATTTTTCTGTATAGTGTAAGATAGTAATCCAGTTTCATTCTTTTGCTTGTAGCTATCACGGTTTTTGAACACCATTCATTGAAGACACTGTTTTTCCCCATTGTATATTATTGCCTCATTTGTTGTAAATTAATTGACCATATATGTATGGGTTTGTCTGTGGGCTCTCTATTCTATTCCATTGATATGTGTGTGTGTTATGCCAGTACTATACTGTTTTGATTACGATAGCTTTGTGACATAGTTTGGAAATCAGGGAGAATGATGCCTCCAGGTTTGTTCTTTATTTTCAAGATTGCTTTGGCTATTCAGGGTCTTTTGTGGTTCCATATAAATTTTAGGATTGTTTGTTCTATTTTTGTGAAAAATGCTGTTAGAATTTTAATAGGAATTGCATTTAATCTGTAGATTGCTTTGGGTAGTATGGACATTTTAACAATGTTAATTCTTCGTGTCCATGAGCATGGTGTATGCTTCCATTTATTTGTGTCTTCTTCAATTACTTTCTTCAGTGTCTTAGAATTTTCAGTATAAATGTCTTTTACTTTCTTGTTTAAATTTATCCCTAGGTATTTTATTCTTTTTGATGCAATTTTAAGTGGGATTGTTTTCTTAATCTCTCTCTGATAGTTTTCTGTTAGTTTATAGATGTGCACAGGTTTTCATATATTGATTTTTTACTCTGTAACACTTATTAATTCTTACAGTTTTTTGGTGGAGTCTTTAGGGTTTTCTATACATAAAATCATGTGATTTACAAGTAATGACAGCATTACTTCTTCATTTCCAATTTGGATGCCTTGCATTTCTTTTTATTGCCTACCTGCTTTGGCTGAGACTTCCAAAACTATGTTGAATAAAAGTGGCAAGAGTGTGCATCCTTGTTTTGTTCCTGATTTTAGAGGCAAAGCTTTCAGCTACAACAGTTTAAGTTAATCAAAGTCAATGTTAAGGTTGGCACCTAAATGCTACATTTTTCCATCCTATTATCTTGAAAGTTTATTAAGTAGATGCAAAAAAAATTGCACTGTAAAAGGTTAATAATTGCAAAACCACAATTACTTTTGCACCAACCTAATAATAATTTGTGAATATAGATAGCATATTGCTGGCTACAGGGTATTGTCTTTTACTTTTCTTGAGGTTTTAAAAGATGACAATAAATATGAAAGTTTTGAAAAATCAATAACATTATAAATAATTAGGAAATAATATTTTCCTGGCCATCTAAAAATTATACTTTTTTTTTTTTTTAATTTGAGTGCGTGCGTGCGTGTGTGTGTGTGTGTGTGTGTGTGTGTGTATTTCCACAGACTAGAGTAAATTTAGATAAGGTAGGTGATACATTTTGTCCTAAGGCAAAACCCTTCATTTGGCTTCATGTTCAAAATGGAAAATGGCTTCAGAAGCATCCATTGAGGTCTATTGGTTTGGGAAATCATGTATAAGCAATCATGGGAATCTTCAAATCAAATTAACCTATGTTCCCTATGGAGATATTTTTTTGTTTTGTTTTTTTAAAGCAGCATTTTTTACCTGATTGCCATATCTTTATGGAACAAAATGATTATGAAAAAGAATATTATTTTTTTGTGATGCTGATTGCATTGCTTTTCAGCTGATTAAAGCCAGCTGGGACATAGTACTCCAATGTAGTTTATAAGAATCATGCCTGGCATGTGCAAAGTTCATGAAAATTTGTAGCAATTTGTTAAATAATGTGCCAGGTGATAACTATAGGTTTGCAATATTTTAGAAAGATCTATCTTTAATTTATGAACCTTTCAATTGCCTTACCAACTTATGCCAAGAGGGCAAAGCTGTCAGACCTACTTATAGTTATTGCAAACTCTGCTTCCAGTTACAGTTTCAAAGTAGGCTATTGATATTACCTGCTGTCTTCAACATTTTATTGAGACCATTTTTCTTTGACTCTTGAATACTCAGATAGTTCCTTGTGATAGTTATTTCAAATTTCTATTCTCTCATTTTTTAAATGAGCCCATACTTTATCAAAATCTTGCTCAATGATCAGCCAGTAAGAACTTTAATATGCTAAAGTCATAACATCAAAAGAACTAGCAAAGATTAAGAGGAAGAAATGTGTTTTTAAAGTATCTAACTTATCTGCTGTATCCAAGATAACTCATAAGCTGTGTCAATTATAAATCATAATTTGCTAGGTTAAGTTTCTTATGCTTCCAATAGGGAACACCCAGTTAGGGGCTGAAAAAAATGATGTTGCTATCAAATGTCACTAAAAATGTTAAATATTAGGTGTTTGTCATTAATTTATCTTTAAAAATAAGTGCTTTTTGGTAATCTGCTATGTACCAAGGTACGGGGGAAAGTATGGAGAATAAGGTGTATGCAATTCTACCCTTGTGGATTTTAATTGGTGGTTATGTACTAAAAAAATATTTGTAAAAGTTGTCAATTATTATTCTGATAATTGTTAAAAAAAAAAAGTTCAGAGTAAATGAGCAAATTTAATAAAACTGAGGAATCCTTGTAGATTTTCTTGTGGAAATATAATTTAAGCCAAGACTGGAGGAAGGGAACTTGTTTGGTCAGGAAGAAGAGGTAGCATATTTCCAACAAAGGGAATAGTATGTATAAGTCTGAATGTAAGGAAATTTTTCAGTGCATTGAAATAATTGGAAATACTGTGACTAAATTTTAGCTAGCAATGCAGAGTTTGAGAGTGGCCCAAAGTAAAGCTACATCAGTAAAAGGGGAGTCATAAAAGAGTGTTTAAGCCATGTTAATATTTTTACACTTTATGATGAAAGCAATAAAACTATTGCAGAGTGTTGGGCTGGAGAATGCTGTGACTAGATTCTTGTTTTTAAAACATTACTTGGGCAGCACTGGGGACAATGACTTGGTCCGGGAGGCAGGGGGATGATTAAGAGAGACCAGGTCAGAGGCTATTTTTGTAACCCAGTGAAGACACAATAGTAGTTTTGATTATCAAGATGCCAGTGGAGATGGAGAGAAAAGCACGTGCTGAAGTGATAGTTAAAAAGTAGACTATCCAAGACTAGTTGGATATGGAAGTAAAAAGAAGAAAAGTATCCAAGACAACATTCAGGTTTTTGGCTTGAGCAGTGACGGCATTGATGGTGAGGCCACTAATGAGACAGGCACTAGAGTGGAGTAGGATACAGAAAAGACCACTGATAGAACTTTGGTCGCGTCACATTCAAAAAGCATGAAAAAATTGCCCAGGGGAGATGTTTAGTAGACAGCTAGAGCTAAATGGACAAATCTGAGTTGCATATTCAAACTTGACAATCATTGATATTACTACTGGTATTTGAATCCTTGGCATTGGATGGGATCACCTAGTGTAAGAGAGAGGGAGAATGTCAAGTGAGAAGAGATGACAGCTTATGGCTAAGTTCTGAGGAACTCCAACAGTTAAAGATCAAGTGGCAGAACATAGTATGAGTTTTAGGTGTCATTCAATAACTTATGTAAGTAATTAGCAAGGTATGTTTAATATTGAACATTCAAGTCATCCATTTAATATATTGTTTTATCACCATACAGGGAAGTACTGTATTTTCAGCAGGACACTTTAGGTTTCTGAGATTTAAGCAAGCCATGGCCCCTAAAACGTTGGTCTATCTGTTGGCAAAACTGAACACTACCCAACGGTGTGTGCAGAAGCAGAGGTGGATGGTATAACCATCCACAGTAGAAATGTCTCCTAAAGTGATATTAATAAAGAGAAAACAGAGTTTGATAGAATGAAACACTGGATGAGTGAGTCTTGATAGAGTTTAGGAAATAGATAAAATGTAGATAAATGCATGGGACTCCTACAGCATGAGGACGCTGAGCACATGGAACGTACAGGGAAGATCCAGATGTAGCTAAGACAGCTAGGAGATTGGAAAGCATGGAGATACATTTTGCCAACTACTAGCTTTATTTAAGGCTGGCCTGTTACTAATATTGATACTTTTCTTTTAATTCTCCCTAAAACCAGAAGGCATTAAATAATTACATCATTTATTCTATCTCCAAAGCAACACTTTAGTTAAAGAATAGAAAAATAAGGGAGAGGAAAAAAATACCACATTTCACATAATTATAAAGGAAAAGTAGATTTTGAGTGCTAGTCATCTAGATAAAATAGACTTTCTGCTCTCTCTTATTTTTCTTATCTTCTTACATGATGCTAATGAAAGTTAGTGGGCAAATGGTTCACGTGGGATGAAACATGATCGCTTCTGAAAGTCTACAGACTTGAGTGCACCTCTTTTTAAAAAGGGACAAAAAGCTGTTTCCCTCCCAATAGAAAAACAGTTTGATTTTGTTGGACCTTCAGAAACCTGTGCTGGTTCATGGGTTAAGTAACTTAATCTTAGTTTTAGAGACTCTAACCAGTCTTGTTTCTAAAGTCGTTGTTTCATGGTTTGTGAAGTTTACTTAGAGTGGGATTTATACGCATAAGATTTAAAATGAATGTCATGACTGCATCTGTCTTGAGGCAAATGCCCATCAGTGGTTCCTGACATATAAATTGTTGAGTATGCAGTATGTGTCCCTGACACTGTCCCCATAACTCAGGGACTGTATATCAGTGCTCCAATTGAAGCCAAGTAAAGCAGCGCTACCCAAACTATAGTTTAGATTCAGCTCTTTGAGGAAATGTTTTTAAATGTTCAGAGGGCTAAAAACTATTATGAAAAAAATAATGTCTTGTCTTAAAAATAAATTTCTTAAACTATTAAGCAGCGTTAAACAAGTTTTCTTTTTCACTTCAACATTTTAGAGCCTTCAACATTTACATATGTATTATTTCTAACACGTAAAATTGGTATGTATTTTTCCTAGCTTTTTTGATGGTAGAATAAAGTCTGCTTAACATCACCTAGAATTAGTATCTCCTGGAATACAGTAAAAATGTCAAGTCAGCCCAAAAACAGACTAGATTACCTATTAATTGGTCTAATTCTGGAATTCTGCTCATTTGAGATGTTCTGTGTTAGTCAGTAACTAATTGACCCAGTCAGATTCTCACGTTTGGAAAGACAGAAAGTCTGTGTGCTAGAAAGAAGTCTAGAGTAAGTGGAAATGTGGATAGTAAGAAAAACGGTCAGAAAGAAACCTGAGGAATGAGTGCAGTGGAATACTAACTTTAGGGAGAAACCGACAACTTCATCTGAGAGTTTTGCAAGATGTTTCAGTTACCAGAGCTGCTCTCAGATCATGCCTGTTGCTGTTAGCTTTTCAGTGATGATGATCCTTTGTCACAGTTCCCCACAAGGTCAGGTGTACAGCTGTAGACATTGGTCCATGCATCCCAGCCTTCTTGCGTGTCCTTTACTTACCTAACCAGCCGTGCCCCTATTCCTTGCAAGTTGGAATATCTTCAAAGCAGGAGTTGACTCTGTATCCTGTCCTGAATGATGGCATGGATTCCCCTAAAAGAATCATTCTTGTAGTTCTCCAGAGCCCATTGTAAATTAAGTAGTTTGCTTTGAGGCCTGGAATTCTTTTAAATCATTTAGCAGTGAATATTCACCTAGATTTATCCTTTTAATTTTTCTACATAAAGGCTAATAATGCATATGAATAAGAGAAATGCATACCTGCTTCTGCCTAATATAATAGAAGCTCCAACCAAACTTTCCTTCAAACCTTTTAGAATCCTTATTTTACATACTTCAGGAGACACCACATGTGGTTGAAAAAGAGGTATATTTAGAAGAATTAGTAGGCCTATAGCTACAACAACAAAAAATACAACACATTTACATCAATCTCTGAGTCACTTGTTTTAGAGAAAGACAATCTTATAGTCATATGGCCTGTTTTTTTAGTCTCCCAACTGGGCTGATGTCTGATACTCCTCTGTGTCAACTAATCCTGTTTGTAACAACAGGGCTGGCCCTGGAGGCAGAGCTAATATTTCTCTCCTCTCTGCTTCCAGATAACTATGTACATATCTCTTGTGAAAGGTTTTCTTATGTTGTTCTTATAGTTTTTTTGTTTATACATTTGTCTTTCCCATGAGATTCTGAGCTTCTTAGGGGCTGGAGAAGCATCTTATTTGCCTCTGCATCCCCATGTCCTCAGAGATCTCAGATGATGAATGCATGTATATAGTTAATACAGTCAGAAAAGAAATCTTTACTTTTCATATCTTACTTCTAGTAAATGTGTAATGTATGACATGTTACCTTTTAAAATTCCCTCTTTTAAGAGGGAAAGGAATGTGATTAAATCCCTACAGGTTAGAATGTTGGAAAGAGCCAATAACTGATATTCGTAGTTAGACTATTGAATGGATTTTTCTTTAATTCTCATTACATGCAAATCCTCTGCTAAGTAATATAAAAATAGCATGCTGTTGCATTTAGTTTCTTTCTGTTGTAGAGAGCCAAGAAATTAAATGTGTGTGTGTGTGTGTGTATATATATATATATATACACACACATATATATATATATATATATATTTTCCCCCCCTCTTAAATATCATGGGATACATTTGGCAATAGGAAATAGGCACAAGTTAACAGTTTTACATACAGGTTTTATCATCACGTGTGACTAAGTCATGGAGCTGTTGCCTTTATGGCTACATATCATATTATTAAATCTATGGTAATCTTGCCTTTTTTTAAGAGTGTTGAAATTTAAAATCAAGTTGGGACTACTTCTTTTCAAAAAACAACTAAAAGTTAATCCTATTTTGATTTGAAGTTCAAATTTCAGGTCCCTGAGCAGTCATTTTATTCTGTGCCTTGATCATCTAGTCAAAAGAGAATAGTCTAAACTCATTTTCATTTTGTCTAAAATTAATAGTAAGGCTTTAAGCAGATGTTATGAGATATTGGAAACTGTTAAATTTGACAACAACAACAACAAAAAAAAAACCGCATAAAAACGACACATTTCAAACAACCAGAGGATCAAAGAAGAAATGAGAGGAAATTAAAAGGTTTCTTGAGACCAAAAAAAAAAAAAAAAATGGAAACACAACATATGAGAATTTGTGATATGCAGCAAAAGCAACTCTCAGAGGGAAGTTTTTAGCAATAAATGCTTATATTGAGAATCAAGAAAGATTCCAAATAAAAAAATGTAATCCCACATCTTAAGGAACTAGAAAAAGAAGAACAAACAGAGCCCAAGGTGAACAAAAGAAAGATAACAATAAAGATTAGACTCGAAATAAATGAACCAGAGAACAGAAAAACAATAACCAACTAAGTTTTTTGAAAAGATAAACAAAATGACAGACCTTTAACTAGACTAACCAAGGAAAAAAGATAAAGGACCCAAATTACCAAATGATAAATGAAAAAGGGGACATTACAAAGTATACCACAGAATTCAAAGGATCATAAAGGCTACTATGAGCAACACTATTGCCAATGAACTGGACAGATTAGGAAAAAAAATGGAAAAGTTCTAAGAAACATACCACTTACCATGACTAAATTAGGAAAAAATAGAAAGGCTGAATAAACCAAATTGCTACTGTGTTTCCCCGAAAATAAAACCTAGCTGGATGATGAGCTCTAATGCATCTTTTGGAACAAACAATATAAGATCCGGTCTTATTTTACTATAATATAAGACCGGGTCTTATATAATGTAATGTAAGGCCGGGTCTTATATTAATGTTTGCTTCAAAGATGCATTAGAGCTGATTGCCCGGCTAGGTCTTATTTTTGGGGAACATGGTAGTAAGGGGAATAATCAGTAATCAAAAATCTGCCAACAAAGAAATGCCCTGAACCAGATGGCTTCATTGGTGAATTTTATCAACATTTAAAGAAGAATTAATATGAATCCTTCTCAATTCTTCCAAAATATTGAAGAGGGGTGAAGACTCCCACACTCATTTTATGAGGGCAATATTATCCCCATAACAAAATCAAAAAAAGGACACTACTAGAAAACTACAGGCCAATATTCATGATGAATATAGATGCAAAATTCTCAATAAAATACTAGCAAAGCAAGTTCAGCAGCACATAAAAGGACCGTTCAGCATGGTCAAGTGAGATTTATCCCTGGGATGTGAGGATGGTTTTACATACAAAAATCTATCAGTGTGATACATCATATAATAGAGTGAAAAGAATCATATAATCATCTCAATAGATTCAGAAAAAGCATTGACAAAGTTCAACATTCCATTCATGATAAAAAAGTTTTAACAGATATAGAAGGAACATATCTCAACATAATAAAGACCATATATATGAAAAGTTCAAAGTAAGCATTATACTCAATGGTGAAAGATTGAAAGCTTTTCCTCTAAGATCAGGAACAAGACAAGGGTGCCTATTGTCAACAGTTTTAATCAGCACAGTACTAGAAGTCCTAGCTAGAGCAATCAGGCAAGAAAACAAAAAGTATCAGAATTGGAAAGGAAGGAGTTAAATTGTCTCTAGTTACAGTTAACATCAATTTATGTCTAGAAAATTCTAACGACTCAACCAAAAAATTGTTAGCTCTACTCAATGAGTTCAGTAAATTTGCAGGATACAAAATTAACATGTAAAAATTAGAAGTGTTTCTATATAATAATAACAGATTTTCTGAAAAATAAAGGAAGAAATTGATTCCATTTATAATAACATCCAAACTATAGGAATACTTAGTAATAAATTTAAGGAGGTGAAAAATCTCTACTCTGAAAACTATAAAATATTAATAAAAGAAATTGAAGAAGACACAGATAAATGAAAAAATATCTTGTGTTCATGGATTGGAAGGATTAATTTTGTTAAAATGTCAACAAAAAGCCATCTATGCAACCCCTATCAAGATTCCAATGACATTTTTTTTAAGAAGTAGAAAAAAACACTCCTAAAATTTATATGGAACTTCAGAAGACCCTGAATAGTCAAAGAAATCCTGAGAAAGAAGAACAAAGCAGGAGGCATTACACATCCTGATTTCAAGCAATACTAGAAAACCATAGTCATCCAAACAGTATGGTACTGGAATAAAAACAGACAAATAGACCAATGGAACAGAATCGAGATCCCAGAGATAAACCGAAGCATATACAGTCAACTACTATTTGACAAAGGAGCCAAGAATACTCAATGGAGAAAGACAGCGTTTTCAGTAAATGGTGCTGGGATAATTGGATATTCACCAAAAAAAAAAAAAAAAGAAAAGAAACTGGACCCCTACCTTATACCATTCCCAACAAATAACTCAAAGTGGATTAAAGTCTAAATGTAACACCTGAAGCAACAAAATTCCTAGAAGAAAACACAGGAATAAAGCTCCTTGACACTGGTTTTGGTAATGAATTTTTGGATATGACACCTAAATCAAAAGCAACAACAACAAAAACAACAGTGGGACTGCATCAAAATAAAGTCTTCTGTACAGGACAAAGAAATCATCAACAAAGTGAAAAGATAACTTATGGAATGGGAAAAAAAATATTTGCAAACTACATAGCTTGTAAAGGTTAATATCCTAATTATGTAAGAGGCTCATACAACTCAGTAGAAAACACACACACACACACAGATACCTATAAAAAATGGGCAAAGACCCTGAATTAATGTTTCTACAAAGAAGATATACAAAAGGCCAGTAGGTATGTGAAAAGATGCTCAACATCACTAGTCTTTAAGGAAATGCAAATTAAAACCACAGTGAGATATCACCTCATGGATGTCAGAATGGCCATCATCAAAAAGACAAGAGATAACAAATGCTGCCATGGATATGAAGAAGAGCACACTTGTGCATTGTTGATGGGATTGTAAATTGGTACAGCCACTATGGAAAGCAGTATGGAGGATCCTCAAAAAATTAAATATAGAACTACTACATGGTTCAGTAAATCCACTTCTGGGAATATAAATCCATCCAAGGAAATGAAAACACTAACTTGAAATGATATGTGCACCCCCATGTTCATAACAGCATTATTTAAAATAGCCAAAACATGGAAACAACCTAAGTGTCCATAGATGAATGGATAGATGAATGAATAAAGAATTTGGGGAATGAATATATATATGTATATTCATTATACATATATACAAATATATATGTATTCATGAATATATATATGTATATTCATATATATGTATATTCATCATATGTATAATACATATATGTATATGTGTGTGTGTATTATAATATTCAGTGGAATATTATTCAGCCATAAAAATGAAGAAATCCTATCATTTGTAACACCATGGATGGACCTTGGGCATCTTGCGAAGTGGGCTAGTCAGACCAAGAAAGAAAGACAAATAGTATATGATCTCACTTACGTGTGGAATCTGAAAAAACAAAACAAAACGAACAAACAAAAAAACTCATAACAAAGAAATTAGGGTTGTGGTTACCAGAGTCAAAGGGTGGGGTGAGGGGCAATTGAAGAAGGTGGCCAAAGGTAGAGACTCCAGTTTAAGATAAATAAGCGCTAGGGATGTCATGTGTTAGTGACTAGCTAACACTGCTGTATGATACATAGGAAAGTTGTTAAGAGTAAATCCTGAGTTCTTATCACAAGAAGAATTTTTTTTTCTTTTCTTTCTTTTTATTGTATCTCTATGAGAAGATGGATATTAGCTGAACCTACTGTAACAATTATTTCACAATATATGTAAATTAAACCATCATGTTGTATGCCTTAAACTTATACAGTGATGTGTGTCATTTATTTCTCAGTAAAACTGGGGAAAAAAAAGGAAGAGTAAGGGACTATGGCAGTCTAGCAAGGACATGGCAATGTAAATAGGCAAGGTAAAAAATTTAGTAAGCACCTACTGTAGGTATCTTTATAGATTTATTTGGAATGGTTTGTGAAAGGCATAATTGAATGAATTTCAGACCTCAAATATTTATGCTTTTTAAAGGAGAGCCACAAACTTTAAAGCTTTTTAAGTGTCTCATGTTCTTATGGTAGATTTTAATTTTTCTGGAGCCAGAGCAATAAAAATAAACCAATACCACCAACTCTAACATTGAATTGTGGATGGCCATTTAAATACTGCAAGGCCAAAAGATCAGAATGGCCCATTAAAATCTGTTGCAAAATAAGTAATATCATATGATTGATATGTATCTTACAAGAAAGTAAATACCCAATCGTAAGCAGGAATATTTCAATCAGGATAAAGGATTTCTTTGTAGATGTAAAACCTATATATTTTTCTAGAAGTATCTCGAAATAGGAAAAAAGTGTAAGAAATGTCAGTTCACTATTGAGAAAAAATAAATACAACTTCGTATATCTTTACACAGACACAGGGATCTGGGAAGGGACAGAAATGTGGTTAAAATTAAAACATACTAATAGACAACTCACAATTCATGAATGCTTTTAAAATCAACACAAACTTTCTAATAGTCACAAATATAATCACACCATTAATTTTTCTATTGAACTCATCTCCTAGGAAGCATGACCAGTAGTTCAGAGCCTGGGGTCTGGAGTGAGACTGCCTGGCTAACAACTCCTTGGATTTGGAAAGTTAATTAACTTGTGTGTGTGTGTGTGCGCCCACGCGCATGTGCATGTGTGCGCGCCTCAATTCCCTTTTCTATAAAATGAGAAAGATAATATAATCCAACTGTAGATATGTAGGGTAGTACCTGGCACATAGTAAGCACTCTGTAAAGTTTAGCTAAACACTATGCTCTTTTTGAACATCCACTTGACATATTTTATTCTTTTCTGAAACCATAGACATGGTAGTCTGCCCTGCACATCCAATCAGGAAGAGAATGCGCATCTATAAAGTCTACTACAGGCTTGAATTCTCAGTGATGCGAGAAGTTTGGCGTATCTGCCACATTGGTCCTGTAGTGATAATCCTTGCTGAGTCTCACTGAGCAACCAAGTGCTAAGTATGAAAACAGTGCCATGCCTCTACTGGAAATTCTAGCCAACAGTGCATTGTGGTGGGTTACCAATTTTGCATATCTTCATGCTCAGTACTTCTATTTTTCACACATATCCACATATCGGGCTATGTGACCTAGAACCTCCATTCAGGACTGATTTCATGATCTACCAACTCCTGGGCTAGAACTTTTGTCCCCAGTCCCCCTTCTTCCTTTGGGAATTGACCTTAAAGATTAGACACCTTTACCCTTTAAATCCTCCAATACCAATCATCTGATCCCATCTCTTTAGAAGCGTGAACATCAAGGCTGCTCACTCATCCTTCAAAGGAAAGCTCTTTTCAAGTCCAAAAAGGTATCTGTGGTAGAGTGGGTTTTAATATATGGTTTTAATGAATCTCATAGCCTTATGTCTATGTCCTTTGGTGTAACCCCCCACACCTTTGAGTCTTTGCTTGGCCACGTGATTTGCTTTAGCCAATAGGACATTAGTTAGGATAAAACCAGCGACAACTCGGTAAGTGCTTGCCCATTGGAGCGTGCCCTCTCGGATGGCTGCCACCATCATTTGAGAAAACCTTGTACTCCTTGAGTGTGTAACACCACATGGAAAAGAAGAAGCACAGCTATACCATCTGTGGCAGTCTGGTTCAGCCTCTAGCTGAATAAGTAAGCCCAGGCAAAACCAGGAGGAAAACAGCCTGGGCAACCCACTGTTGTAGTAAGCCTTTGTTTTGGGTAATTTGTATGCAGCAGCAGGTACCTGAGTGTCAATGTCTACTGTTCAAGTTTAAGTACTTTCAAATAGCTCTCTTAAGTGAACACACACACACACACACACACACACACACACTTTTATCTTTGGTAGCACACATTGTTACCTTGGCTTGAAATGTATTATGTCTCAATAGAACATATATTTTCTAATTATGTTAGTCAAAATCTACTAATGACATTATATGTGTATGATTCACTTAATGGAAGATTCAGTAAATAACTAGGAAAAGATTTTGGATATATTAAGATAATTCAACATTAAGGGAAATACGTGAAAAGAAAAAAAAACACATTGATTTTTTACAATTAAACATCTTCAAATGAATTTATATTCACACTGTCTGTTTGGAAGCCATTAAGCAGCCTGCAATGCCCACATGCTGTGAAGTTTGGTGACCATAGGTGTAAATATTAGCACCTCCATTTACTAGTGTTTTATTTGAAGAAGTAAGATAGGCTTTTCTGAGCTTTATATTCTTCATCTACAAACCAAAGACTATTTTCTAATTTATAGGCTTGTTGTACTAGACAATGATTTCTTAAGACATGTAGCAAAACTTTGGGCCTTCACTGTCTAAGTAGTTGTTTAGAATATTCAGTGCTCTCTCTTCTCCCCATTACCAGATTGCCAGTTTTGAGGCCATCAGGAGATACTTGCAATGAAACCACTGGCGAGAGTCACTGCATGAAAAAGATATTTGGAGAAAATGGATGGTCTAACTTGTCTCTCTTTTGAGGACAAATGCCATGCCCAATACCACTACGCCCACTCTCTAATCTTCCATCTCAAATGTCAAGACACTGATCAACAGTGTTGTGGGATGAGACCAATAACAGTGATAAAATTGTAATAGTCCATGTAATAATCAGCGTGGGAAGAGCTGCAGTGATATTTTACTCAGCTGCTCATTCTTAACCTGGTAGAACATTTCAAATGGAGAGTGGGGCTTTATTCTGTATTTCTAATAGTCCCCTTCTAAGAGTGCCTTCTAATTTTACCACTTATTTACATATCAGAGCAAATTATTTCTCCATTTATTCTCTTGTGCCTTTGCTCTGACACTTTCCCTTTTTCACGCTGATTTTCTTTAACTTTCTTTTCTTTTTGCCTTTCTTTCCCTGCCTTTCCCTTCCCTCCCTTCCCTTCCTTCCCTTCCCTTCCTTTTCTTTCCCTTCCCTGTCTCCTCCCCACCCTACTCCACCCTACCCCTGCCCAGCCCCACCTCTGTGCAGAAGTGAGCATTTGTACCCTCAGGCACCAATCCTGAGATGCTGCCTCTTTCAAATATCTGAGAACTAGTAAAGCAAGCTTTGCTTTTGTAGGGTAGAAGCCACTTTAGTTTTGCTTGTTTGTTTGTTTGTTTTTTCTTTTCCATAAAAGGAATTCTGATATTCCCACTGAAATTTCCTCATGGACATATTCTCTGAAAAGACATATTTTTGTTTTTGTTTTGTTTTGTTTTAATTGCTAGCCAAGGCTCTAAAGAGAACCTTAGTTGTCTTTCTCTTGTTTATAAAATGATTCAATATAGAGCTGACCTTTCAATCTCATGTAATCACATCTACAAGAGCATTTGTAGCCGTAATTAAGGGCTGGTTTAATTTGCAAACTTAGATGATTTAAATGTAAACTTACTATAACTATAAAAGATGTTTACTTAGGACTAGATATGAATATGTGAAATTAATTTGACAAAATATCTTCAGCAATAGCAAGCCTGTTATTGATTTTTAAAAGAGAACATCACAAGAAACAAGGGGAATGCATTTTGGAGCATGGCTCTGAGATAAGCAGATAATCTACTGGAAGCTTCAATGACTTTCAGCATTAGACTCTTGGTGTCACATGTCACCATATGGAGGCTCAAGGGAAGAAAGAGCAATCAGGTGCTGCTTGTAGACCCACTATGAGCAGAAGCATATCTTCTAATTTGGATCCTTTCAGTGTCAAACACAGTACCCTACATTTAGAAGGTATTCAGTAAACACTTATTCAGTGGGTGACTATTTCAACATGGCTTTAGGAACTTTACTTTTCCAGGTATCACAACCTGGTTGTCAGCCTTCATGAATCATTTATATTAGTGTCTTTGGTTGTAAATATTTGGATCTGAGGGCTCTCTGAGTGCTTGCAGCTTTTTTCAAAGGCTTTTATTATGGACTTTCATTAGATATCCTAAACCGTATCCTACATAGATATCCTAAACATATTCCTCTGCTGAAAACAAACAAAACGTATTCCACAGGTCCCCATTACCTGTGGAGACCAAAACCTTTAGTAGGGCATCCAGGGCCATCCACAACACTGTCTGCTTGCTTTCTGGTCGTATTTCCCACACAAACCTTAGGTTTTAGTCAGAGGAGGGCTAATTAGCCACGCCGTGTCCTTTCTTCTCCATATTGCCAGTCAGAATCACATGCATCATTCATGGTCCTGAGAAGGAGCATTTGAAAGAAAAGCCTGGTGGGGATTAGCACAAAGAAAGAAAAGCCAGCTTTATACAATAATGGTATGAGAGTTAAATTAAAGCAAAGGGGAGTCAGTATCAAGTCATCAGAGCAGAGGAAAGGGGGTGGGATCCAGAGGGATTATGTGGAAGTTTAAGCTGTGTCACCACCAAAGAAGTCCACCAAGATGGCTGTGGGTGGTTGCAGGGAAGGCTGTCACTGAAAGAGAGCAGATAGGCCTCTGGCCTTTATCTGTTCTGGATTTACTCCAGACCACTATTTCAAAGGAGCAAGATAACCTATGGGCTATTGTAACC
The DNA here is from genome assembly GCF_004115265.2 of Rhinolophus ferrumequinum. Taxonomy (NCBI): domain Eukaryota; kingdom Metazoa; phylum Chordata; class Mammalia; order Chiroptera; family Rhinolophidae; genus Rhinolophus; species Rhinolophus ferrumequinum. The sequence goes on along the minus strand of NC_046291.1, from coordinate 81,203,999 downwards.
TTCAACACCTGCTAGAACATTCAGTGCCCTCCTGGGCACCGTGAACTTCTAGAAACACTGGTCATGCACCAGGTAGGCTCTTTAGATGTGTGTATGACATCTCTCTCCTGCTCCACGGGAAGGTCCTATCTAGATGGTGGGGTTTGTTCCATGCTTACCTTCCCATCCTTCTCACAGCTCTCCCACCCCACATTCATAAACACTTAAGCTCCTGAGACAGCTGGGATTCAAAATCTTTTCATTGAAATAATGAATAAATCAATAAGTCACTTGTAATATAGGAATTTTAATGTGAAATCTTGTATTATGGATACAAGTGGGCTTCAAATCTATCATGCAGGCCTGCATTAACGGAGTAACTGCTACATTTCCTTAAGCCTACCAAAAATGAACTTGCCAGAGACATGCTGAAGTCTATGAACTTTGGTAACACATGCAACAATGACCTCAGGGACATTAAATCCTAATATGTGAAATGTGGAGTAGAATGATTGCAGAAAATTTGAATTTGTGACTAACCCTGTTGGACATGAGTTTTAGCATTCTGAGCCTCAGTTTCCTCTTCTCTGAAATGGAGATCATTCCCTGCCTTACCTATTTCCCAGAGTTCGGGGAGCGAGCAAATAAAATATCTATGGAAATGTCTTGGTATATTTTCACACCATACACATTACATTTTATTTTTTACTGACAAACACATATTGAGAGGAGCCAAAGGGCCCATTATCTAGGTAATGAAGCTTTGATTATTTGCCTTTTTCAGATCTTTGTAAGATTTGCAAGAAAGGCATATCACTACCTAGTTTTTTCTCCTATTTTTATTTCACTCATTGTGTATCATTAGTATATTTTTGAGGAGAAGAAATCAGGAGATGTAGCACATAGGTGATAGGGAAACTTTGGGGGCATTCATTATAGTAATATTTCAATATTCATACGGAAGTACATACTGTAATTAGATTAAAATGCAGACATTTTAATAGATTTACTCTCTTTTACTATAATATTTAGAGAATTTTCATAACTTTTTTCTTTTCCTGCTCTTTCCTTTTTTGTAATCTCTATGATCACGTTTCACCACAAAAAAAACCCTTTAAATTATTTCTGAAGTCAATATTAACAGAACTACTCAAGGAATATAGTATTAGAATTTTTGTTTTGCCTCTTTACTTCCAAAGTGATGATATTTTATTTTCAAAGTTACTATGTACTTTTTTAGAGGTAATTCATCTGGGTAGATGAATAGAATAAATGAGCACTTTTTTTTTCTTTTCTTTTCTTTTTTCTGTTCGCTTGGTAGTTTCTCCTAGTGTCTGTGCTTCAGGTGGCCAAATTATTTGTTAGTTTGTCCTGGAACTATAGTTCACTAACATAACCCTTGGGAAGGCTGTGTAGTAGAAAACCAGATAGAGTATCAAGACATCTGGATTCTAGACCCATTTTTTTCACTTTAAATTATGTTTTCATTTAATTACTCAGCTTGGGCAAGTCACCTTACATCTCCCATCTTTAGTTTCCTCATGTTTGAAAGGAGAAGGTTGGCAGAAATAAGAATCATAGGCATGAACCAAGTTACGCAAATGTGTTTTAGGAAAGAAATAATATAATTGACCGTGATGGGACTTGTGTAAAGTAGTTATCACCCCTAAAATTATTTTAAACGTGTTTTTAATTTTTTTGATATTATGAACACCTACAAAGCCAACTGCAGGCTAATCCAAAAGACCACCAATTTGTATGAGTAATTACCTCAGAATGAGTAATCTTTGAATAACTTTCTAACTTTAAAATTCCGTAATATTTATAAACTGTATTAGTCAACTCGGGCTGTCACCATAGACAAATACCATAGACTAGATGACTAAAACTACAGAAATTAGCTAAATTAATTCTGGATTCTTCAGCTAGCTTACATTTAATTGTTTGTAAAGGATAACATGTCAATTCTGTTGATTTCAACACAAACTTATTTTGTCAATGATATGATATTCAAACGCCTAGGTTACTTTCCAGACATATTTTTACTGTGCTAATTTAGACAATCAGAATTGAAGATTAATAGAACCAAGAACATTTCATTGTCAGTTGTAGTCTGCTTCCAATATTTGGAAAGTAACTTAAAAGGAAACTAAACTTTCATATCAACCCACTAGGTAGAAGGTTGTGTTGAATTTTAGCTTAATCTTGGTTCATTAATTCTCAGTTCCCACCTACCCAGAAAATGTTTCCATTATGCTACTTGCATTTGGAATCCCGAGCACAAAAATGCTGCTATCATGTAATTTTCAGAATCCTCAATAACATTTAAGTAAGACAGAGTCTTAGCACTCTGCTTGGGATTTCTTAAACTTAGTTTCATTTTGATACAGATTGCTGAGTCATCTTGGTTTTTTTCACAGTGGTTCAGCTTTCCCAAGTAAACAGACCCCTGGGAGATTTGATTGTTAGTACTACTTAAATATGTTAAAGCCAAGTATTTTAAGAATATTTTACCATTTCCACACCCAGGCTACCAACTGTTTTCTTGGATATTTTCATTTGACCTTGCCCTTGTCCACTATCTCTTCCTGTTTGTTTTTTGTTGTTGTTTGTTTGTTTGTTTTTTGAACAATTGTTTTGTTTTGTTTTGAAAAAACCACAGACAATATTGCATATTTGCATGCCTTTTCCCCACAAGTTTACACACAGTTTGGAAGGAAGCAGGTACTTCACAGTCACTAATGAGTCTGTTTTGGCTGAGATTATTTTGGTTTGGGTTTGTTAATTATCCTAGGCTGTCTCTCAAGTTGATTTCTGGAATTATTTGCTTAACAAGCAGGAGCTTGGAGGAGTAGAGACTATCAGAATTCATGTCTACTGCCCTGGATTTGTACTGGTCTGTTTCTTTGTGACGTGTGAAATCAAAGGTATGCAGAAATGAATGTTACCCTTCTATAAATGGAAAAATAGGGATGTAGAAATGCAATCTGAGCTAGTGTTATTTCTAAATCAGTAATTTGGGGATGCTGAAAGTCCTAAAAGAGTAGACTAGTTATAAATAAGAAAAGTGAACCAAGGAGCTCTAAGTAACCAGCTGTCTTTGCCTTTCCACACAGCTCAGTAACAATTACTCTCTTTTGTGGGCCCTGCTGTTCCTGCTCATTCATCTTTCATTACCAGCCAGTAACCATTGCATTCCATGCTCATCATGTTGAGCTCTGTTATCAACAGAGTTTTCTTTGTGTCCTATTGTAGTTTCTCCTTTCAGAGGTTAAAAGTAAATTTAGAAACCATCTAACCTACCTCCTTCCCAACCAAGAATTTTAGCTATCAAAAGCCAAGGACTGGCTTTCTTTTGTGTGATTTTACTTCATACTGTTAAATAGAACACCTGGCACATAGTAAACCATGAATAAATGAAATTAATTAATAACTGTTTCTGTTACTTTCACAAAGTCAGAAGAAAAAACAATTTGCTACTTTTTATGGTGTTTTTGTTGAGAAGGATAGGTAAAAAAACATAGGTGGGATATCCAGAGGACTGAAATATAAAATTATGCTCCACTGCGTTTTATTAGCAACGGGAATCAAATTGAAAAGACTTTGTTTATAAGAAATGTATAATAACACACAATCCAGTATGCTATGTATATGATTTGATATACTGTGTTATATACTTTTAAGAGTATTTTAAAGATGTTAGATTTAATCTGTTTCATTCAGTCAGTCATTCCTTTTAATTTTAGTTTTTATTTTTATTAAATGTATGCGTGCCCATCATCTAAAAGGTCAAATTGTTCTACAACAAAAATGAAAAATTAAAATAGTTCTGTGAAGTTTGTCCTCATTTGCCCCTCCTCAAAGTCAATGACTTTCACTTATCATATAGCTTATTATGTTGTTTTTAAACCATTTCTCCAGAAAATAAGCTTGGTTTGTGACTTCTTATATATTCAGATTTAAGCATTAACTATTGCCTTTCCACTATGAATAATAAGGATTTAACTCTACTCCCACTCTGCCCTCACTATGCAGGCGTGCTTCCCATTTTCCAATAGAGCTATAATGTGATTTGATCAGATCAATGTATGCAGGGTTTATAATAATATGACTATATAAATGTTTTTGTAAGGCTTACCGCATAGAAGTAAACTACAATAATGTTTCCATATAACATTTTATTATCCCTGGAATTATTAATTTTCTAGTTTTTTCTTCATTTTTCCTCTTCTCAACACTGAAATTACCTCAAAATTTCCATTGAATGAGTAGATGTTTCTCAAGATGATCGGATCCATCAGTTTCACATTTAAGAAAAATGCTCATGGATATTTCTGACCTACTCATTCTGGACTGTCTCTATATTTAGCACACATCTGTTACCCTGAGATCTCTCTTCACCATCATCCTCTCTTCAGTCTATCCTCTGCTCTTTTTTGGTTTCTTCTCTTCTTGTAGAGAAGTTCATCTTTCTCTATTTTCCTGAGAAAGGATATGGAGCTAAAATTTTCAGCCATTAATATCTGAAAATGCCTTCATGCTGTTCTCACATTTGAATGATAAGTAGGGAAGGTATAAAATTCTAACTTGGAAACAATTTTCCTTTAGAATTTTGCAAATATCCCTCTATAAATCAGTAGGGGCAAGAAATTAAAAGCATTTGAGATCTTTGTCCACATTGTTCTAAAATTTCACTAAGATGTACCCTCATATGGTTCTATATTAATTGTGTTTATTAGACATTCAACATCTCTTTAAATTTGGAAATATACTGAGGGGTGCCAAAAATTGTGTATACATTTTAAGAGATGTTATCTATGTATTACTTTTCGAAGTTGAATTGCGTTCCAGTAGCAATGTGTAATTGGAGAAGTCAAACGTGACTTATATTCATCTGTTGTTATTGGTATATATTGAGTATTCCCATTTTAATACAGACTTTTCCTTTCTTAAAATGTGTATACATATTTCTGGCACCTTCTGTATAGTCTTGAAATTTCCTTGAATTATATTTTTTTAATGATTTGCACCCCTGCACTTTTTGTTCTCTGGCTCTAGAACTGCCAAAATCCATATGTTAGGCCTCCTGGATAGGTTTTCAATTTTTTTTTCTCTCCTAGTTTCCATCTAGTTGTTATTTTACTCTATTTTAGAAGATTTTAACTTCGTCTTACACTTTGAGTTTCTCTCTTAAATTCTATTTCATTTTAATTTTTAAAAGATCTTTGTTTGCTCAATATTTCTTTTTCAGAGCATTCACTTCCAGTTTCATGGCTGAAATATATTTATATATATATATATAGAGAGAGAGAGAGAGAAAATGGTTTTACTGATAGTTTTTTCCTTCTCAAAGTCTTCTGCCCTGAAAATATTTCAGTTTCTTCCAATTTGGTTTTTATCTCATGGTTTTTATTAGTAACTCTTTTTTGTCAGACCTGTTCCTCAGGTTTCTGGTAATCCTGGGTTTTCTTCATTTCTTTAGAAGTGACAAAGTGAGTTACATGAATTCAGATGTCCATGCAAGCTTGGGAATAGGGTGACCTTGTTGTGCTGTTCAGTGAGCAATTTTTCTTGTCAACATAGTTGGGTCTTTCCTCTGGTACTGTTTGGATTTTCCACGGAAGACTTTCAAATTCTCTGTCTGGAATGGGGAGACTTAGTTGTCAGTGGTCTAGGAACTGAGCTAGGGAACGAGGTGAGGGGTTTCAGTATTCAGTGTGGCAATGGTCAAGTAATCCTCTCAGCTCCTCCTTGGCGTTGGTCCAGAGAGCCGATGGCATACCCTTTTTAACCTCAAGTCTTTGGGAAAGAGAGGGGGGAGGTCAATATCACGGCAATGTGACATGAGAGAGAGTGAGCCGGGGTCTGACTGCTTCATAAACACACTCGGGGCTGTTTCTGCTTTTTAAGAACATCCATTCCCCACCCCACCCCCGTTTGACTCCACTTCTAGAGATTTTGTGATGTCAGATCAATCCTTGACTTTTTCTGTTTCCACGTTAGAATTTAATATTTTCTTTGGTCTATTCAATCTTTCACTTTGATTCACAGCTTCAAATTTCATGACATCAATCTGTTCTTTTCCATTCTTTCAGTGTTTAACAAAGTTGTAATGAGTTTTTAGAAGGAAATAGAAGTATATTCAAGCTTCCACTCTACAATTTTTACCTGAAAGTTCATATATATGTGTAAAATGCCTTCCTAAGTGAAGTATGGATTTTTTTTAACGAAAATTGTAGAATATTTTCCTTCATGTGTTAACATGCTGTGTGTACTTAACAACATGTCATTAAGTGAAATAAAAACAATTACATACAAATGCTTGCTTTAGTACCAGCTGGCTATGGTAATCTTGCAAATTCTCAACAGAAAATTGTAACAATACACATGAGAATGATTTGTTCCCATAATGTAATCAAGGGGTATTAGAGCGAGAGATCATCCTGGTCCAACTCTTTCATTCTGCAAATAAATATACTTGAGTCTCAGTGAGCCCAGCCCAGTGGGTCATGCAGGTTTTACAGGAAAAGCCAGCGCCAGACTCATTCTCCTGACTGGTCATGTTGCCTCCTCAGATTGTACTTGGCTCCTGGTCATTGTCATGGAGCTCTGGCTGAAAACCAAGGTTCCCCTGGGTGAAGACTTGAAGCAAATGTGTAAAACAAGGTATTATCAGATCTGGTTATAGGCCCTAATTAGCCATGGTGATTTAAATCATGCAGGTGGCCATTACTATCTCAAAGTGTTTAAATGTATGAATTGGATATTGTTAGTCAGATTAAGATGAATTACCTTTCAGTGCTTAAAGGGAAAAATAGATCAAGTTCCCGATGTAACTCCTAACTGGTAAGACATTGGAAGGTAGTTTTACTATAAATTCAGCCAATTTTCACGGGTAAAAAATTACACATAAGAAATCGAAGGTCATTTGACTGAGGTATATATCACTTTAAACAAATTCAATTTCACATAAGCGCAATATTGGTTGTTTGCGTTGAAAAATGAATCTGGGGTTAAATGCTATTATTCTGGAAAGAAAGCCTTTCGGTAGCAGGCTTCTCTGTTGCATTAAAATAGATTCATTTCCTTCATATTTCTTGCATACAACTTCTCAGGAATCCATTTACATATTATATGAAGTGAGTTGTTCTTCATTAAAAAGTCGTGTGAGAGGAACTGAGTTGTATGAGTATTGAATATATATAGTGCATATGATCCTCTGAACCAACTCTTACTCATACTTTTACGGAGTTTTATTAAGTTTGAGATTCTAAAACAGAATTAAAGTATAATAAATTTGCTTTTCATAAAGGATGTAGCAAATGCATGGTCTCCAGAGAGACCAACGAGGAAATGTGGATGGATAAACATAATTTCAGTAGCAGCTTGGCAGTGTTTGTGGAAGAGGAGACCCAACAAAATGAAAACAAATGTCTTCTTGACATGGCATCAGCTTTGTATATAACAGGCAATTTATTATAATAGCAGTGATTATGGTTCCATGTAAAGCATGAGCACTCATAGTGATCTACAAAGAGGAAATTATTTGTAGAAAAAGGAAAGTTCCTTAGAAGATGTTTTAAGTAGACAAACCCACAAGAAAATATATACTTTGGCAAAGAGGCAAATAGATGTGGATATTTTTCTGATGTTTCTCTGTAGCAATGAGATAATGAATATCCCATGTCTTTGCAGTTGTTTTTCAACAGAGAACACTAAGTTATTTCTAAATTCCAACGTCACATCTCATTTGTTACTTAGTTACTGTTACTAGACTGGTTTTATGACATAAAGTTTAGCTTCCTGATAAATGATGCGGTACTTATTATCGATAGTTTATTTCATGTCAGAGAAGAGTTAAAATTTCTGTTTTACATAGGCTTTTAAGAATCTTACCTTTTATATTCCAAGAATAGGTACATTTTTAAAAAATCTATAATTACTTGCTATAGTGATTTGGTCCAACTCTTCCCTGTGACTTTATGTGAAGTGCAGCAGATAACTGAAAACACCGTCCATCTGTCAAACCCAGAGCAACTGTTCAAAAATACCCAGCCCATTTCTTCTCTTGATTTGGAAACTGGTTGCACAACAGCTGTTTGCAGATATACAGCTGAAATTTGTGTAAATACTGCCATATTCCTTTAAAAATGAAATAAGTCACCTTCTACATGCAGTGTGTGAATTAGCATATTTATTCTTTCACACCTGCCAAGTATACATTTCCCTTGTATACGTACGTAAAATAGGGGCTGGAGGAGCATAAAACTTCTAGTATATTATAAGCAATATTTTGTAGAAGGAAGAAGTATGTATGACTTTTTTTCCCAAATATAAAAAAGAAATGTCAAAAAACTTTCATACTATTTGAACTGAGGACTTAATTAGGCATTAGACACATAATTTAGATGTGGAAGATATTGCTGAAGGAATCTGATCTGATGTCTTTTTAGTGGCTATAAGAAAAATGACATGGAAATATTAGAAAGCATCTCATCATTAGTTTACACCTCTAATGAGGCCGTGGTATAGAAAGAAGGAAAGACAATGAGTACACATTTATATGGGAAGTTAGATGATTTCCTACCTGATAGATTTTTTTATAACATGGTAAGAAAATAACTCAAACCAGGACGCAATGCTGATGTATCCTGTATACATTTAAATGCCAGTGGTTCATAGGTATTTGTATATTTAGTGTTTTTGTTTTTTTTTTTCCCCCACGTGCTGAAAGGTGAGTATTCTGTGTAGATTACAAGCCCTCTTAAGGCAGAATTCTGTCTTATATTACTGGTATGTTTCATAGTTCAGCTGACGGTATCCTCCAAATAGCATTTTACAGAATTCTAATTTAATAAATATGACACACAGTCTAGGCAAATGCTTTTTCCCCCTTAATGCAGGGCAAAATGTAAAAATAAAACTGCAGATCAGAAGCCTGTGAAAAAAATTGAATTAATGATAAAATCTTAATTCATTATTTATGGACACACTCTTGTTTATAAAAGTTAATATAAATGGTTTTGAGCATAACTTTTGGGAGAATAATTTCTTTTCTAGCTGGTAAATGCTTATGATTCCCAGGATTTCTGGAAATGCTCTGACTGACATGATTTTGTGACATGACTTCTGAACTCTTTTTTCTAAAATTACATCTTTGCTTGAGATTCAGAATTTTTACAGCAACTTTGTGAGATAAAATCCACTCTTTAAAGTGTACACTTTGGTAGTATTTAGTATATTCACAGAGTTGTGCAACCACCACCCATGACAATTAATGTAATTCCAGAACATTTCATCACCCCCCCAAAAGAAACACTATACCATTCATAGTCTTTCCCCACTGAATTATTTTTACTGAAGAAACGTCAACTGAGATAAATGGAGCTCCTCTAAGGTATTGTAAAATCAGGGGGAGAATTGCTGGATGTATAAAACGTTTGGTTGCCATGATGACTCTTTCATGTTCACTGTCGTGACTTAATCTAGAGTGATTGCTGCCAAATGTCTTGCTGAATATGATGCTTTATATGCAATTATAATGGTTTTCTTTAATATAGGTTTTAATATTTCTCTGTAGGAGGAAGGACTCAGAGAGGCAATCTAAATGGAAGGAGTCGCTAAGAACTTTTAAATCTGAGTTTGTACTGCATTTCCTCTTACTAGAGGGTATATTTTTTTTGTTCTAGTTTAGGGGAGGGAGTGGTTGGGGATCAAGATACTTGTGGCCAATGAAGATCATTGGGAGTTTGAAGCTACCAGGACCACTTGTGTTCATGCAAACATCATCATCAGGCTACATTGTGTCCTAGAGAAGGACAATAGAATGCTTTCTTCCTTGTATTTAGGATTCCCACTGATGAGTCCTTCTGCATTCTAGTTTTTGAAGCTGCTCACTCTTACTTGTATGGGACCCCCTGATTTTCTGATTTTTCTAAGAAGTCAGTTTGGACCTCTTGATTTTGCCATTTCTCCCACCCATCCCCAAGGCCCACAGTGGATCCTAATCACTTTGCTTTTAAAATGTCGTTGGGTAACTTGACCACAATTCCTACCATTCCTTTCTGGAATTTGCCACACCAGATCAGCAACCAGAGTCTGAGATCTCCCTTCTTCCTCCTCTGTGACCCTCATATGTATTAGCTATTCCTTTTTTTGGGGAGGGGGGCAGCTTTAAGTTATGAATTGTTTGTCATTTTATTTTGTTCTCTTTTTTCCTAAAATGTTTATTCTTTTTTTTTTTTTAATTATATTGGGGAGCAGTGTGTTTTTCCAGGGCCCATCAGCTCCAAGTCATTGTCCTTCAATCTAGCTCTGGAAGGTGCAGCTCAGCTCTAAGTCCAGTCGCCGTTTTCAATCTTTAGTTGCAAGGGGTGCAGCCCACCATCCCATGTGGGAATTGAACCGGCAACCTTGTTGTTGAGAGCTTGTGCTCTAACCGACTGAGCCATTTGGCCGCCGCAAAATGTTTATTCTTGCCAATGTTTTTAAGTTAGAGGGCAGATACCTTGAATTCAAGAGCACTACCTGTGTATATTTATCTGGTTGGCTGTGAACACAGAGAACTCTGGGGCTTAACAAATGCCTTGAAATAAAACAAATGGGATTTTCAACTGTGTATTTTCTGATCTTGTATTAGAACCTAAATAAAATGCTTTGGGTTTACCTAAGGATCAAATATATATTATTAGCTTATAAAGCATTTCTTAGTTATTTGACTTTTTTTTTCCTGAGAGGGCAACCATAATTGGGGAATATATTTCCAAAATGCAAAGTGAGTCATATCTTTCCATAAGCAAGTTTATAATTGGGCTCCTGCAGCCACACCGCTTCACATATGGTACTTATGAGTCAATTAAAGCACCCTAACAAGCAATTACGGGTTTATTGTTTAATTCAATTTCCACAACTCATGCTGTTCCACTGACAAAGTTGCATATATGTCAGTCAGCATGTAATAATAAGCACACACTTTATTCAAATGCTGGTTTTGAAGAATGGGACCTCCAAATACTATGCTTCAAACACTGCTCTCTGCACATGGAGAGAGAAAATACAAGGGGAAAATGAGAGCATCTGGGGTACAGCAAGAACTGCCTTTTACCTCCAAATAGACTCATTTGGGTAACAGCAAGTAAAACAAGATCTTCTCTATTACAGTTGTCACGGAAATGGAATTGCTGGGGTGTTTACTGAGTACATTAGAGTATGTGGAGTGGTTGGTTGGTTAAGCTGAGGTGTTTGAAGTTCAGGGGAAAAGGCCTGGGTCTTTCAGTGGAGAAATTTTCTTGGTCAGGCAGGGGTGACCCCACTCTTCACGCCTGGGAAATACCGATGCGAGAAACACCTTTCCTATTCCTTCTTATGTTACCAGGGCTCCTGACCCTGTCCATACCAGCCCTGGCCACTTAGAGAGAGGATTAGAGCGTTCCTTCCCTGTCCTCTGCAGCCAAAGTGACTAGGCACAGACTAGCCTGAATACTTGCACACAGCACCCAAGTGACCACGTCAATGTGCATCCTAACCCTGGCCAGCTCTTGGCTCTTGAGAGTGGGGTGGCATGTGGGAGTGGCTCAGGGCTGCCTTCAGTCATGGTGGACAGTTCAGAGAATGTCCCCATAATAGTGTCAGCAAGACATGCTTGCTCTGAAAGAAAGCATAGTTGGCCTTTTCCAGGATATAGAACTGTCTGTTACTTCTAGCTGTTTTTATGTCCTTCCCAATTTCAGTATTTCTCTGAATATTGGAGAGATTCCAATTGATATTCCAAACTGAAATTTCTCCCATTAGTCATTTATGAAGTCAAAAACTGAAGCATGATAATTGGCAGGGAGAAAGGCTTTGCATTTTACATGGACCCAAATACTGGGATTTGTCATGGAATCACCTTCTGTTTGTTTATTTTTTAACTTTATTAAACTTATTGGGGTGACATTTGTTAATAAGATTATATGTTTCAAATATACAATTCTATAATACATCATCTATATATTGTAGTGTATGTTCATCACCGAAGCCAAGTATCCTTCCATCACTATAAATTTGATCCCCTTTACCCTCTTCTACCTCCCTGCTTTCTCTGCGTACTCTCTGGTAACCGTCATACTGTTGTCTGGTGTGTGTATGAGGTTTTGTTTGTTTGTTTGTTTTGTTTAATGTAGATGTGCATTCTTAATTATGCTTGCTCTCGAATAATAAATAAGTCTATCACTCTGTTTTCCCTAATAACACCCCAGCATAAGGTAGGAAGAGCAGTTCTAAAAGTAATCAGGTGATCCGTGTGGCTGAGGGAAACTAGGCAGGGTTATGGAAAAACCAAAGAATTGAAACAACAACATATAACCTGTTGTGAGAGCAGGGAACGGGGAAGTCATGGTAAACTTGTGTCAAATCAGCTTTTCTTCCTATGATGGGAGTAGATGAAGGAGGCTTGGGTCTTACTCTCGTGGATGAGGCAATACCCCAGGGCTAGGAAGAACTACCTCTGCCTTGTGTTGCAGGCCCAATAATAGCTCTCCAAAATGCCCAAATTCTAATTCCTGTGAATACGTTACCTTACTTGTCAAAAGAGACTTTGCACATGTGATTAAATTAAGGATCCTGAGGAGAGGAGACTCTCCAGGTGTGTCCAATGTAATCATAGCAGCTCTTATAAAAGGTGGGCAGGAGGCAACCTGCTGAAGGAATCAGAGGGACAGAGGGAAAGATGTCATAATACTACAGTCTTGGCTTTGAAGCTGGAGGGTGTAGGCAGCCTCTGGAAGCTAGAAAGACAAGGCACCTGATTCTCCCTAGAGCCTCCAGGAGGAGCCAGCCCTGCTGATACCATGACTTCAGCCTGGTGAAACTGCTTTCAGACTTCTGGCTGCCAGAAGTGTAAGAAAAATTTTTGTTCCCTTAAGCAGCTAAGTCTGTGGTAATTTGTTACAGCGGCAGCAGGAAAACAATAATACCCTGGAAATAAACGAGCATTTAAAAAAAAAAGTCTCATGGGGCTTTCCTGGTACCGGCATACCTCAGAGATATTGTGGGTTTGGTTTCAGATCACAGCAATAAAACGAGTCATAATCTTTTTGCTGGTGGAGAGTCTTGGTTTTAACTTGTAAAAACATGCAGCATCTGTGAAGTACAGATAAAGCAAGGTATGCCTGTACTAAAAGACCAATGGTATTGAATTATCAAATAGCATTCCAGTCCTTCGGCATCTGACACTGAGCTCCCCCAGGCACATTGTACAATGACCCCTGCCTACTACTATGGTGGGCTTGAAAGAATCCACCTATTATATTTAGTGGCTTCTTAATGTGTGTCAGTCACTTACTAGCAGACACGTATGTATGCACACAAGCCAGCCACAGGCTCAGTTCTCCTGGGCCTCAGCACCTAGTGGTGAAGCATGTGTATGGCAGCCTTCCTATTTTTAAAATACTTCGCAATTTATATCCTTAATCCTATCAGATTTCTCGGCATCTTGTCTGCCAGTATAGCTTCAGGGACAGGGATAAATGCCGGCTCAGATGGGAGACTGATGCAATGCAGCAAGTCTGTCAGACAGGAAGAAAGAAAAGCATTCTGCTTCCTGCCAGGGAGATGTTGGGAAGGAAAAGAGAAGGGACTGGGGCAGGGGGAAGTAGAAGGAACATGCGTCATGGTTTCTCCTGACTCAGGGCTGATGTTCTCGAGGTGGAGAGTTTGGCTAAAGAAAAGGGAAAAAGCTGAAGTATTCCTGTTCTATGTTCTGTTTGGAACTCTGGGAAGAGATGCCCTACAGGGACTGCACTTCAGAAGGAGGGACTTAATGACCCCCCGATGCTCGCTGAGTTTCTTATGCCACACAGAGCCTCCAGAACGTGCCCCCCTTCCCCTGCAGAGGGTGTGATACCTGATGGTGCTGTCTGGTAGACTTACCAGGAGAACCTACCCTGCATATCCCAGGGCACTGATCACATAGCCCAGCAGACACCAGCAGGTACCCAGGTGGAGTGAGACCTCATCGGCTAGAGGACTATGGCCCGTGACCAGGCTGAGAGGGAATTATCATGAGAGTGTTAGCCTGAGATGAGACTTCAGCAGTGAATGTCACCAGGACAAGCAGTCACCAAGTAGACAAGGGTCACTCATTGCACATGCTGGCAGAGACCCAGAGAGCATCTGAAGGACCGTTATGTAGAGACCCTTGCTGGCTGCCAAAGCCGCCCAGATGACATCCTGGGGAGCACAGGGGGAATGATTGAAAGAGCAAGGCTGTGTATTTGCCGAAAAAGAATTATTTTAAACAGGAAGAAAATTAATTAAAGTAGCCAGAACTGAGATAGTGTTAATTGGCATTTATCTTTCCTGATTGCCTACTAGGAAGGGAGCTCTTAGGGATGATTATGTCAGTCTTTAATGAAATAATTGGAATGGAGAACAGTTCCGCCTCACACTCAGCAAGAGGTGGCTGCCCTGGCCTCCACATCTCAGGGCGCCCTTCTCTGGCCTTCTTCCAGCTCTGTTCCTTCTCGTGGGCGAGAAGCCCCATTTGAGCCCATGTTTCCCCATCCAGCCCCCTGTTTAAACTCTGCCCTCTGGTCAGGACCCTGGAATTCCTTGCCCAAATGCCCTGAGACAGATTCAAGGACTTGAATGCATCGCTTCTCTGTATGTGACCTCGAGGAAAGCTTGTGCTGCCTAAGTGTACACCCCAGGCCTGAGGGATGGACAGGGATGGCTGGTGTGTGAATTGAGCTTTGGAGAGGGTGGACTGCAGTGCCCACTCACAGTTCCAGAAGATCCCTCCTGGGAGTGAGAGGGAAGGGGGCAGACCAGCGACGCAGGGCCGGGCCCACGGTCCTGTGTGGCCACATTCCAGCCCGAAACTCGAAGTCATCCGAGAAGTTTGATTGGAACCTGGCTTTCCAAGTCATTAGGAAAACATATATTAAGGTAGGAGAATAAAACCAATCTATTACACATTGTTATTTTAGTTAAACTTTTAACTATTTTAGAGTTGTGGTTGGTGACCTCTTCTTGTGTTCTACCACTGGACCCCATATTAGAGGCAACCTGGCATAGTGTCATTAAATTAGTAACCTCAGGACAGAGATATGAAACATGTCATTGTACGTATGACGAGTCTTAGCCAAAGGGAATTGAAGAGTCCTAGCAGACATAGCAAGGACTTCCATGTGCATAGCAAGGGCAGGAAGCCATCCCGTCCCATTACTTGTTTCTCCTCACAGGCAGATGGTGTGCCAAGCCCCTGGCCTGGCTCATGTTGTCTTCCCTGGATACATCCTACTCATCCTTCATGTGTCACCCCTTCCAGGAAGGCTCCTCTGACTGCCCAGTGCCTGAGGCCCTAGCCCTCTGTTCTTGCAGGACCCTGACTGTAGTAAAATTATATTTCTGGCTTTTTCATCTGGGTGTCCCAGGCCACTAGTGCAGGGCCTAACAGAGATCACGTCTGAACGTGGGCTGAATGTTGTCTGAACAGTTGGTGCCCATCCTCTTCACGCCTGGACATGCCTGTTAATTGAGCTCTGTACTGGAACTAAAATAGTTCCCACTTGCAGGATAGCAAGCTAAGAGAGCCCTTCTGTCTTCCTACTGTGTCACCCCCCCATTTCCTGGAGATCATGACCTCTGGAAAGGAACTCTTCCTACCCTTTCTTGTTAACTATTTGACTTTAACTCTGGTCAGGAACAACTTCAGGAAAGTCATATAGGTGTCCTTGGTGAAGGTGATGAGCGTGGACAGGTCTGAAGTGGCAGGCTCCATCACTTATTTATTCCTTCCAGTCAGAAATTATTGTTTCTTTTCATAAGGCCAGCAACACCTGCCCTCTTCACATTATAATTGAAAAGAAGACAGACTTTTATTATGGCATGTCTGATTATCAGAGTTTAGAGGTGACGGGGGCGGGGCAGAAAGAGGAGCCATTTGGTAATAGTTAATAATCTGCTGATTTTAGTCTTCATTGAAGCCTAAGAAGGCTGCCTAATCATCCCACGTGAACAGCAGTTCCTTTTAAAGAATTAAGTGAGACACACTGAGAATTCATACAAGTCTCTGCTTTGATTTTTTTTTTTTTTTTTTTTTTTTTTTGCTAAATTCTTAGGTAATTGTACATTTATGCCAAGGAATTTTTTTTTCATGCTGGTAGAATTGAAACTCAGATAACAGGAAAGCAATTAGTAACTCTTCCCCCCTTTTTTGAGGATTCTTTCTCAAGGTTCAGTCTGTGTAGTAATTAAGAGAAAGATGAAGTAGCTGAACTCAATTTTATGTGTCAAGTGTGTTACTAGACACTATGAATAGGAAAACGTGACCTTAGGCTTCACGGAGGTTTTTGGAGGGTTCCAGGTGACCCTACCTCACCCACTTACCAAGTGACTGTTCTTGTCTGACAGCTCTTGTCTGAGTGGCTTGGCTCAACCGCTTGCTTCTCCATCATTCCTTAACAAGAATACCCAGCTGTCCCTGGCAGCTACTCTGAGAGCTTTCTGCCCAGAGCTTAAGATAGCTGAATTTCAAACAGTGCATGCACAGTAATGAGATTGTTCCAGAGACATTTTAACTAATTTTACCAGGGAGTACAATTTTCCTCCAGTAAAAATGACAATATTTCAAATTTAATAAATTAAATATAATTAAGCATTGAAGAACCACTCCTCTTAAATAATTCAGTTCATGTGGAAATATATGACAATAAGGGTCAATAGTAATTGTCACTCCCTTTCCTGGTGGAAAGACCTTTCCCACCAGTAGTACAGTATGTTAAATACTTCAAAGCACCAAAAGAGAAATATTTTCTTTAGATCGTGGCCTGCAAGTGATTTGGTATGATCTCAAGGACCCAGGACTCAAAGTTCAACTAAACAGCAGATGTCTGACATATAAATTCTCTGTAATGGCTTATTTTTTTTTCCTGCCTGCACATTATACATTCTTTCCATTCAAGACTGAAGTGCCTACTTATCCCTTCTATACCAGGTTTTCCCCACTGGTTATCACTATTGGGGAAATGGCAATATTGCACTATTATTATCTGTCCACCTGCCTGTAACTGCCACTACGCTAGCCTCCTGGAAGCTAGATTATTTGTATACAGGAATATGTGTGCACACACAGTGCTTTTATCATTGTTTGTGGTATATATTTTGTGACCAAATGAGTGGATGGATGAATGAATAAATCAACTTCAGACAGGTCTATTAAGACAGAAGTTGTAGGTAACAAAAATCCAGGTATATAAGGGAAGTCTAGTGTCTAGACCACCATGGAGGTAGAGAAAGTGTCTTTAACAAGGTTTTTTTTTTTTTTTAAAGTTTATTGGGGTGACAATTGTTAATAAAGTTACATAGATTTCAGGTGTACAATTCTGTAGTACATTATCTATATCTCATATTGTGTGTTCACCACCCAGAGTCAGTTCTCTTTCCATCACCATATATTAGACCCCATTTACCCTCTTCTAGAGCCCCCCCTTACCCTCTGGTAACCCCTTAACTATTGTCTATGTCTATGAGTTTTTTTTCCTTCATTTGTTTGTCTTGTTTAACAAGGTTGAATACTGATCCCAGGGAGGGTGCAAGTCATTTTTATGTGTGTTTTTTTTTTCTGATTTATGTTCACTACTCTTAACAGTAGTGAGGCCCAAATGGTTCTAATGCTCAGAGAGGCTTTCACATATGCCCCTAGATATTACTTATGTGCTAAAATTCTTGTGAATTCAGCATAAGCACAGAGGGGCGTGGTGCCTGTTTCTGCTGGATCTGGCATCTCAATAAGTGAGGTGTAAATATGTAAATATGGCCTCACTCTTTAGTACAAATGTTCAGTCTCCTCTCGTTAAGCTCTTTGTCAAGCATTGTTAACAATATTGATCTTAGTGCTTCTAGAAAAAATTCCCTACAAGCTTTAGATTTCAGTTTCTGACTTTTCCTGGAGTTGCCATCTTATATGGCATCTTATATTGTGGCCTCATTTTTGTAGACACTAAGCAGAACGTGCAGAACATCACTTGGAAATATAAAAATATCTTTGGGAAGGCCATGCAGTCTTTGGAAGAAGCTACTGACTTGAACATTGTAATTCGAAAGTCTCCAGTCGCACTTCTTAGGGGTCAACAAGGTTTGGTGGGATTTAGAAAATTCTTCCTGAATCAAGAACCAAGACACGTGATGATGGATGCCATTTCTTACATTTCATTTCAAATAGCCTTTTTCATAAGAATGTATAACTCTCAGGGCACATGTGCTATTGTACTATTAGTTCTCTGCTAAGCACTTCATCTGTGTCGATTTAGTATATTAGGTTGGTGCAAAAGTAATTACGGTTTTTGCAATTATTTTTAACTTGTTAAACTGCAATTACTTTTGCAGCAACCTAATGTGATGTAGGTATTATCATTCTCATTGTTTGGATGAGTTGAGTCTTGAGAGAGTTTACATAATTTGCCTAAGGTAACAGTAAAAATATCAAAAGTCAGCCTTAGTTCTGTTTGATACCAAGGGCTACAATTTAATCAGCATACTCTATACCTTCTGATTCATTCTTCAAAAGTTCTCTGGATTAAGGGTGTCTGTACATCTTTAATATTAGTCACAGAATTATATTGCAGGTTAAAAATATATTTTAAAAATATCCTTTGCCCATGAGTTGCCCAGTGGAAAAGGTTTCTCAATGGAGTTGTACCTCTAGCTACCTATTAAGTTTTATCCCTATTTTATCTAAGAGTCTTCACTTTTGTTTTTTTATGTATATATCTGTTTTACTTCCTTTGCTGGTTTTCCAGTGCAGCAGACTTCTTGCTTTCTATTTCTTCAGTTTTTCCCTGTCCTCTCCTATAGTTCAATACCTAGTCATTCATCAAAAGTTTACTAATTAAATGATTCCTTTTATACTAGAACATTCCCAAGAAGGAAATTGTTTCATTTAACATATTCCTATTTTTGTTTCTAGTGATTATGTTTCATTAAATTTATTGGGATAACATTGGTTAATAACATTATATAATTTTCAGGTATACATGATTATAATTTGGCATCTGTGTACTACCATGTTTCCCCGAAAGTAAGACCTAGCTCAACAATCAGTTCTAATGTGTCTTTTGGAGAAAAAATTAATATAAGAAACTGGTATTATATTTTATTATGTTATGTCATGTCATATTATATTATGTTGTATACCAGGTCTTATTGTAAAATAAGACTGGGTCTTATATTAAGTTTTGCTCCAAAAGATGCATTAGAGCTGATTGTCTGGCGAGGTCTTATTTTCGGGGAAACACAGTATGTTGTATGCTCACCACCCAAAGTCTACTTTCCTTACATTACCATAGATTTGACCTCCTTTACCCACTTCACGGTCCTCCCACCCTCTTTTCCCTCTGGTAAATACCATTTTCTATCTGAGTTCATTTTTATTTGATTTTTTAAATTCTTTTCACATTTGAAAACAAATCAATCTTAAACTTGAAGAAATCTGAGAACCGTAATGCCTAGAGTAAACTGATACTGAACAAATCTGTAAGTGTATCAGTTGCTGCTCACCCTTGGGTTGCTTGGTCATCAGTAGTAACATAGAGCAGTGGTCTTCAGATTAATGTGGGTGTTGCCAAACTTCGTGCTACAACATTGAATGCATTCTGTGGCCCTTATCGGCCTCCAGTGTCCCTGTTTGACTACTCTACTTCATCAGTTAGTGATGGATCTGATTAACTCTGCAAAGCTCTGTTAATACAGTGAATGTGTTCAGGGAATGGTTGATATATTGGTTGACTAATGGTGATTTTAAATGTAGCATCAGAATTAGGTGAAGATTCGACCACACTTTTCACCTCATCTTCATCCTTCAAATTCTGAGAAAGGCCGAGGAAGAAATAGGTATGGAGGGTGAGAGTATGTGCATGGATATGTGGTAGGTGACCTATAGCCTGATTGATTTAAAACAAATTTAAAAACAAATGTAAAGGATAATGATAATTGATAGTATTTTTGAGCCCTTAGCGTGTTAAGTGAGACACTGTGTTAAGAATTCTCACAACTCTTTGTAATAGATGCTCTTATTATACTCATTTTAAAGATGAGACTAAAGTATAAAGAATTTAATTAATACATCTCAGTTCACATAACTCCTAGATGTTTGGATTCAGATTTGTATCCATGCCATTTGACAATATCTGTTAATTCCATCATATACTATAGCTATTTTTCTTAATTTCTCATGCTTTTATTTATACAAAATAGTTCATTATAGATATTCATAAATCCAGTGTGTTCTCATTTAGATAAATAGTTTGTAGAACTTCAAAATAGCACCGAATGTTTATCATAGCATGTAAACTTTAGACTTATTTGTTTTCTATAATTTCTTTTGAATATACTAAAATAATTTATTATCATTGGGAAAAATCCTCATTTATAGATACATAGATGTTTAAATTTCAAATAGCAATGCTTTTTAAAAGTATTTAAAAATCTTCATGTTATTATTCAGTGCATTGCCATTTTGGAAAAAAATAAATAAATAACTTGGCAGAATAAAAGCCCCTTAAATGGACTCCAAATTGATAGCCAAACTTGCAATTCAAATAGCATTTTCTTGTACCCTACTTAAGGAAGTATCTTGCTATCTTCATCATTAATGGCTGTACTATTCCCAGTAAAGAAAATGCAGGTGGTATTGGCTTGATGTGCGATGGATTTTGTTACTAGGGTGTGGCTACAAACAAAACTATTCAAAATGAATGAATAGCTCCACCTGCCATAGTGCACCTTTATAGACTGGAAGTACTGTGTGTGCATCCATCTTCATCTTAGCTACTTCCTTGGTTCTAAAACATTAGATAGATTTGGCTTTCACCAACTCTTAAAAGAAAAAAGAAGAACAAAACACGATTTATGGTATTCAGGTTGACTTGTTCTCTGTTGTGCTCAGAATAAAGAAAAGAATCCAGAATATAAGAAAAATGGGCAACTGAAAGGAACCCTTATGTATACGTATCCTGTATTGGAGAAGTTTATATAAAGAGGTTTAACAACATTGACCCTAAGCTGTGGTCTCTATTCCTTGTAACGCGGTAGATTTTCAAGGGCTGTAATAAAAATAATCCTACACTATCGTTTCTTTATGATAATGAACTCAGCAAATACTCATTAACACCCACCATGTCCAAAAGCACCAGGCCACATATGGGTGGTCAGTGGACAGGCTGGATCAGAACCGTCCGGGACATTTACAGACAGAAATATTCCTGGATTTCTCCCCCAGAGATGCTGATACAGTGGGTCTGAAGTTATGCCATGGAATTTCTGTATGCCCATAGACGTCCATGGTCAGGGATAAATTCAGAAGAGTGATTTTTAACTGAGAGCAATGTTTGGCAATGTCTGGAGTCATTTTTGGTTTTCTCAACTGGGAGGGTGTGTGTGCTACCATTATCGAATGGGCAGCAGCCAGGGATGCTGTTAGATATCCTACAGTGCACAAGACAAGTCATGTACCCGCAAAAAAAGTTATCCAATCTGAAATGTCAGCACTGCCAAGATTAAGAAATGCTGTTCTAGAGAAGCTAAAGATGTATTTACAAAGATTCCATAATTAATCAAGGTGAATAAGAAATGCAGAAAAATATCATTCATTCATAATTGAATAAAATAAGTCATTGGTCCAAAGAATAAAATTAGCACAATTTAAAAAAATATTTTCCTTTTAGATTATTAGTTATTTTATAGTATGACTAAAAGCATTCTAGTTGAAAAAGTATAGGAGAGAAATCTTGAAGAGTTATCTGCAATTGGTAGGATATTTTTAATGAGAATTATCTAAATAGATTAATGCCTGTACTTCAAAAAATATATTAAGGATTTTTTACTGATCCTGAAATTTTAATAAGGAGAAGAAAAATTTACTGACAGACAGCAGAAATTATTTTTTAAATAATATTAATAACTTTGAAGTGAAAATAGGACCATTTCCATAAGTGGTGTTTAAAGAAGCAAACCAACAATCAAATCTAGGAAGAGTTCAGATGACTTTTTTTATATATAGTTTTGTCCTTATATTACGCACCATTACATATTCTTTTTCCTAGTTTTATATCGTCCCTAGAGATCATATACTCACAAGCGGGACATATAATACATTACTGAAAGTAATTTTGGTTGCGGTCAGTATAGGGTTTGGATTAATAATGTAACCAATTAAATCCTCAAATAACTCCACTGCTAACAATAACATTTAATTTTAAAAGACATTTAATTTTGCTCCATGTAATTTGGGCAAAGAGAAATACAGGTAGCTATGTGGAACACCTTTTATAATCACAGGGATAACTAAATTTTCAAACATTGAGGAATTCTGCTATTTTGTCAAAGAACCAGAGGCAGACTGACTTAATCAAAATAATAACAAACCCACGTGTTTTTTGTTTTTGTTTTGTTTTGTTTTTAGCTATCTCATGCATCTCTGATGATAACCAGTCAGCAGAGATGACCGAATGCCTCAAGAAGACAAATAGCATGCCTCCGCTCGTGCAAGAATGCACCGTTCCATGTGGAAATGACTGCACCTTCACGGCTTGGTCCAAATTTACACCCTGCTCCACAAATTGTGAAACAACCCGGAGTAGAAGGCGACAGATCACAGGTAAGGTGTGCTTTTCACTCCTTAGTTTCAGATAAGGGGTGCACTCCTGAACTTTCCAATGACAACAGAAGCTGTAGAAGGAGAGGAAATTACATCAGGTCTCTCTGCTCCCTTTCCCTCTTCTGCACCCCTCCCCCTATCCTCCCTCATTCCCCTTCCCTCTCCTCCCACCACCCCCTGTGCCTATGCTTAGCACATACTGTGTACTCAATTATAATATATGTGAAATGAATGAAAGATGTGAAGCGTTCTCTGTCTATAAAGTTGTTCGCTATACAGCTTTATAACCTTTGTAGTCCTAACCGAACGACAACATATTCACCAACTTCCCTAGAGTAGTTAATGGCTGAGTTTCTAGTGTTTGTCATGCTGAGAACTCAGCAAGGTTGAAAGCACTCACTGATTTGTAAAGAACATCAAAAGTACATCCAACCTTTATCAATGTCATTTGTCATTATTTTATGAGCAATGTGACATTTACAAATTTTAGCAGTAGAAGGCAAAAATCAAGTTGTGTATATGTTCTTGTTTGTGGTATATTAATAATTATTGATTTTGTTTACATCCATGAAAATTAATGGAAATTAAAGCAATTACTAGTATAAATGAGGTCCTTGAGCAATTTTTGCCTGTAATATACAAATAATTGATGCAGTAGTGTATTTTACTGCTTGTCTAGGTAAACATGCCAGAACTTCTCTTAATTCTACGTGTATTTGTATAAGCAGAAAACTTAATTCAGGGAATGGAAAGCCAAAGGAAAAATGCCAAAATAATCATGGGATAATAAAATTCGTATTGACATTAAAGAACTCAGCACAGATGACCACTTGTTCTTACTGGCAGTTCAAGTACTAATTCTCGTTTCCGAGACCTTTTTGTTTGCAGGCACTGCTTGTAAAATTGTCTTAAATTTAACTCACTCTAATGGATTTACTTAATGGGTGAGAGCCTTTAACAGGATTTCTGCATACAAATCAGAACCACATTCATTCAAGTGTAGGTGAAACTTATAATTACAAACAGAAATACCAAATAAAATATGCTGTCCTTTGTATTCTCTCTTCTACGGAAATCTGTACATATATAACTTTATGCAACATTGCTTATATTTTGAAGATAAAACAAATTTCTTATAGAGAAACAATGTAACGGGTTACAATGTGTATGACAGGAATAATTTCAAGTTCAATGGACAACTAGCAAAACTTGGTTTGCATGTTCATATATAATATTTTAGGAGTCATTATCCAGTTATTCTCTAAAAATCTTTAACTTTCCTTTAGAAGGAAAAACAAAGTTTTAATTAGTTGCTTGTGTTCCTTTGTCTTGAAGCTTACTAATGATATTTTGTACTTGCAAACTGAGAAAGGAGAATATTGAAAATCCTAGGATATTCATTCATTTTAAAACCAGCATAGTTTGTTATAAATTTTCAAAACTTTGATGAATTTGACTTTTATTTAAAATATACTTTTTGTGTAAATATTGAAGAACTGATGAACTTTCTTCTGGTAACTCTATCCTAAGAATTATTCATACAAAAAACTATTTTGAATTTTTTTCAACATTATAACTGCTAGGATTTTAGCTGGCTAATTAATCTTTTGTGTATCTTAATATCTAGGTGACATCAAAATAACAGGTCAATTCTATGAAAATTGAGTTGTTGGGAAAAATCAGTCAAATAAATCACTTAGTGTCATTGTTAAAAAAAAAGGTAGTGAATTAAAATTTTCAACTTCTGATGACTTTTTTTGTTGTTGCTGTGATAGAGTGCTTGTAGTTTGTCTTCTCCATGTAATTTGGCAGTAAACTTAATAAGCAGTCACTAACAAGAGTAACAAGAAAAGGCACAATCTTAGATCATAAAACAATGCCACTCTTTAACACCAACACATAGAGAAGAATACACAAATACAAGCCCATCCATTGAATAGGGGACAATCTGGGGTGTTTTTCTTTTTTCCATTTTTAACAAGAGACTTTGATTCAATATTTGGGTGTTCTGTGTATTGTGCTTAAACTAGATCAATACAGATTTTAGATAGAGTGGCAATTAAAACAGTAGTTTCTTTAATAAATGTTGGAAATAATCCATTACATAGACAATCTGTCTGGGTTTTATAGATATATAAGAACTGGATAACTAATAAACACATATTTAACATTTGTAGTTCTGTGTTTTTGAGGGATTAGTTACACAGTTCCCTTTGATGTAAGGGGGGGAAATGTCTTGGGAATTCTAGTGGGGGTTGATTTTTTTTTTTTTAATTAGTACTAGCTGGTTCAAATACAAAGGTTATGCTGATTTTGACTAGAAGATAATCAAAGAAAGGACCACTCATAATTTGTTCCTTATGAGAACTATTTCTCCATTGACTAACTTGTTCAAATCCTCCTTCAAACAGTGATGCCACGTAATTAAGAAGGATATCACAAATATAGAGACAGCGTATTTTTGTACAGAATATTTGTTCTGCCAGTAATTTTTGGTTACCTTTCTCTCTCTCTCTCTCTCTCTCTCTCTCTCTCTCTCTCTCTCTCTCTCGCTCCCTCTCTCCATCCTTCCATCCCTTCTTCTCCCTCCTTTCCTCCTCGCTCCTTCTTTCTCCCTTGTAAAAAAAATCTTTCTTAAATTATTCCATGAGAAATTTTTGTTTACCATTTTTGCATACTAGGCTTTGGGAATGCTACAAGAGAATTAGATAGACATGATCCTAACTTAATCGTTAGATAGATGTGATCCTACAGTCTAATAGAAGATAGAGATTTTTACTACATACATTTACAAGAGTTTTACTATACACAATTACAACACAGTGTAGTAACTTCTCAATAGCTATAATAAAGGTTGTCATATTAGTTTCTTATTGCTATAACAAATTACTACAAATTTGGTGGCTTTAAAACAACACAGATTTGTAATCTTACAGCTCTGTAGGTGTGAAGTCAGAAATGGGTTTCATAGGGCTAAAAACAAGATGTTGGCGGGACTGAATTCCTTTATGGAGGCTCTAGGGGAAATCTGTTTCCTTTTCCAGTTTATGTAGGCTGCTCATAATTCTTGGCTCATGATTCTCCCTTCCTCCATCTTGAAATCTAGTAACATCGTATTTCTGACTATTCTTCCATAGTCACATTTCCTGACTTTCTACTCAGTTAAGAAAGGTTCTCTGATTTTAAGACCCTGTGCTTAGGTTCGACCCACCCAGATAATCCAGAATAATCTTCTCATTTCAAAGTCCATAATGTTAGTCACAGCTACAAAGTTTAATTTGCCATCTAAGGTAGCATGTTTACAGTTTCCAGGTATTAGGATGTGAACATCCTTGGAAATTCATTATTCTGCCCACTGCAAACTATGAGTACAGAAGAGCACCTCTTTCAGACCTGAGATGAAGAGTATGTTCAAGGATGGCATTTTGGAGGGAGCGATCTATTCATTTGGACCTGAAGGATCAGTAAGCATTAACTAGGCCATGAAAGGAGGGTAGAACTGGTGAGAATGTCTGGAGTAGGCCATGCAAAAGCCAGAAGCCGCATGAGTAATTTCTAGGAACTGAAAGATGCTCCTATCAATATAAGAAACATACAAATTTGTAGAGAATTGTTATATGAGTTTATTTGAGTCAAACAAGACATGCCTGGAAGCAAGATCTCAGACTGAGAAAAATGCTTCCAAGAAATGAGTTTGCAGCTTGTTTTATGCATTTGGAATTAAGGACAGAAACTAAGATTACATGAATGTGGGAAAAAGCAATATGGGGATTGGATTACAGGATAGTTGGAGTTTATGTATTCTTTAGAGCAGGGGGGCCCAAACTGCAGCCCACGGGTCAACTGCGGCCAGCAATCCATTTTTAATTGGCCTGCAGCAAATTCCAAAAATATATTTAGTTTACTTAAATAAACCAGGTGAGGCAATACATACTTCACCTCCAGTGAGTGGCCCGGCTGTTTGTGTCTTTTACCACATATGGCCCTTGGTAAAGCATGTTGAAAAAAATTTGGAGACCCCTGCTCTAGAGGGTGGTCACCCTTTTGAAGGAGGGGTCTAAAAGGAAGCATTTCAAAGAAGCATCAACCTAGATGCATAGAAACTATGAACAGGGCTTGCTTAAGGCAAAGATAAGCCTTTTACCAAAGAAGTTCTGTGCCTGGGACATGACTACCCTACCCATTTAGGAATTTATGATCAGATCACCTGAGAGGCCACTTCCTTTTTTCTTTCTTTTCTATTTTTTTTTTAAGCAAAATTAATGGAAGCAAACTTGTGAACTATGAGGATGAGACAGGCAACGAGTTAATAGAAATGACCTTAGGAGTTAGCAGGAGTGAGCTTAAAAATTAACTGCTTGCCTCTGAATCCCCCAGCTAGCACTGCACCTGTAAACTGACAAGCACTTTACATCCATCATAGATGGGAACAGAATAGTTCCTGGAGGAAGCCCCCTGCAAGCTGATAAGTACCCAGCATCCATCATGGATGGGAACGGGATGGTTCCCATAAGAAGCCAATTGTAACAGCAACCCCTGCAAGCTGATAAGCACCCTCCATCCTGCATAGAAAAATATAAAAGCCCAGCTAAATAGAAACTCACTGCAGCTGTGTATTCTAGACTCTGCCCTGGCAACTTCTCTGCCGGTGCTTCTCTCTGACTTCTACCCCTCTGTCTGGGAGCAGCTGTCTATTCTAGACTCTACCCCCAGGAACTCCTCTACTGGTGCTTCTCTCTTTTCTAAACAGAAACCACAACAGCTGTCTTCTCTAGACTGTCATGGGCATCCTCACATCCCAACCTTTTCTTGCTTTCCTACTTTTCTGAGTATCGTGAATTCTTTCACGTTCTGGGAACAACCAGGGATATCTAAAAACAAAACATGAAACAAAACAAAAGCCCAAAAAAACCCAATAGGCAGGAAGCATACTAATGGGCTCAATCTTACAGATCCTTGATAACTATGGTGAATAGTCCAGATTTCATCCTATGAACTACAGTTAGTCACTGAAATCTTTAAAGTAGGTGAATGATATGATCAGATTTCCATCTCTGTAACCTGGTCCTCGCTATAGTGGGGAAATAGATTGAAAGGAGTGAATTATCCTGGCAATAAGATCTTGGAAGAAGCTGTTGTAGTGATTTAAGCTGGAGGTTTGGAGGTGAGCTAAATATGGCTGGTATTGTTCAGAATGGAAACAATGGACTGATTCAAGAGATATTTAGATATGTGAAGTGATAGATCTTTGCTATTAAACAGATACAGGTAGTAGAACAGAATGATTCAAGTAATACATTTCAGATTTTGACTTGGTCATGTTGGTAAAATTAGGAAATGACAGGAGAAAGAAAGGTTGTGATGTTAAGAGAATAAGTGCGGGTTTTCCCAGGTTGAGGGCAATTGGTCCTTTAGGTGTAGATTTCCAGTCTGGGTCAGAAGCTTGAGCACAAAGTCTGGGCTGAAGATGATGATTAGGGATTGAAGAGATATAGATGGTTATTTAGACTTTTTGTGTGGGTGAACATGTCGGATCAGAAATGAGCAGAATCCAGGGCAGTGCCTCCAGGAAGCCCACCAGTTGAGGGAGATACAAGGGAGAATTCAAAGACAAGATGTGCTTAGAGGGATGGTGAGGGGATGGGGTAGGGACTAAAAGGTGAGGTATAATATGGAACTTGGAAAGGATATTTCAAGAATGATCGTGAAGTCAATACTCCGAACTATCATTGAACAACCACGTCTGAAAGATAAGTGATAAAACATATTCCAGGGCTTTGTTTTATTATTATACTTTGGAAAGAGTTAAGTAGTTTCAAGCAATAGGTAGACTCAGAAACCACGGTTAAGTATGTTGAGACAAGAGTGGAAATTGAAGAGATGGAGACAGTAGTACTTTATGGACATTGGGAAGCACCAGAGAGATGGGCGTGTTGAACACTGATAGGAATGAGCTAGTCCTTGCCATTGATGTATCTCTTAAGCTGTAAATTCTTACAGCTATGACAGAGACTGTGCTTCTCAAACGTATTCTCAGTCAGTGCCCTTCGTGGTAGAAGCAAGTGAATACATCCTCCCAGAGTGACAGTGGTGTGGCTGAAGCTCCTCCAAGATCATTTCAGGTCCTGGAGGAATGCTTCTTGTTTATTGTGGCCATAAGTATCAGCGAAGGTCATAGATTCAATTGTCAGGTGATAACTGTAGAATTGTGTGTAAGGTAAACTATCTGACAATGAGAAATTAATCCAAGCATCAGCATGTATCAAGTATTTATAAAATAACCACAAAGAGTAGAAATAGACCAAATAAAGCTGCCTACTTTGTTTTTGTTTGTTTGTTTGTTTGTTTGCTTTTTAAAAACTAAGCAAGGCTAGCTAATAACTTACTAAAGACGAAACAAAAGTAAAGTTACTAGATCTAGGAAAATTTTTTAGGTCTCTAGACGATATGTGTTGGCAACGAAATTGAATCAAGTTACAGGCTGACTTAGGATCCAATAAACATAATTCTCAAGTACTAAGAGCTGTGAAAAATGACTTTGCATTATCATTATTCAAAGTTGGGATCACAGCTAAACAGTCCATCAAAGTCATTCGATAAAGTAAAGTCATATTCTAGAATACTTAAGTTAAAAATTTCTCTCAAAGTAGAAGCTATAGCTTTTTCTCAGATTAAATGACCCAATATGATTTAAGCACTCTGTTTTATGTTAGTATTTGTGAGCTGCCAGATAGTGGAACCCAAAATAAGTTCTACTTTGTCTACCATATCCCAAGTGACAATCCACCTCACTATATTGTATGGGAAGGTATTATTTTGTTCCTTGAATAAATAAACTCTGTTTTTAAAAAAATCACTTGAAAAAAGAGAAGGAGTTAATAGTTACACTATTTTGTTGGTTTCCCTGGCAACCATCAATTTCAGGGAAAAATGGAGACAAGGCAATCCTGGTTTTATCAACAAATTGTAGGAAAAATAATAAATAAATTAAGTGTTTTCTAGCTGTTGCGCCCTTGTAGTAAACATTTTCTAAGTATTTTGTGCCACTCTTTAACATGAAAACACTTGTTTTGTTTTGTTTTTTTCAAATTAACCTGAATTTCACAATTACTCTGGGAGTTGCTTCCATTGTCGTAGAATTTAATTCCATGTACAACGGAATGAAAACAGACTTTATTTTTATTTCAGATTTAATATTCTAAGAGTTTTTAAGTATAATAATGTGAGTGACTTTTAATAAAACAGCAGATATGAAATTAATATATCAATGTCTCTTGTTGGAACAGGGAAAAGCAGGAAGAAGGAGAAATGCCAGGATGCTGACTTGTACCCTCTAGTGGAAACGGAGCTGTGTCCTTGTGATGTATTTATATCTCATCCGTACGGAAATTGGTCAGATTGCATTCTTCCCGAAGGCAGAAGGGAGCCTCAGCGAGGATTGCGGGTACAAGGAGACAGCAAAGAATGTGGAGAAGGCATGCGCTTTCGAGCAATAGCCTGTTCTGATAAAAATGGAAGACCTGTTGAGCCCTCCCACTGCAGCAGCTCTGGTAAGGAGATGGATGAGGAGTAACAGATGAGAACAATGACATACAGTCCAGGTGGTTTGTCCAAGGTCTAGAATTAGTAGCTTTGTTATTTAATAATTGTTCTCCTTTGTCAGTAACACACTGCCTCTCATAAAATATGGACATATGAATGAACCTATGTATGTCTCGCTGATTATCTGGAATGTGAGTGTTTTGGATCCTTGAAGACTCACCTCACTCTGTATTCACCTTTGAGCACCTGTTTGCTGGTGGTGAGTACAGTTGCTCTACTTTACTGAGAAGGCCAAAGCCCAATACGAATAAATCCATTTTGTGGTGTTTATTGGTGCTCTGGTCATATATAGAGAAGGAATCAGGCCTCAAACTCTTCTAAGGGAGTTGACAAAATACTAAGGACAAAGTTAACATTAATGTATAAATGCACCCAGATTAATAGAATAAAACTGTAAAAAAAAAAAAATAGGCAATCTGGGAGAGTTTTGTGAGATATTAATCAGGTAGAAGACTTTTTCTTTTTTTATTTTGAACCCTGGGAGAATTTGAGATTTGGGTGAAAGGAGAAAAGAATAAAGATTAAATACAGTCGTGGTAATTGTTGATGGAAGAGATTGAGACTCATGATTACAATGGAGTTTATGAATTCCCTGCTCTATTTTTGGTGTTTTTTTAACTACCTTATAAAAGAAAATTAAAAAGTTAGGAATTTTACAGAAGGTATGGAAAGAGAGAATTTGTGTTTGAGTGGCAACCTGGGAAAACTGATCAATTTTGGACTTTGTTGTCAAAGTCTTATGTTCCAACAAGCTTTCTCAATAATACCGAGAGTTGGAAATTGAATTTAGTTCTAACGTACAAGTCAAGTAAATGATAATTTGTCTTTATTGCCAATATATTCGCTTGCCTTCATTTAAGATATACCCATATCTTCATAGGAATGCAATTTTAAGTTTAATGATTTTTTTTTTTAATTGGTATTATCATTGCTATGCTTCCCAGGTTAGTCTACAGCATTGTTCTCAGTGATTTGACTTTCAGAAACATTAAATACATCTCATGAAGTAATGGACACATTTTATGGATGCCAAAGCTGGTTAACTCTAATCTTTGTTTTTTCAGCATATATCTATATCTATATCTGTATCTGCATCTGTATCTGTATCTGTATCTGTATCTATAGCTATATATCTACATCTACATCTGGTGTGTAACATGTTAATTTGATACATTTATATATTGTAATGATTGACAATGTGGTGATAATTAGTACCTCTATCTTATATAATTATCATTTCTTTTTAGTGGTTGGAATAATTAAGTTCAAGTCTTTCAGCAAGTTTGATAATAGCACACTATTGTTGGCTATATTTGATATACTGTGCATTAGATCTCTAGGCGTTATTTACTACTTGTTGCAAGGTTTTGCCCCTAAACAACCTCTATCCTATCCCTCCACCCCCACCGTCCCCTAGTAACTACCATTTTACTCTCTGTTTTTATGAGTTTGGCTTTTTTCTATTCCACATATAAGTAATATAATACTGCATTTGTCTTTCTCTGTCTGACTTATCTTACTTAGTATAATAGATCAAATCAAGGTACATTCATGGTTCCACAAATGGCCGGATATCTTTCTCATGGCTGAATAACATTCTATTGTTTATATATACCGTATCTTTATCCATTCATCTGTTGATGGGCACTTACGTTGTTTCTATATTTTGACTATCACAAATAATGCTGCAATAAACATGGGAGTGCATGTACCTCTTCCATATCATCCTCATTTTCTTTGGATATATACTCAGAAGTGGAATTGCTGGATCAAATCTTAGTTCTGTCTTTAATTTCTTGAGGAATCTTCATATTGTTTTCCACAGTGGCTGGACCAGTTTACATTCCCACCAACAATGTACAGGGAAATCCCTTTTCTCCCACGTTCTTGACGCTCTTTATCTGTTCTTGATGATAGCCATTCTGATAGGTATAAGGTGGTATCCCATTGTGGTTTTGATTTTTGCATTTCCCTGATGAGTACTGATGTTGAGAATTTTCTTGTATACCTGTTGGCCATTTAGATGTTTTCTTTGGAAAAAAGTCTATTTAGTTTCTCTGCCTATTGTTTAATTTGATTGTTTGTGTTGTTGATGTTATTGAGTTGTATACATTCTTTATATAGTTTGGATATTAACCCCTTATCCAGTATTTTGTTTGCAAACATTTTCTCCCATTCTGTAAGTTGCCTTCTTGTTTTTTTCAGTTGTTTCTTTTGCTGTGCAGAAGCTTTTAATTTTGATATAGTACCATTTTTTTTTGAGTTCTGCTTTTACTATTTGTGCTCGTAGTGTCATATCCAAAAAGTCATTGCCAAGACCAATGTGAAGGAGCTTCTTCTCTACATTTTCTTCTAGTTGTATGGTATGAAGTCTTAGGTTTAAGTCTCTGGTCCGTTTTGAGTTAATTTTGTGAGTGGTGAAGGATAGGGGTCCAATTTCATTTTTTTACATGTGTTTATCCAGTTTTCTCATCACTATTTATTGAAGAGACTATCGTTTCCTATCAGATGTTCCTAACTCCCTTGTTGAATACTAGTTGACCAAATTTGAGGGTTCAATTCTGAGCTCGCTAACCTGTTCTATTGGTTTATGTGTCTATTTTTATGCCAGTACTATACTGTTTTAATTACTATAACTCTGTGGAACAGTTTGAAATCAGGAAGTGGTGACTTGAATAAGAGTGGTGAGAGTGAGCAACCATGTCTTGTTCCTGATCAGAGAGGAAAAGCCTTCATTTTTAATGTTGAATATAATGTCAGCTGTGGGTTTGTCATAGATGGCCTTTAATATGTTGAAGTGTGTCCCTCCTATACCCAATCTATTGAGGGTTTTTTATCATAAAAGCATGTTGTATTTTGTCAAATGCTTTTTCTGCATCTGTTGTGATGATGATGTGATTTTTATTTTTCATTCTATTAATGTGATATATTACATTAATTATCAAATTAATTATCAAATTAATTGATTTATGTATGTTGAGCCATGCTTGTATCCCAAGGATGAATCCCACTTGTTGGGGTGTTTATTCTTTTTAATGTGTCCAATTCAGTTTGCTAATACTGTGTTGAGAATATTTGCATCTATATTGGTCTATAGTTTTCCTGTAGTGTCCATGTCTGGCTTTGGTACAGGGTAATGCTGGCATTGTAGAATGAGTTTAGAAGTGTTCCATCATCTTCAATTTTTTTTAGAAGAGTTTGAGAAGGATCGGTTCTCTACTGCCTCTGTTGGAAAGGTAGTCACAGTTACCACTGAAAGCCTAGCCTCTTGCCTTGTCACCCTGGGATGTCAGGGGGTACCTTAGCAACTTCTTTCCTTTCCTCTGCCTCTAAACTCCTCTCTATCCCACTCCAGTGAAATTCTGGACTCTCCCTTTAGGCAGGCTGGACTTTCAAAAATTCTCTTGCCCATTGGTATCTGCCCAGTTTTGTACTCTCTAGATTCTTTCTTTCATGATTGCAATGAGTGAGGATGGGCCTGTTTGCTGACTCCCGTGCATATGCAGCCAGCCTTCATCAAGATCCCTTTGTTTATTTTCAGATGCACAGGTGGACTAGAAACCTGCAGGTTTCTGAGAGTAATGTGTAGAGGCACTTTTGCTTGGTAATGGATGTCTAATTAGTTGTTATAAAAAGGGAAAAGAAGGGAGGAATGTCTAATGCCACCATGATACTGATGTCTCCTCCATAACGGTTTATTTATTCATTCATTTGATAAAAACCTATATGTTGAACACCTGCTCTTTATATAAAACACCTGGTCCTCTTCTATGATTTGGATCTACAGTTATAGAGAAATCAGGAAGTTGTGCAGTTTATCGTCTAGTGGGCGATTGAAACAAAACAAAAGGAATCTCAAGTCTTAATTAGCACTTAGGATGCTGAGTAGAAAATCTTTAGATAGACTTCATGGAAGTCCTCACTGACGTGACATACATTTGAGATGTGAAGAGTGAGAAGAAGGCAGGCAACCATGTGAAAAATACATACAAGGTAATTTTAGTTAATGGGACAAGCATGTCCAGAGGATATAAGGCAGGAAAGAAGTCTGGCAAAAACAAAGGAAGCCCTGTGGTTTGAATGTAGAGAGTGAGGATAAAGTCTTCTGGAACAAAGCGAAGGAGTCTGGATCTAATTTAAGTGCAGTCATCACATGGGATGTATGTGTTTCAACAGCTCTTTGGGTAGAATAGCGGTGTATAATGAATGCAAATCCACTGACAAGTCAGCTGTGCAATACATGGTCAGACAGACTCTACAGAATACCTAGTTCTAGTTTACCCTTGATAGACAGCTTGGGATTAGAGAAAATGAAATTGCATTGCTACAAGTGGACAAGCAATGTTTTTGAAAGAATGGAAAATGCGGAAGAACAATTTCCAAGTGATTCAGTGATAACTGTGTGAATTAACGTTAACTCACAAAATGATAAAGTGAAAATGCAATGTGTTTTGTATCTGATTCCAGATAAAATATGATTGATTTTGGTA
The DNA here is from genome assembly GCF_004115265.2 of Rhinolophus ferrumequinum. Lineage (NCBI taxonomy): Eukaryota > Metazoa > Chordata > Mammalia > Chiroptera > Rhinolophidae > Rhinolophus > Rhinolophus ferrumequinum. Next base: position 81,169,295 of record NC_046291.1, on the reverse strand, counting down.
TGCAATTAATTGTCTTCATTAGTATTTCATCCAGAAATAACTTAGCCTTTGCACCTTAACTCTATTATAGCAATTTTATTAATTGACTATCATATATAAGGAGATACAGATAGCAGACAAAGATAAATAAATAACCACTTTGTGACTTAAAGAACTATCATTTTACATATCTGAAGTCACTGGAAAATATGTGAATTTAATCTTAATACATTTAGAAAGTTTATATTTTTTGTGTACAATTTGAATTTTAAATTATTGAAAGATTTCTGTTACCACTACATGTGGACAAGTTTTTGTTGGCCAAGCTGAGAGAACATGCTCAGGGACTGAAAGTCACATCTTTATTATGAACTGAGAGTTAAGAGACCATTTTATAAAGTGTCCTAGCAAAGATTTATGGGTCTCAAAGATAGGACAAAGCTTTTCAACTGGTTGTGAGCTGTTCTTACAAGTCCATCACTACGAAGGGACTAAATAATTATATCCCACCCTCTACTGCAGAAACAAATAGAAAAATTTTAGTCATCTGCAATTTTGCCAAATGACCTATTTCCTAAATCCTCTGCACCTTTGTTTCTTAAGACATTGCAAAGGTCCTCAAATCACCACTTGAGGAATTGACAGTGCCTACTCTGGGGCAAGGAAATGTACGTTTGACAAGATTAAGAATATGTTTCTGTTTTCATGCTGAGATTTCGCTTTTCTTGCTTATTTGTTTTAATGTGAGTGTTGCTATAAAAATTGATTACTACTTTAGAGATTGCTTCTATCCATGTTTCTTCACCTCAGTTGCTCTTGTTTAGTTCAGACTTCTCTCACCTTTTCCTGAGATTCATTGCAGTTATTGTTCATCCACCCTTCTCACTTAGTCCTTCCTCTCGCCATCATTTTCTCTTATTTCAATGAGGACTTTTTCCAAAAGGCAAACCTGTTTCTTGCTCACGTAGGTTTTAAGTTCTCAATGTCATCCAGTTGTCCAGACACCCTAACATGGGCTCCAAGCCTTTTATGAGTTTGCCTTTTAACTCCTGAAGCTTCATCCTTCTCCCTTACCATGTTGAGCTTCAGCTGTCTTGGGATTTTGCCCGTCTCAATATGTACCATTCACTCTTAAGCGTTTTTGCCTTCTGTTCCTGTACACTTTACTTCTTTTATACCTTTGATGTTTTCTCCTTGCTGCCTAATTCTGTAGTTGACGCCTAATGATTCTGTAGTTGACTCCTTTCTGGACTTACATTAGAAATGTCATCTCCTTTGGGAAATCATAGGAAGTCTTGGTATTCAGCTCTCTCCCAACCCTGGGAACCCATTAGTAGCTGAGCATATCTTCTTTATGTCCCTTATCACGATACAGGTCCCCAGTCCTAGTGCTTCTTATATTTTATTTACCTACTTTATTGCTGGTCCATTCTGCCACAGAGGGGTATGTGTTCCTCAGGGAGGGGCTGTGTCTGCTTCATCATTCTGTTACTACGAAACCTAGTAAGTGTTAGCTCATCATATGCTCAATAATTTGTAACAAAATGCAGAATATAAATCCATGCTATATATAAATAATTTTAATATACATATGTCTATTAGTTTTCTATGGCTCCTGTAGCAAACCACAAACTTGGTGGCTTAAAACACATTTTATTCTATCACAGTTCTAAAAGTCAGAAGTTCCAAGTCAGTTTCACTGGGTCAAAATCAAGGTGTAATCAGGACCATGCTTCCTTCGATGTGTCTAGGGGAGAACGTTTTTCCTGGCTTTTTCCAGTTTCTAGAGCTGTTCTCCTTGGCTCGTAGCCTCTTCCTGAGTCTTCAAAGCCTGTGGTACAGCATCTTGCTTCAGTGTCTTATGGCCTTCTTCCATGTCATTTTATCTGTGTAAAATCTTCCTCTGTCTCCCTCTAACAAGGACACTTGTAGTTACTCAGTCTGGGCTGATATTTCAGGACAGTCTTCCCATTTCAATATCCTTAACTTAATCATAACTGCAAAGTCTCTTTTGAGATAATATTCACAGGTTATAGAGATTAGAGCCTGAATATCTTTGAGGCCATTGTTCAGCCTATCACAATATGTTAAGCTTATTATATCCATGCACAACTTTCTATTTTTGAGTTATACTTTTTAAAGATGTGCAAATGAAAAACTATCGAAAACTTCTCTCGAGTGTTAGAAGCATTCCCATAGTGTTATTTTATTTTTGTGTCTGGTGTCCACCCAGGAGGGATTTGTGTGAATCATTGGTATCATTATCCAGAAAACTATTAGGCATATTCACTGGCTAAAATGTTGTAATGAAGAAAGCAAAAATGACTTATTTCCTTGAATAACAATATATGGAATCATTATTGTTTGCTTGTGCAGGATATAGAGAATATCCTTGTCTCCAGGTCATATATTATCTTTATCTTATTTATTTCTTATTTATTTATTTATTTATTTGGTTTGTTTGGTTTTAAAATTTTGATCTATTTAATGATTACTAGAGACAAAGGCTTACTGATAAGATCTCATTTGAAGAGAGGGTTCTGCTACTGAAAATGTTTAAGGAACTCAATCTAAGAGCTCACCTAATGAAGGTGAGTTGGGAACAATGGTTCTTTTAACAAACATAAATGCATCTTTCTTATATAAAAGTATAGAATGATAAATAAATTATATTCATTGTAAATATTCATAGTCTAACGCAGGACTGATTTAGGTACTTTCAAATTTGAGATTATCTCACCTCTCTGAATCATACTAGACTTTAGTTTTTTTTAATTACAATGAGATAAAAATTCAGGGCATCAACCCATCAAACAGTTTCATATACCTATATTTCTTATCCAGAATTATGTTGAGATACGGAGTCAAGCTTTCTCTGGTGGTTGAAGATTGATTGGAGTTAGACAATGACGAAGGCATGACTTGGGCCTTCTAGCTTAGTATCTATGGATTTGATTGGAATGCCTTTTCTGAAAAGGCAGTCTGTCTGTGTTGTAACCCTTCTCAGGGGAGAAACTCAGGGCCCATGATTAAATCCATGTACAAGTTTCTTTTAACCAAATTGAAATAAAAAGCAGCATATCTTACCTTAAATTAGAAAGTAAACAGAACTCCTAAACAAATGTTTTTTGTTTTTTTTAATTAAGGAATCAATGTCATTATTTCTTCTTTAATGCAAACAAGTAGATATCTTATGAAGAAGTGCAAAAAAACTTTTTGCCTTCATTGCTTTAAAAAATTGTTCACATCTGAAACTAATATAAAATTAAATGTCACCTGTAATTGAAATATAAAAATGAAATTTAAAAAATAGTTCAATTCCCTAAGATCAGGAATAAAACAGAATGTCCATTTTTGACTTCTATGAACACTCTAATGGAGATTCTAGATAAGACATTTAGGAAGATAAAGCAATCAAAAGTATCTAGATTAAAAAGGAAGAAGTAAAATTATGTCTGTTGGCCAATAACATGATCTGATAAATAGGAAATCTTAAAGAACCCCCCTGTAAAACTATTAGAGCTAATAAAGGAATTCATCAAGTTTGTAGGGTACAAGATCATTATGACATCAATTATATTTCAAAGCTGGAAAATATAAATGATCAAGATACCAAATAAGTTGCGGTTCTATATACTAACAAGGAACAATCAGAAAATAAAATTAAGAAAACAATTTCCTTGATAATAGCATAAAAAAGAACAAAATACTTAGGTATAAATATCACAAAAGAAGAAAAGAATGTACTCTAAAATTTTAAAACACTATTGAAATTACAGAAGACCTAAATAAATGGGAAGATGGCCATGTTCATGAACCAAAAGTCTTATCATTTTTAAAATGCCAATACTCAAATTGATCACAATCCCTATCAAAATCTCAGCTGACTTTTTTAATGAAATCAACAAACTGATCCTAAAATTCATATGGAAATGCAAGACAACAGCAATAATTAAACAATCTCAAAAGAAAAGAATAAAATTAGAAGACTCACACTTCCCAATTTCAATACTTACTACAACAAACTTTAATTGAAAAAAAAAAGAAACAAAGAAAGAAAACTACTACAAAACTCCAGTTATCAAGATAATGTAGTACTGACATATGGCTAGACATATAGATAAATGGGACAGAATTTAAAGTCCATGAATAAATTCTTACATTTATGCTCAACTGATTTTTAAAAAGTGTGCCAAGACTATTCGATGGAGAAAGGATTGTCTCTTCAACAAATGATACTGGAACTGAAGCACTACAGGCAAATGAATGAAACTTGACCCCTTACACTGTACACAAAAATTAAACAAAATAGATGATAGACTTAAATGTAATAGCTAAAACTATAAAAGTCTTAGAACAGCAGTAAATCTTTGTGATTTGGGCTAGGCAAAGTCATTTTAGCTACAACACCAAAAGTGCTAGCAACAAAAGAAGATATGTAAAGAAGATATGTAGATAAGCTGGACTTCACCAAAATTAAAAACTTACGTGCTGCAAAGGATATCATCAAGATTGTATAAAGATAACCCATAAATGGGAAACATATTTGCAAATGATATATCTGATAGGAGACTTGTATCTAGAATATATAAAGAAGTCTTATGTATTAACAATAAAAAGACAACTTAGTTGAAAACTAGGTTGGATCAAAGGATTTAAATATACATTGCTCCAAAGAACATACACGAATGGCTAAAAAGCACATGAAAGGATGTTCAACATCCTTAGTCATTAGGGAAATGAGAAAAATAAGGGTTGGTGAGGATATAAAGAAATTGGAACCCTCATACTGGCTGGTGGGAATATAAAATGGTACACTCCTTTGAAAAACTGTTTGGCAGTTTCTAAGAAGATAGTTACTATACGTATCACCCAAAAGAAATGAAATAGATATCCAAAAGAAATTAAAACACATATTCACATAAAACACACAAATATTTAGCAGCATTACTCATGAAAGCTGAAAAATAGAAACACCCACATTTTTATCAACTGATAAGTGGATAAATAAAATGTAGCATATCGTATAATGAAAATTATTTAACAATTAAAAGAATGAAATATTGATATCTACTGCAACATAGATGAATCTTGACATCATTATAATAAGTGAAAGAAGTCAGTCACAAAAGACCACATAGTATGTGATTCTATTTACATGAAATCTCCAAAACAGTCAAATGCATAGAGACAGAAACTAAATTAGTGCTTGCTTGGGTCTGGGAGGGAGAGAGGAGACAGGGGAACTGGGAGAGACTGTATGTCAGTCAGCTCAGACTGCCATACAAAATACTATGGACAGAGGTGGCTTAAACAAAAGAATTTATTTTCTCACCATTTTGGAGTCTGGAAGTCTGAGATCAGGATGCTTGCTATTTGGTGCTGGTGAGAGCTCACTTCCTGGCTTGCAGCTGGCCACATTCTTGCTGCAAGACACTCCACACATGGCAGAAAGAACAAGCTCTCTGGTGTCTCTTCTTAAAAGGGCACTAACCTCATCATAAGGGCTCCACCCTCCTGACCTCATCTAAACCTAATGACCTCCCAAAGGCTCCATCTTCCATCCAGTGTCTGAATTTCAAGAGGACACGATGCATATCCTAATGGATATGTGGTTTCTTTTTGGGGTGATGAAAATATTCTAAAATTGATTGTGGTAATGATTGTACAACGCTGTGAATATGCTATAAAGACATGCAGTTGTGTATTTTAAATGCCTGAATTTTATGTGAATTATATCTCAAAGTTCAAAAATTATGAATGTTAAGATAAAATTAGTGAAAGATTTATAATAATTCAAAAGATTACTTGAGTGCGAAATATGCCTAACATGTCTATATGTTTACACACATATGTATATGCATACATACATGTGCATACATGTACATACAAACTCACCGACATACCTAAAATATTGGCACTCAGGATTTTAACTCATTTGGGGGATTTTTTTGAAGAATCTCTATGAATAGATTTGTAAATAAGGAAACTTAATTAAATGTGGAACATGCCAGAAGAAAAATATGAACAAAATATTCTGGGAAGACAATGATGAACTAAATCGGGGGTGGTTTCACCAACAGTGTCTCAGAAGAGAAGGAGTATTTGATCTGGCTGTTGAGGAAGAAAAGGGTATATTGTTCTTTGGTAACGGTAACTAGAACTGGATGACCAGGTTATGGGTATGTGATAGCAGGCAAGATTAGAAATGTCAGTTGGAGTTAGCTCATATAGGAACTCGTGTGCTAAAAAAAACTTTATTATTCAAGGCCTTTTTGAAAAGCTCGAGTAAGGTTTCAACTTGATTTCCTAAGGGATTCATATCTAACAGAACTCCAGTGTTAATTAAAATTATTTTTATGATAAGATTACTTAACTGTGTATCAACATAAAACTGAACATAACTTCCTTATGCTTACAGGACATAAGCTGTATAAAACTGAGAGAGATACACACTTTTAATTGTTAAATTTGGAATTCACTCTTCTCTGACAATATCAACAGATGTTTAGAGGTCAATGAGCCACACCTCTGTAGTTCAGCTTTAGGGCAGTACTTCTCAACTTTTCTTCTCTGGTGACACATTTACCTAATGTTTACCTAGAACATACTGATTATAAGGGAGTATTTTCCAAGGGTTGCCCATAGATGAAGCTGCCTGAGGATAGATGAAAGCCAAGAACCTTTGCCCTAACTCTCCCTTTATTCTACTGATTCTTCAAATCCCAAACTGTCAGGACATTACTGCTTTAGAAAGTAGGGTTGTTAACCAAGGCTGTTATAATAAGCGGCCATGTTTATTTTAGAAAGATAATTATGGTTTCAGGGTTGAGGTGGTATTAGATAAAAGAAAAATTAAAGCTAGAGAAACCGACCAGGAGAGAGTTGCAGTGGCCCTTGTGAGAGGGGAAAATAGGCAGAATGCATGGGATTGGGGAAGGGAGGAAGAATCTGAGAGTCAGGAGGGATAACACCGGTTAGTGGTATAGAAACTGGGTGATACAAGGAATAATTGAAAGCTGGGTCAGGGATGAATGGTGATACTAACAAGGGTGAAGTACAAGCTTGAGAATGGAAAATGGAGGCTTCAGTTTGGGGCAGTTTGAGGGCTGAGCAGAACAATTATTAGAGATCTATAAAAAATTGAAAATATTTGAGGTCAAGAGAAAGAAATTTTTATCATTAGAGATTTGGGATATAGATTTTGGAATAGCTTACAGATGGTAAGGTAGGTGCTATGAATGATGCTGACAATTGGAAGAGATGACCTCAGAACTCTAAGAAATATTTTTATTTGAGATGGTGGTAGAAGCGTCACCCACCCTGTGCTTTGAAAGCTGCTTGCTAACTAGAAGCTTATTACTACAAGTCAGCTGGAGAGCTCTAAAATTGGAAAGATGTTTAAGTTTAAATATAGCTTCCTCCATTCATTGGTTCCAAATTAACTTTATTAAATTTGTTAACTAGAAATAAAAAGCAAAAGTGAGAGGCAACAAGCATTTATTTGTTATTCGCCCCCAAAAAAGAATGGCTACTCAGGAGGCACTAAGTTAGGCAGAAGCTCAAATAGTGTTTCAGTTTTGGTAGGAGACAAAGGCAAGGGGTATTTATGAGAACGGGAAGGGGAACAATTACATCAACAGAAGGAAAGCATTTCTATTGGTGCAGATAATCTAACATAGTGACTCTAATTCTAAACAAAGTTTTTAATTTTCAGTCTGGAAGCCATCAGTCTGGTAGTCATAATATCGCCTTTCTTGTTATCCTTCTAAACAGTTCTTTGGGAAACAAGGTTGCTTTAGACTCGGTCCAAAGGTTATTTTGCCATTTTAATGTCCTAAAAGTTTGAGGTATAAAGTGTGCAGGGCAGTTCTTCTGGCATGGCAGCTCTGGCTCCATTTTGAAGTGCTTCCATTTGTGTGTGTATGTGTGTGTGTGTGTGTGTGTGTGTGTGTGTGTAGTTTTACAAATTAAAAATAAATCTAAAATACTGTCTACGTGTAAGCATTTCAAAAACCTGAAAATATATGTAATGCCCCTACATTTATAAATGTATAAATATTTATCTTCCAGGCTAAATATCCAGAGTACTTTGCACTGTGACTCATAGGTAATTTCTAGTCCCTTCCTTATTTTTTTCCCATATGTTTCCATTTGGCAATAAGCACATAAACGAGAGTAAAGAGAACATGATGTCCCAATGTCACTTTCAACTGTACCATATGCTGCAACCCTGAACTTCTTCCCTCTGTCCCCATGTACCTTCTGTCCTTGCAAAATTCTATTTCTTTGCCTGTGTTCTCTCAGTCTGGTGTCTTTTTTCTTTTAAGATGAAGTGCTACTCATCTTTTGAACCCTAAAGAGAGTCACTTTCTTCAAAGAGCATTTTTCCCAACTCCTCCATCAGACTGGTTATATATTCTCACAGAAATATAGTTATACTTTCATGGAGAACATGATTTGTATTAGACGTCATCTCTTTTTTTAAAGATTTTTTTAATTAAAATATAACTAACATGCAATATTAGTTTCAGGTATGTGCAATAGTTATTAAACTTTATCTCTTTATATGTCTTTCTCACCTTCCAAATTATTAGTCTCCAATTCTTAGCTCATTTATTCATTAATTCAGGACATACTTTATTAAACACCTATGTGCCAAGCACTATGACATAGCTTGATTATATAGTCAGACAGAACACATATGGTCCTTGCCTCCATGGAGCTTGGAGATTGCAGTGTAATAGTTGAGAGAGCTATTAAGAAAATATATACACAGAATATATAATATATAAATTGTCTTAAGTACAATAACAAAAAGGATCAGGAAATAACAAGGGGGTGGCGATCATTTAAACTGGGGAATCGGGGTACTCCATTACAGGGATCTGAAAAGTGAAGGATGAGAAGGTGATGACAGGGAAAGAACACACTTCCAGCCAGAGTAGATGCTTAAATAATGTCTCTTGAATAAATAATAGTACAATATCCCCTATGTTATATTCCTCCACTTTCTTTGGACCATTTTACTAGAATTTCTGATCAGGTTTGGCTTTGTTTTATAAACCATCTCAAATACTTCTTGGTAAATAAAATTTACATTGAAATAAAAAAATACATAACTTAATTTATATACTGACTATTTATGCATTTTTAGTTTGTAGTAAAAACAAAACAAAACCAAAACCAAAAACCAAAACCAAAAACAAAACAGAACAAATCCTGAAGTCTGTTTTTTAGCAACCTCTATAAAGTTTTGTATCTCCCATTCTGAGTATAGATGTTCAGTTGCCTTTTTGTATTGTATTACAGAACTGTGTTTTTCCCTGTATTATCTTTCATATAACCATGAGTTGTAGCTCATTATTCTAGCTTTTTCAGCACTCTAAATCTTGATGGACATTCAACATGTTAGCTATAACTCTCAGCTTTACATCATCCCCAAATTTGATAAGCATGCCATCTGTATCTTTATCTACGTTGTTAATCAAAATATTGAACAAAAAGGACGAAGCATTTCCCACTGCTCAGCATTCAGCTAGAGGGAGACATCTCTCAGGATGGCACTGATCCATTAATCAATGTTGTTTGGGTCCCTACAAAAATCCATCTAGCTCTCTATAATTCTTTATGAGGGTATGAAGAGGCAGTGTTTTTCAGATTATTTCTACCTATAGCATTCTCTTCTTTCTTCTCTACCAGGCCAGTAAATCCATGAAAAAGAAATTATATCACTTTATCTGGAATTGATCTCAGCAAGTCCATTTTGACACCCACTGCCCACCTCTTTATTAAAATATTTGCAAGCTCTTTAATAGTAGGCTCATGGATTTTTTTGAGGGGTCAGAATTGGGACTTGCCATAGCTTCATGATAACCTCCTGTGGTTCTGTCCCCTCTGGCTAGGCCGAGTCCTCCCGAGCAAAATATCTCAATGACTCGAAAGCCAGGCCCAGCTGCATAGTACCCAAGGAGAATGAGCCCTGTCACCACTGATAGTTCCTTTCAGGGAGTGATGCTCTTCAGTCGGCAGGCAGTGTGGGGATCTGACTGCAAAATGCATTTCCTACACTGATTTGACCTGAGTCTTTATTTTCCTGTGTTTATTGCCCACATTCTGTATATGAATGTATATGAATGGTTACAATTCATATTCTTCAATTTCTATTTTATGACTTTCTTCTTATAATGACTTGGGCCTCCCCTACGCTTGATTCTAGTCTTGTTCTCAGTTTTATATTTTTTCCTGTCCATTTGTCCTCCCTCTCCTTCAAGTTTGGCTTTTAAAGCCCAATAGTTTATGTCTTCTGCAAAACACATTTTTGGTTGTTGTTGCTTCTCTTATTAGAACTCAATTGTTTGCTAAAGATCCATTATATTTCATAAACTGAAAATGTTAATCGTATTCTTTATTACTATCTATACTGCAACTGCTTTACTTTCTATCCCCTTCTTTCTCAAAGGCTTCTTCTAGGAAAACAGTTAATACTATCTATATCCCCCCAAATCCCTTATCCTCATATCTGAGACTAGTAAGTCCCGGGAGCCACTTTGCAGATTTCTCGTCAGTTATACTCCTCCCCACTTACATCTTAAATGTCAGTAGCAATCAATTCATTTGATAAATTTTGGCAGGTTTTTCTTGGGTAGTGGAGCCATGCTTGGGGAAGGTGAGGGAATAAAATACTCGCTTTTTTAGTATACGCTATGTATTAGGCACTCTGTCGGGGCTTTGCTTATGCTATTTTATAGCATTTGTTTAATAAAAACACAATGTCAAGGATTACATAACCCCATTTTGATATGGTATCACAGCGGAAAAAATTAAAATATTTAAAATTTTCAAATTCTGGGTGTGACACAAAGGGTTTGAAAGATGGATCACCATGCCATGAATCTTAAATATACTCTTTTTCTCATTGCTCTTCCACTAAATGTCCACTGCAGGGCTTTAAGCAGGAGAAAAATAACAACAGTTATCTGGAAGATCGTAGTTTTCTGTCTCTCTATGTTTTATGTCTCAAGTTGAACAAAAGTACTTTTTCATGTATGTCCTTGGGTAATTTTCTCTGTGGAGTGACCAATCAAACTGATGTATTATTAGGCTATGTTTAAGTTCAAAGAATGAGGATAAACTGAAGTAACCTCAGATATGGGGGCCCATTGCTGGGTACCTGGAGAGGTAAGGAAGCAGAGAGAACCCCTTCGTCTCCGGAGGAAATGCACCGTGAGTTTGATTCTGCCCTCTATTTACTGCCCCCCACAGTATGATTCTGTTGTTCTCGTGACTCTGTCTTGGTTTCCTGAGTCTTGTTTGACAGCATAAACTTCCACTTTCTCCCCTGTCTCTACAGCTTTCTCTGTGTCTGACATTTAAAATTCCTAATTGAGTTGCTGCATGCTCTCATCCTCAGTCTATGCACATCCTTCTTTTATTTTTAATTCAGTTTCATAATTTCCCCTTTCACTCTGTATCCCAAATCCTATTAACTTTGCTCATATTTAATTTATACGTTCAAATCTTCTCTGCATCTGTTTATGTTAAAGTATATATATACACACACAGAGACACACAAAGGGTGCCAAAAATATGTATACACATTTTAAGAAAATAAAAAACTGTATTAAAATTGTAATACAATAAACACCACTGACGTTCATTTGATTAATGCCACCTTTTGAGCGAACGTCATATACTACACATTGTTACGGTAATTCAACTCAAGTTCGGAAAGTAACACATAGATAATGTCTCTTAAAAATGTGTACATTTTTTGACACCCCTGATATATACACATATATATACATACATATGTGTATATATATATATATATATATATATATGTATGTATATATGTGTATATATATATATTCATATTCCTGAAGTATAAATATAATTATTTTGCTTACGGTTTAATTTAAATTTGTAAAATATATGTATTTTGTTTTTTAACTTTTATTGGAATATAACTGAAAAATAAAGTTCTATATATATTGAAGGTATACAACTTTATGTTTTGATATATATTATAAAATGATCACCACAATCAAGTTAGTTAACATATCTATCAGCTCTCATAGTTATCATGTTGTGCGTGTGTGTGTACATGGTAAGAACAGCTACGATCTACTTTGTTAGCAATTTTAAAAATATAATACAGTATTATTAACTATAGTCATCATACAGTATAATAGATCTCCAGAACTTATTCATCATGTACAACTGAAACTTTGTATCTGTGTACCAACATCTCCCCATTTCCTCCACCTCCAACCATCCTTCTGCTCTGTGCTGAGTTCAATTATTAATATTTTAGATCACACATGTAAGTTAAATCATGCAGTATTTGTCTTTCTGTGTCTGACCCATTTCACTTAGCATAATATCCTTCAAGTTCATCCATGTTGTTGCAAATGGCAAGATTTACTTCTTCCTTACGGCTGAGTAATATTCCACGTGTGTGTGTGCGTGTGTGTATCATAGTCTATTTATTCATCAATTGTTAGACATTTAAGTTGTTTCCATATCTTGGCTATTGTAAATAATGCTGCAATGGGAGTGCAGGTATGTCTTTGAGATACTAATTTTATTTCCATTGGTTATATATCCTGTGGTGGAATTGCTAGATCATAAGGTAATTCTATTTTTAACGTTTTCCTGATAATTAATGATAGCTAACGTTTATTGAGTGTTTACAATGTTATTCCTTTCTCTAAGTGTTCTCTCCCTCTAGTAACTAATTTTATTCTGCTAGTGACAGTGTCAGTTAGATATTATTTTTATTCCCATGTTATAGATAAGAAACAGAGAGGTTAAGGAACTTGCATGAATTTTCCCAACTAGGAATGTCAATTTATTTTCTTGTCCACGTAATCTGGTTCCACAGTGTGTCCCTTAGTCAATATATTAACTGCCTCTGTACTATATGCAGATTAGTTTATTCTTTTGGTGGCACTGCATAGTATTCCATTTTTTTGCACATATTAAGCATTTTATATTTCTTTTCCAATAGTGATAAACTATCCAGGCTTCATTCTAGCCTTGGCCAAGCAACTAAGGATGTTGTAAATAGTCCCATCATGACATCTTGTGATGCAATACGATTCCTAGGTAGCTAGTAAGACAATATAATTTATTCAAACAAGCAAATATTAAAAACAAAGACATTAACCAAAACAGTAGAAATATACAAATATATTAATAATTGGTAACCTTTAAATGGTGAGAATGTTTTCGTCTTCCAACACTTCTATTTTTACATTTTCCGTATCTTTACATATTGAATTGTACTGTTGACAAGCCCTCAGGTTTTGAGTATCATATGTGGAATTAAAGCCAGAGCCAAATTTTCAGCTTTGTGGTTGGCATATTGTGTCCCTGAATTTTGAATAATCTAGGTATGGATGATTTCACCTGATCATTTCCAACAGCTGCAAAATAAAAAAGTCACATCCTAAAATAGCTTACTTGGCACTACCTCAATTCTCTTGAATGATAAGATTTGAAGATTTTATCTCATCTTTTTATCTGAATCATCTTTTGGGAAATGGGAAGGAGGAGTAGTACTTTTAACTCCAGAGAGTTAAAATGAGATATCATGAGATAAAATGATGAGATTTATCTCATTTATCATGAGATAAAATGGAATAACTCATCACTTTTCTGAACCAACGCTGTATTTCAAATATACACGGCTATAGTCTCAAATTCCTAAGCCAATGGCAGTTGTAAACAGGTCCTTATAAAGCTAAAAAAGTTGTGTAGAGTGTGACGTAAAACAAAGTAAGTTCTTCAGTGCTTCCTGAATTATATCTCCACTTTGTGAAATTGTTACCACATGTCAAGCATTGTGAAGTTACCGAGTTTCTAGTCACTTCTACTCTTGCAGTGCAATACAACGGAGAGATATGGAAGTCCCTCTAAGTCATTTCAAAGAGCTTGGACTTTAAAATAGGAGCAAGATAGAGAACACAGAAGGAGGAACCTGATTGTTTAGGCATGTGGGGTAAGGCAATATAATGAGTAATATGTTTTTTTAAAGCTCTTTTGACCTCATTCCCATCTCCAGTGGCCTTCAAGCTCCATTTGTTCAATATTTTAAATATGCTTGCTTTAATTGGCATGGAACTATTAATTGCCATATAACATATTAATTGCTCTATGTGTTTGATCAACAAATACAAATAGACAAAAACTCACAGGATCATTCTACCCATCCCTGCATGCCACACACATTTTGGCTTTGAGGAGAAAGTGTTATTCTTGAGAAGACTCTTGGTTTTGGATCTCCTCCTCTATGGGATTTCTCAATCTGCGACTGTCTTCCTACTTCCCATTCTCATCTCATACACTGAAGATGTGGTTACACATTTTTTCTGAGAATAATAGCAGCAATGGCTAACACATTGTTCTAGATCCTCTTATCTAAGTGGGTATAATAATTACCTCTGTTTTGCAGACAAAAATATCGAGGCCTGAAGATGTTAAATGACATGCACAAATTAAAAGCACTAGCAATAAGTGTCCTGATTGACTTTGAACTTAGGTCTTTTTCCTTGCTAAGCACATGCTGTTATCCACCATGGCACCATTCCTCTGTAATAGACATAGCTTACTTACTGAGTGTTTCCTCTGTGATCAGCACTGTTGACTACTCTCATCTGATCCTCATAAAAATCTTATGCAGTAGGTACTGCTGTTATCCCCATCTTATAAATCACAGTTCACAACCATTTTCTCTAAAGGTCCAGATAGTAAGTGTTTTCAACTTGTTGGGTCATACTGTCTCTATCACAACTTATCACTTCTGCTATTACAGTGCAAAAGTCGCCATAGACAATGCTTAAACAAATGGATGTGGCTCTGTTCTAACAAACTGTATTTCCAAAAACAGGCAGAGTCTGCATTTGACCTTCAGGTCACACTTTGCCAATCTTTGTTATAGATGATAAAATTGAAGCTTAGAGGACTTAGGCAACTCTTGTTAAAGTGAGATATTGGCCTAGGTCATCTTGATATCAAAGGCCACGTTCTCATCCATATGTTCTATTGGTTTATCAGAGTCTTCATTTCTCTCTTTAGTGGGTTGAATTATGCACGCCCCCCCAAAAAAAAGAACATGTTTAAGTCCTAACACCCAGTACCTGTGACTGTGAGCTTATTTGCAAATAGGATCTTTGTAGATATAATGAAGTTAGTAACTTAAGATGAGATCATCCTGGATTTAGGAGGAGTTCTAAATCCAATGACATGTGTCTTTATAAAAGAAAGGAGAGGGAGATTTGAGATACAGAGACACAAGTGAAGATAAGACAGAAATTGGAGGTATGCTGCCACAAGCCAAGGAATGCCAGGAATCACCAGAAACCGGTAAAGCAACGAAGGATTCTCTCTTATAGACTTTGGAGGGCTCACGACCCTATCAACAGCTCAATTTCAGACTTCTAGCCTCCAGAATTATGAAAGAATAAATGTTTGTTGTTTGAAATCATCAAGTTAGTGGCGATTTGTTATGAAGGTCCTAGGAAACTAATAAACTCTCTTTTTTTTTTGTTCTCTTTTTAGAGGTATATTTCTGGTTGCTCTTGAGACTTTTTCCTGGCTTAGAAGGTCCTATCTCTTTGTGAATTCAAATTATCCATATCCAATCTTCCTTGACACTATTAGTGTAATTAGAGCATTGCCAATGACCAATTGTCTTAGAGGAAAGTGAGTATCTTATCCTCCTCCTGCAACTTCTTTTGTTCCTTTAGCAAGGATATCATTAAATAGCCTTAAATAAAGTCATAAGATATCTGTTTGACAATAGAAGTCAAGAGGAGCCGAAATGTTAGTCTCCGGATTAGCTGACGCACAGTCCATTAGGAGACAAATTTATTGGTAAGTGAAACAAATTCACCATTACCACCATGCAGTATAAATCAGGCTGAGAGTCATATTTAATTTTACACCTTGGCGATATTTCAAAGGTTTTTACAGTAACTTGCAAGGAGTTAATGTGCTGTGAATTCATTCTAGTCCATTGATTTCTGCATTAGCTCAGTGAGAGATGCAGTTCTTCGGCAAAAGCAAACTTTTGGAGGTAAATTTTCTTCGTCATGTAATCCATAATTTAGATTTTATAATAACAGCTTGTTTCATTGTTCATGAATACAAATTGTTGTCTGGATGATCCAATGTTCCAGCAAATAAAAAAACAAAAAAAGGAATTTCGTCTCTGAAGGGTGTTCCATGCAACTGTATCCCTTTACGAACTTTGCTCTGTACTCCAGAGTTTGGAGGAGCTTGGCTCTGAATGCAGGATACCTTATTCGAGGTAGCCATGCTGTTCTAGGTATTTTTGATGTCTCTTGTTGCCACTGTTAGGAATTATGTGTAAATGCTGTTGTTAGTAATATTCAGGGTATTGATGGCAGTAGAACTCAAGCCACCTAATGAAGCCTACGCTTTAGGAACTCACTCTTGCATGGGCCTCTCCCAAGTGGAGGTTTCTAGCTAAGACTCCTCATAGATCCTTTCATGTGGTGAGTACAGTGAGCTGACTGGTGGGTCTCTGTACCTTCCACCTTTTCCTGCAATAGAAGGAGAACACCATCTGTTTTTCTGTTGGAATTATGAGTTACATTTTTGCATTGCTTTAATTGGGAGATAAAATCATTACGTTAGAGCTTTAAACTATCAGTCTAAGGGATGGTAGAGAACTGCAAAGGGATATTTCATCTGAAGAGGACTTGCTACACAATTGGTGCTGTGCTGGAATTAGGACCCAGGTGTTCCCAGAGCCTCTACACTTTCAAGAGAAGCCAGAAATCTTTATTTTCATATAAAATCCCCCAATATTGAACTCTTGGCCTCAACATAAATATGTAAGTCGACAAGTACGTAAATAAACAGGTAGACCATAAATAAATCCAATATGCTGGCCCAATATAAATGTCTGGATTCAGGTCAGAGTTTCCTGTAGGTCCTCTGAGATGAAACAAGGTGGACAGACACTTCTTTTCTAAGCTCATGTATTTCTGATTCCCATGGGATACTTAGAAGCGTCTATCTACTCATACACTGGCCACTGGTGATTGTTAGAATTAGTTACACTAACCCTGTCTCAACAATTGGGGAATGAAGTTGCTATTTAAAGAGCTGCTTCACTAGTTATTTCGAAGATGGTCATTTCCATTTAGACAGTGTATTAGCCATCTGTGTATGTCAGAGCTAGTTAATTATAACTAGTAGTCTATCATGTACCATTATGTTGTTCTTTAATAATATATATGTAAATGCAATATATAAAAATGTATATATGTAAAATTAATGTGTATACAGTGGGAGCCAAAAAATGTATACGTTTTAAGAAAGGAAAACTGTATTAAAATTGTACTAGTCAATATATACCGATAAGAAAAGATGAATACAAGTCATGTTTGACTTCTGCAATTACAAAAGGTGCTCAGAGTGGTTACCATCAGTGTCCAGACACTTCTGATTACGGTGAACTACTGCTTGAGCAACATTGACCAAAATGTCTACTTGTATACATTTTTTTGGCACCCCGGTATACATTATATATGTATGTATATTTACACAATACATATATATTTATGCATACATACAAAATACCACATTTAGTGGTCTTTAAGACTAAGGTCTAGTCATTTGACACTTCACTTCTAAATTTGGTAATTATCTCTTAAGAAGGTGCCTTGTTCTCATGCCGTCTTTTTCTTCACTCCAACAGCACACCTGAGTTAATATCAGAATTCTTAATTAACTGCCTAAGACCTCCAGCAGGACATCCCATGTGGCACCACCTGACCTAGCCAATATTATAATTATACTTCTTTCAACCTCAGATTCTTATAAAGGATTTCTCTATTGACCTGTGAACATTTTGGGTTCATTCCCATCTTCTTAATATAATTTGTGGTATCTCTCCTGCCTAGATTGTCATCTACATGTCCATTCTTTTTTCAAAGTTCTGCCATACTTCAGAAGGTTTTAGTTTTTTTAATTTTTATTAAATTCATTGGTTAGTTAAATTACATAGGTTTCACGTGTACAATTCTGCAAGACATCATCTATATATCACATTGTGTGTTCACCACCCAGAGTCAGTTCTCCTTCCATCACCATATATTTGATCCCCTCTTCCCTCTTCTGTCATTCTCCCTCCCCTCTTACCCTCTGGTAACCACTAAACTGTTGTCTGTGTCTATGAGAGCTTTTTATTTAAAGGTAGACTCTGATATATTAGAGTTGTGATTTGGGGACATTAATATGGCAGCTGATTAACATGGAATGAATGAGAACAGATTGACTACCTGGAGTTCAGTTAAGGGGACGTTAAAATAATCCAGGTGACATATAATTAGTGTCTGGCCTTGGCTGGTAGCAGCAGACTTAGACAACAGAGATGGACTCAAGCAACAATTGATTTACTGATCTAATACAGAATCTCTCATTTTGTCAAAGTTATCCTAGCCTTTACTTTACATAGAAATGATCTGGAATGAGAAATAGAACCCAAACCTGGAAATTATTACCCTATAATTTTTCTGCTATAGCATCTTTACAGAATTATAATTTCTGTCAATCACTAACGCCAAAAACAGTATAAGGAAAAAAAAAAACATTTTATCTCTCTATGTAGCTTTTAGTAGTGGTAAAATATCAGTATGTCATTTATATTGTATATTAAAGCTTCCACAAACTTCTACTTATTATAATTTTGTCCCTATAATATTAAAGGGAGATACAACAGACAAATATTGCCACATTTTTATTTTTACATGAGGAAACTGAATTATTGAGTTTTAATATTTTATTCCAGATCACATAAGGTTACACCTTGATTTATAATCCATACACCAGCCTTTTTATAAATAATAAATTATAAATTATCCTGAAATATATATCTATGGCTCAACTTTTGCAAAGTCACATTGTCATTTGATGGCGCCGCCATTCATTCTGTGCTATCTGCTGCTGCAGCTTAATCTTATTTTCTCAGGGCATTATATATAGATTCACAAAATACTCTATTTATTCCATGGGGCTTTGCATTTCATCTTCTGAAGATATGCTTTGCTATGCCAAGGTTGATCCATCAGGATGAGATAGGTTGCGTTATAGTACCAAATGTAACAGACAACTTCAACTTCTCAGTGGTTGAATGCAAGCCTTTAAGATCATTCACTATCCAGGGCTACTTTTTATCAAAATTGGTTTGGTTGGGAGCTCTATTTAACTTCAAGACCCTGGCTGATGGAGCAGCCGGTATCTGGAATATTTTCAGTTCCTGTGGCACAGGGAAAGAAAGAGTGTGGCAGATTACACTAGGGCTCCTAAAGCTTTCACCTAGAAGTGACACGCTCACTTCTGATCACATTTCATTGGCTAAAGCAAATTATAAGATGGCACCTAACTTCAAGAGGCAGAGAAGGGAAATCTTACTATGTGTCGTGAAGCAAATTCTAAACTATTTGGGGACTAGCCCTGAGAAATACAAGGCATGCGCTGAGATAAGACTTCAGAACTTTTAAAGGAAATGTAGAGAATGTATGGTATAATTTGATATTTTCTAAGGACAAGGAGATGTCATGAGAGTACTTCATATAGGCTCTAATAGCCACAGTTCTAAGAACTACTCGGTAATATTGGCTTGTCAGTAATCTGTGTCTCTTTGTAGTGTTTCAAATGCCAAGTATGTTATGTGGTTAAAACATTCAGTCACTTTAATTTTAACAGCACTCATTTGCAGTAATGATAGAACCCGTTTTAGTACATACAATCCTAATTGAGCAGTTCATATTTTTCTGCGTCTAGTTTTCCATTTGTCCCTAATATTCTCAATATCTTCCAAGAGAAAAACATCTCTTTTGTGTGCCTAGAGAAACCTGACACAAGGTTGTTAATGCTGAAACTCCGTCTGTATGAAAACTGGAGATACCATCTTGATTAAATTACCTGGACAATTCAATTTAAAAGATCAGTTCTTTATATGATTTGGTTGACTGATTAAATTTACACTGATACATTTAGTTACAGCAAGTGAACCAGGTCAAGCAATTAGTCAAAAACCTGTGTCTACCACAGCTTATACCAATAAACATTTTCACATGAATTACTTAGAAAATTGAAGCTAGAATCCATTTATATTACCTCAAATTGTCATATAATTTGTATATATTATCTGTATCATGTAAGTTACGTATGAGTTGTACCACTTTTTATTCTCATTTATAAGACTGATCTCTTCCAAAATATAGTATCTTTAAGTGTATGGTTGATTTTCTACTTTGTCACTACAGCACGAAAGAGAACATTCTGGGGCCATAAAAATTATTTTTATGGCAAAGTATGGATCCAATTTCTCAAATTGTCTTTTTTGCAACAATGTCAAAAAATCTGCCCCCATTTTTTTCCATCTCTCCTAAACAAATTTAGACTTTATACTACTCTGATTTATGCCATAAGTACTTTTTAATATCATGCATTACTAGATAAATAGTAGTACTAAAATGTATAA
This sequence comes from Rhinolophus ferrumequinum, assembly GCF_004115265.2. Taxonomy (NCBI): domain Eukaryota; kingdom Metazoa; phylum Chordata; class Mammalia; order Chiroptera; family Rhinolophidae; genus Rhinolophus; species Rhinolophus ferrumequinum. The sequence continues at coordinate 81,148,792 of NC_046291.1, read as the reverse complement.
ATTAAAACAGTAAATCTTTAAACACTGAGAAATTAAAACATGATATCATTTTAACTCCCAAGATTCTCCCAGATCTTCACTTTGAAGTAGGGAAGATATGATTAGCATTTTCTTTATTGTTTCCCTGTCTGATTTTTGGTACTGTGTTTTCATTATTTTAGCAAAGTATCAATAAATAGAACATGCACTATGTAGTAGGATGTTTGCCATTACTTTACACAGTAGGAAAATAAAAGTAAATTAATCTAGGTTATTTCCTTAGGCTTAATATCATAAACATTTTCTTCTTTTGTATCCTCCAAAAAGAGATTTTATAGGGGTAAATATCTGTTAGTACTTGAATGATGGAAGGGAAAAAATGCATAGCAGGTAATATCCTGGGAAGTGGTTTTATCAATAAGATTGCCTTATTCATAGAGCTGTGTTTTTATCTACGTCCATTACACCAACCTAAAGTAATATTTGAGGGTTAGAAATATAGATTGAAGAGTCATTTCATATCCCTGGGCTTCAGCCCAAAAGGATATAAGTCATCATATAAATTCCTCTACTTATAACATAGATATACTATTAATGGGTCCTATTCAGTTCATCTTTATTCATAATAACAAATACGTTTGAGAACCTACTGTGTGTAATGTATATGGTTTACAAAATCACGATGTTTGGTGTATGCTCTATTGCTAATTCTGTAATGACTATTTAATACCTAACTTTATATGCATACAGATAACTAAAATAGAACATGAAAACATCCCCAGGCTAAGTAAGATAGATGATGGTCCAAGGAATGTATTCTGCATATAAATTGTAGTATAAAATATTTTTGGTAGAAAAACTGTTTCCTTCATAGCAATTGGATTAAGATTTATGAATGTTGCCAGAAAAGCTATTCTGTGATATATGTTATGTAGATGCGCTTTTAAAACATTAGTAAAGTTTCCATAGTCAGGAATTGGAATTCTCGTATGGCATGATAACCTTGTGGGTAGTCACATTTGATCATATTTACTTGCCAAAAATTGCAAGTATTAAGCATGTGGGTAAAACTAATTCCTTTCAATTATGAGATAGGCATAAGAATATGCAATTATTAATGATTCTCACTCTGGGCTTTTCTTTGAAGTATACTCTGGCATGAATACAATTTTCCTGAAAAATAGATGTCACTGTTGCTTAGTCCTGTTGAATTTCAAAACTATTTTATACTCATTGAGTTTATGACCTTGACTTTAATAGAGATTCTCTGGGATTATGTCTTATCAAGGGGGAGAGGAAACACAAAAAACAGTGTTTTAGAAGCTGTCTAATTAAAATAATTCAGTATTTAAGTATAGATGAAAATAATTTAAATTCTCATTGAATTAATAGGGCATCATCTAATACAAAATCTGTTTTAACATAGGATCTACATAGTCACTCAAATATTTAAAAGTTACTTGTATGAAGTCACCTACAATTTCATATTTGACGTATACCTACCATGAGAGTCCATTCCACTTAATTACTAGTCCTGCTCTTCTCATTCAGTAGCAAATGGAAACATTTTGTGACTCAGTTTCTATGTAAAATTGTCTGTGACCTCTATTTAATCATATATTTAGCTTTATTATGTATTTAATATCAAAATGGTGGTCAAAGCTCCTTAGAACTGTAGAATTCCAAGTATATTAAACAATAGAGAATTAGTCTTTTACTATTATTATTATTATTATTATTATTATTATTATTATTATTATTAGTTTCAGGTGTACAAAGCAATGTAATAGTTAAGACATTTACACCCCTCACAAAGTGATAAGCCCCGCCCCCAATCTATTACCTCTCTGACACCATATATAGGTATTACTATACCTTTGACTATATTCCCTATGCTGTACTCCACATCTTGTGACCATATGTCTATTTCATTATATGAGTAGTTGACACTCAATATCATTCAACTTCAGCTTCAGGTGTACAGCACAGTGGTCAGGCATCTACATAGTTCATGAAGTGATCTCCCCAACAAGTTCAGCGCACATTTGGCACCCCACATAATCTTTACAACATTATTAACTATATTCCCCATATTGCACTTCATAGCCCCATGACTATACTCTGAACACCAATCTGTACTTTCCAATCCTCCTACCTTCTCCCCGTCCCCACTCCCCTCCCATCTAGAAACTGTAAGTATTTTTCCCCTATGTCACTGAATCTATTTCTGTTTTGTTTGTTGATTTATTCTGTTTTTAGATTCCACATATAAGTGAAATCATAGGGTATTTGTCTTTCCCAGTCTGACTTATTCACTAGCATAATATTCTCTAGACCCATCCATGTTGTTGCAAATGGTACGATTTCATTCTTTTTTATGGCCAAGTAATACTCCATTGTATAAATGTACCACAGTTTCTTTATCTAATCATCTATCGATGGGCATTTTGGTTGTTTCCATAAGTTGGCTATTGTAAATAGCACTGTAGTAAACATAGGGGCACATGTATTTTTTTGAATTAGTGTTTTGGATTTCTTTGGATAAATACCCAGAAGTAGAATGCTGGTTCATAAGGTAGTTCCATTTTCAATTTTTTGAGGTACCTCCGTACATTTTTCCATAGTGGGTGTACTAAAATGCAATCCCACCAACAGTGCACAAACATTCCCTTTTCTCCACATCCTCGCCAGCATTTGTTTGTTGATTTATTGGTGATGGCCATTCTGACAAGAGTGAGGTGGTATCTCATTGTGGTTTTTATTTGCATTTCTCTAATTATTAGTGATGTTGAACATTTTTTCACATGTCTGTTGACTATTTGTATGTCCTCTTTGGAGAAAGGTCTATTCAGGTCCTCTGCCCATTTTTTAATGGCGTTGTTTGGTGTTTTTGTTTGTTTTTTTGTTGTTTTTGTTTTGGTGTTGAGTTGTATGAGCTTTTTATAAATTTTGGATATTAACCCCTTATCAGATGTATCATTGGCAAATATCTTCTCCCAGTCAGTAGGATGCCTTTTTGTTTTATTATGGTGTATTTTACTGTGAAAAAACTATTTAGTTTGATATAATCTCGCATGTTTATTTTTTTTATTTTTCTTCCCATGCCCGAGTTGATATATCAGTAAAAATATTAGTAAGGGTAATAATGTCTGTGAATTTACTTCCTGTATTTTCTTCTAGGAGTTTTATTGTTTCAGGCCTTACCTTTAAGTCTTTAATCGATTTTTAATTTATTCTTGCATATGGCATAACAAGGTGGTCCAGTTTCATTTTTTTCCATGTATCTATCCAGTTTTCCCAGACTGTCTTTACCCCGATGTAAATTCTTGCTTCCATTGTCATAAATTAAATGACCATATAGACACAGATTTATTTCTGGACTCTCTGTCCCATTGATCTATGTGCCTGTTTTAATGCCAATACCATGTTCTTTTGATTACTGTAGCCTTGTAGTGTGATTTGATGTCAGATAGTATGATACCTCCCACTTTGTTCTTATTTCTCAAGATTGCTGTGGCTATTCAGGGCCTTTTATGGTTCCATATAAATTTTAGGATTATTTGTTATAGTTCTGTGAAAAATGTCATTGGTAATTTGATAGAGATTGCATTGAATCTGTATATTGCCTTAGGTAGTATAGACATTTTAACTATATTAATTATTTCTACCCATGAGCATGGTATGTTTCCACTTATTTGTATCTTCTTTAATTTCTCTCTTTAATGTCTTATAATCTTCTGAGTCTTTTATGTCCTTGGTTAAGAGAATTAGTCTTTTAACAATCTCAAATGGAGCTTTTTTTTTCTTTTTTTTAATTTTAAATCTCAGAAAGATCTTTCCTAGTGATTCTTAGATGTCTGGTATACTCTCTCTTGTCAATGAGTATTAGTTGGAGTATGTAAAATAATTCTAATTCTAATATTGATCTAAGAGAAATATAACTATAAAATTATATTTAGTATATAATAAGTATAGATGTGTATACAACAGAAAGAGAGAGAGAGAGAGAGAGAGAGAGAGAGAGAGAGAGAGAGAGAGAGAGAGAGAATGCAATCAGGGAACTAAGGTCCTGAAAAAGTTTGGAGAGCTATCAAGTGGTAAAAATATGTCTTATATAGAAAAGTGGATGACTTTCTCATTGTAATATGAAGAAAGAAGAAAAAATATGGGAACATATTCCCATATAATTATAGGAAATTGAAGGAGTTCTTATTATTCATCCCCCTGCCCCCGGGAAAAAAGAAATTAGGTCTTAAAAGTTTGAAGACAGGTGGAGAAGGTTTGAAAAAGTTGTAATGTGGAATGGGAGTGAGAAGAAAATGCAGAAGTATCACTAGGCAGTATGAGAACTTGGTTGAAGATAGAGACTACACAATGTGGTCACCAGTGTGGTATTAGCATTTTATTCATCTCTGCTTGGTAGTCTAGTGTTAAGCACAGAGTGTTAAGCATAGAGTTAAGCACAGAAAACAGTTGACCTATCTAGCTCTGAAATTTTACCAGACCAGCATGGCAGAAGAACAATGGAGGCAAGTGGTCAATTATATTGGCAAGAAAGTAGTTGAAGGAATGAACCAGGAAGGACAAACTGGTTAGAGATAGAGTAGATTTTTTGCATTAGGAAAGGCATAAATATTATTGGAGAAGATGGAGTAGTCTCCGTGGACAGATTTTGGGATAGAGAAGAGGGAAGAGCAAGAGGAAAATAAGTTAGGGATGTGGTCCTCAGCCTTGACTGAACATTAGAATTCTTTGGAGATCTTTGAAAACTACTGATGCCTAGATCCCATCTTCGGGATTCTGGTCAAATTGGTCTGTAGTATATTTGGGACAATGGGAATATATTTTACAGGCAAGTTCAAAATCCTTGTTTAGAGCAGCCCTGTAAAAAAAATCATATAGTTTTTGCAAATAAATAAAGTTGGCACTTTATTTTCAAGGTAATGGAGAATCAGCAAAGGTTTTAAAAGAAGTATCATAAATTATTATATATACAGTGTTTCCCCGAAAATAAGACCTAGCTGGACATTCAGCTCAAATGCGTCTTTTAGAGCAAAAATTAACATAAGATCTCGTATAGTATTATATGATATGATATGATATGATATGATATGATATGATATGATATGATATGATATTAAGACCTGGTCTGATATAATAGTAAAATAAGACCAATAGTTAAATAATTATTAGATAGTTAAATAATTATTAGAGAAAGAGTGTAGCAAGAACTGGACTGAGGACAAAAGCAAGACCAAATAAATCTAGAGCGTCTACATCTGTATTTCAACACATGTCTCTTGATTCCAATCCAATATTTCATTATACAACCTTTCACTATTCCTCTACGTTCTTCTTTCAGTAATAACCTGCTCTTCCTAATTCATGGTGCACTCTCTGCCCTCCTCCCACCTCCAAGTCACACTACCTGGAAATGGGAATCAAGGTCTTTCTTAGAGGAAAGGCTTGCAGATCACAGACACTAAGAAAGATTGACTCCATTATGCTTCCTGTTCCCAAGTGGGGAGGATACAAGGCCCAGTGAGAGTAGACGGTACCATCACTAGCCATGAACGGCTTCATTTCTTCTTATCAGAAAGCAGAACTAACTTCATCTTCCCTGCTCTTTCCACCACAGAGCTGCCTGTGAAGTAAACCGATGGCAGAAACTTGGAATGCTGATGTAATCATATGTATCTCTCTCTGAAAGCTTTCGTTTGTTTCTTTACATAGAAAACTATTGAAGCTGCCGCAGCAATGTTGTTGAGCAAGCTGAGCTGTAATCATGAATTAGAAAGTAAATTTGATCAGTACATTTTACTCAGACTTTCCTCCCTTCTCTTGAATCTTTTTCTTTCAGGTTTTATTGAAGAAGCATGTGTCATCCCCTGCCCATTTGATTGCAAGTTAAGCGATTGGTCTAGTTGGGGGCCTTGCAGTTCTTCGTGTGGGATTGGAGTGAGAATTCGATCCAAATGGCTAAAAGAGAAACCTTACGATGGAGGTCGTCCATGCCCTAAACTGGATCTCAAGAATCAGGTAAAGTACAGGGAGCCGCAAATAAAAGCCAAAACAGTATCCCGCTTATTATTTTCTATTAAAACTGAAGTCATTGTATTGTTACAAGCAGCTCATAAAAGGTTATCACCAATTCAGAAGGGGGGGTTCGGAGGGCTCTTTAACATAATACACTTAGTAATAGAAGCCTTGGCCACTCCTCGGTAATGTTCAGATCAGCTTGGCATTATTAGCAATAATAATGCTTACAAAATTTAAATCAAATTTATTTTAATGATTTTGGCATGTAATTTGTTTAATCATGATTTTATAAAACTGATGTGTGTGTGTATACTTGCCAGTGTTTCCACAGCTCCTCATATATCTTCTGAGTTATTTCTCTACCTGTTTCCACAAAAGTCAAAGCTGTTTTCATAAACAGAACTCTGAAGGATACTCTTTTGTATTCTCATAGATATCTGCTGGGTTTCCCCGGAAATAAGACCTAGCCGGACCATCAGCTGTAATGCATCTTTTGGAGCAAAAATCAATATAAGACCTGGTATTATATTATATTAGACCCAGTATTTATCATATCATATCATATCATATCATATCATATCATATCATATCATATCATATATCATATATCATATTATAATTATATTATTATATTATATATGAGCCAGTCTTATATTAAAATAAGACCCGGTCTTATATTAATTTTTACTCCAAAAGATGCATTAGAGCTGATGGTACAACTAGATCTCAATTTCAGGGAACCACGGTAATAAAAGAGCTATCCTAAGCAATCAAAATTGATTTGAATATTTCAGTTGACTTTACCCATATAATGGAGTCTAAGATTTGGTTAAGAATAATAGTAAAGAACTAAAATTTCTTTCGTGATTGCTTACTGGTTATTAGATTAGGACTGATATACATATATAAAATATTATAATCCAGTTGACTTAGTGGAGAACAAGATGTTCGAAGTGCTTTGTACTTAGAGAGGTGAAGTATGGTTATATAGAGCCTTTACAGGGCTATATAGAGCCTTTGTACTCAGAAACTATTTTGACAGAATAGTTTCACAGGCTTCTATTACTAATTCTAGTTTATGAATTTCTGTCCCTTTAATCTCAGTTTGATTAGACTTTCTATACAGGTTGTTGAATGGAAAGGAAATCTATGCATTTTTTCATAATTAGTTTGAATAGCATGTCTAGTACTACTTAGATTTAGATATCATTTCTCAAGTCAAGACCAATATCTCTACCTATTTTTTTCCTAAGTTTTGACAAAAGACACATAACTAACTGAAAATGAAAATTTATCACTCTAACACAAAAGATTTAAGTTCTAAGCCAGGGCAAGGTGTTATGCTAGTTTTGTATTTTACAGTTATGTGGTACAATAATGACCATAGTTTCTTCCCTCATAGCAGATGTAAACATTTTGAGAAAACAAGGCAGAGGATCATAAAATCAACATAAAGTTTGCAAATAAGCTCCACAAGTACAGTGGTTTGGTAAAGGGAAGAATAATGAAAGTTAATGAAGGGATATGATTAATGAAAACGGGAGGCAGATAAGCAGAGCAAAGATGGTCTGAGATAATAATCCCTACTTCAGTACAAAGAAAGGAATAATATAGGTTTATGGGCAGAAGGAGGCTTTCAAGTGAATATTCTGTATGAAGACTATTTGACCATCCCCAGAGGATTTTCTAACCATTTAGAATGGAAAATAACTACTAAGCATTTATGGTTATATATAACATGATAATTCTCAAATCTTCCTCAAAAGCATCAATGAAAACCTAAGTCTTCATAACACTGGTGTTAAACACTGATTTTAATATGTTAGTTTTATGAACTAGGAAATCATCCAAGGAATAAAAGGACTTTATTTGATCAAGGACTTTAAGGCTATATTCTCAGTATGCAACTGCAAATGTATGGAAATGTGTCTATCCAATTTAAAAGTATGAATAAGACGAATGTACTTGTAAGCCTCTTGTGACTTAAAGGAAACTTGTTCTAAACATTTAATTGACATATAACATCTAAAACCTTATGAAGTAGTGCAAGCTGAAAATTAACGCCAGGTTCAACCTGGATTTAATCTAGATAAATAATCTAGATAAATTCCATAAATGTAAATTAAGTGAGGGTGGGCCTGTCTGCAGGGCATGGTTCTAATTTTTGAGTTCCAGAAAGGAATTGCAGCATTCCAAAGAGATTTGTTAGCTGTGATGCTCAGAAATGAATCTTGAGACTTAAAGAAATTGAGTTTAGTATGCCTTATGTTTTAATATAAAGAGCTTTCCGCTATCTAGCGTGTATGTGGCTTAATTAAACTTGAATTATAAAACTTGACCTCAATCCATACTTCATATTTTAGCATAAATTAATTGATCACAGCAAATAAGTAATAGCCTTCCCTGTCACTTGTAAGTCTGTGAATGGCAGGGAAATTACTACTGGGAGAAATCCTGAATTTAAAAGAAATCCTCCTCAGAGCAATTCCAATTTTAAAACAAATACTTACATACCTGTAAGTGTATTTGTGGAAAGCTATCTGTGGTGATTTCATTATGTATTTGCTCTTATATATAGTAGAATCCCCTGCGTGTGTTTGTGTGTGTGTGTGTGTGTGTGATAGAATTTTTTTATTTGATCCATATTTTCTTATTTCATTTGAAAATAAATGAGTTGTCATGAATTTTCATTATTTAGGAAATATCCCCAAGCTTCTATTATTGATGGCGATTCTTCTTTCGGAGAAACTGCTATTTGTTTCTCTAAGCTGGAAATATGGTCTAGTTAGAGGTACAGCCACTTGAGGCTCTTTTCTAAAGTTCAGTTTTATTCCTGGCTTTAGGATATTTGTCTTCTTTCCAGTTGGTTCAGGTTTGGATTTATTTTTCTATTTTTGGTACCAAATTAATACTCTATTACCCATTCATCCATAAGTAAGAAGAGCTCTAAAAATTGTAACCAAATTATTGCAGTAAAAGATTCACATATCTGTAGTACCTGTGCATGAGGAAAATTCAGTATGTCAGATTGAGCCGGACATCTTGTTCATAAGAAATATTAAACTTTCTCATGTGTATGTCTACTAAGCGTATGCCTATATAAATGTCAGTATACCTACATATGCTTGTTCATTCTCCTTCTTCATTTCCCTTCAGAACATGAGGCCTTTTTGAGGGCAAGGGCTGTCTTTCTACTTCTGTAATTCATTCCAGCCCCTAGTACACTATCTTGTGGATTGTCAAATTATGTTCATTGGTTGGTTTATTTGAAAAAGAAGCATTCCCTCTGGATGAGTGGGTGGCTAGTGACATAGAAAGACAAAATATATTAAAACTCTGGTCTCTTTGTCTTCCTATTTTTTAAATTTATGGGGGGTGACATTAGATAGTAAAAGTATATAGGTTTCAACTATACAATTCTATAATACATCGTCTACATATTACATTGTGCGTTTGCCACCCAATGTCAATTCTTCCTTTACCATATATTTGACTCTGTTACCCTCTTCTGCCCTCCTCCCACCTCCTGTACACTCTGGTAATGACTAAACTGTTGTCTGTGTCTATGAGTTTTTTGTTTCTTTGTTTGTCTTGTTCGTTTGTTGCTTTCAGTTTTATATCCCACATATGAGTGAAATCATATGATTCTCAACTTTTTATAACTTATTTTGCTTAGCATGATGATCTCAAGATCCATCCATGTTGTAGCAAATGGCAGTATCTACCCAAATAATCTGAAAACATTTATCTGTAAAGGTATATGTACCCCTATATTCATTGCAGCATTATTCATGGTGGCCAAGACATGGAAACAACCAAAGTGTCCTTAGATAGATGAGTGGGTAAAGAAGGTGTGGTACATACACACAATGGAATATTACTCAGCCATAGGAAAAGATGAACTCTAGTCTTTTATACTGTGATTTTTTTCAGTTCAAATTCTCAAAAACAAGAGCTCTTTTAGAGGAAAGAAATAAGAATCTCCAAATTATTATTGCCTAGTCTTTCGAGACTTGCTTGAAAAATCCTGGGTGTTTGTATATCCACTGAAATCTAACTCAGTGATATAAATGGAAAGGTTGATTTTATGTAATGCATACAAGCTCATAGACCGTTCTGAATCTGTTAGTAAAATCAGTATTTATAACATCTCATAAAAAGCCTTCCTTTTAAAGCAAAACCTATCAACATGGGGTAGCTCTTTTTCTAGAAGTGCCAAAATGACACCAATACCTGAATAGCTTTCTGCTAAGTATATTTGTGATGCTAAATAGTTTGAGCATACAGTTTACCCAAAGCTCTTACTTAAGTGGAAACCTTCTAAATAGTTTAATGGATTATCAGATCAGTTGGTTGATGCCCTTGTTGCTGCTGTGCATTATAAAATACATAATATATTTTAATATTTTACAGTCTGTAATGTGTTGGGTGGATTTAAGTGCAATTGTACTATATATTTGCGTTATGTTTTTTCTTTTGGAATTCTGCTTAGTAGAAGATTAAATATAGGGACACTGACATTAAACCTCCATTAGACTTACATTTCCTTTATGAGTTCTTCACAGAAATGAAGGCAAGAGAGTTCCAGGAAATTATATTTTGTTTATAAGTTGCAAATCTTTTATTCACAGATTATTTGAATAAAAATCTTACACTGAGATTCATTACCTATACTTTCTTAAATGCATGCTATCTATTTAAATACATTTTTGAAAGTGTTTTGACTGTGTTTGGAACTGAATGAAAGGATAGAAATTACATATTTGTGTTCTCTAGGAACATTTGCTATTTTAAAGTTTTGTCTTCTCTTCAAAGAGAAGTGGCCTAAATTTGGATATGATGAGTACAATGCATTTTATTATCATAACAGGCTAATAATGTCTTAAAGAGTATTTTTTTCCCAAAAAAATATATACATATATATTTTAGCGTGAACATTTCTTCCTTAGAAGAAGGCTTTTGGATGAGAAAAGGTTTCCATAGAGAGAGAGTGTATGCTCATTTCAGTGCTGCTTCGTTAATTATTAGCAGCATGTTAGGATATGGAAATAAGGTAAATGACATTCTGTCTTAATGTGTGTTTATGCAGAAACATACGGTGACACTTAGATTTAATTTGATTTAACCAATTTTGGCCTCTTCTTTTCGACCAGCCTGACTCCGACTCATTCTAACCTAGTGCAAATCATTCCTGGCACAGTCCTGCTCACTTTGGACTTAGTACCCTGGCAGGAGCCCCAGACTGTAATGGAGCAAGAAGTCTTCCTGAGCATGAATACGGAAGGCAGCCTCTGAATAAGCACATTCAGGTGGGCTGTTCTTGCATAGGTGGTGGTGATGGGGCCTGTTGAGGCTGCACCTTTGGTAAGAACTTGCTTTAAGTATGAAATACCGTAATTGTAGAATTAAGAGATGCAGAGTGATTTATTCTCAGGGTTATTTGTGAGGATTTAATACAGACAGATACTCATAAAACATTTCACCTCTCCCCAACGAAGAAATTATTATAGCAAACCCCAGATATACTGCACCCCCACCTCAGAGGCGGCATGAAATGGATCCTGGGGGCTAGTGTTCCTCCATTTGTATCCTTTATGCCTGTCTGCCAACTCAAACTCCGCTTTCAAGTTGTGACATTGTACTAATTGAGCTGAGTAGAGCTCAGGGGAGAGGCAATTTTTCTTTTTTGTTCTTGCTCTGTCACCATCTGCAAGAAAAATTATATTTTTCTTCTCAAGAGATTTCCTCTCACCCCACATTGGCGTCCACACATACCTCATTCTTGATATTCCAAAGGAATACCCCTCAGGCTTGTTAAAATTTGTTGAAACTTTGATCATTTTTCTTGAGAGCTGACAAAATCATTCATAAGAAGCAATTTTCCTATACCTGTTGTCCACTTTCTTGCATTTTTACTGTGTTTTGTAATACTCAGTATTGCCTTTCTGTATGTATTCAAATTCACTTTTAGTTGTTATTCAGGATGCTCCTATGCACATTCTGTCTAATACAACATTCTCTACTACACTGGCTTGGCAAATGTCACTAATGCGGTCCCTAAGCGAAGTTTGCAGGATTGGCTGAGGACAGCTGTAAAATTGCAAATCAGGCAAATTTTGTCATATTTTGTCCTTGGAACTCTTTTAGTGGGCTCCCACACCTCATGTTATCCTCAGGCCCTGAACTCTTGAACCCATGGAATAGTATATTAGATAGCATCAGCTTCAGCAGGAAAATCACATCATTTGTGTGCAGTTTTGGAAAATGGACCTTTTTTTAAGGTTAGCTTTTTTTAATGAATTTTTATTTTTCAATTACAGTTGACATACAGTATTATATAAGTCACAGGTATACACCATGGTGGTTAGACATTTATATAACTTATGAGGTGATCACCCTGATAAATCTAGTACCCATCTGACACCATACATAGTTATTATCATATTATTGACTATATTCCTTATGTTATACTTTACATCTCCATGACTGTTTTGTAACTACCAATTTGTACTTCTTCATCCCTTCCTCTTTTTCACTTCTTCACTTAACTCCCGTCTGTCAACCCTCAGAATGTTCGCTGTATCTACCGTGTTTCCCCAAATATAAGACCTAGCCCGACAATCAGCTCTAATGCGTCTTTTGGAGCAAAAATTAACATAAGACCCGGTATTATATTATACTATATTATATTAAAGACTGGGTCTTATATTATAGTAAAATAAGACCGGGTCTTATATTAATTTTTGCTCTAAAAGATGCATTAGAGCTGATTGTCTGGCTAGGTCTTATTTTCAGGGAAACACGGTATGAGTCTGTTTCTGTTTTGTTTGTTTATTTTGTTCTTCAGATTCCACATATAAGTGAAATCATATGGCATTTGTCTTTTTCAGTCTGATTTACTCCACTCAGCATAATACCATCTAGGTCCAGCCATGTTGTTGCAGATGGCAAAATTTCATTTCTTTTTATGGCTGAATAATACTTCATTATATATAAGGTTTGACAATTAACTTCATGGACTCATCCTAGAAAAAGTGCTACATACCTAATTGCTGAATATCACTACGGTCACCTTTGAAGCACTCCCCTTGGGAAGGTATGCACTGACACCATCACCTAGTCCACCCTTCAAAGCAATTTTGGAACTCTTTTTCTGGAATGGCCATCAGAGCTATCATCGTGTTACCCTTGATATCCTGAATGTCATCAAAATGTCTTCCTTTCAATATTTCCTTTATCTTCTGGTAAAGAAAGGAGTCATTGAGGGTCAGATCAGGTGAGTAGGGAGGGTGTTCCCATACAGTTATTTGTTTACTTGCTAAAAGCTCCCTCACAGACAGTGCCTTGTGAGCTGGTGCATTGTCGTGATGCAAGAGCCATGAATTGTTTGCAAAAGTTGAGGTTGTTTTGGTCTAACTTTTTCACGCAGCCTTTTCAGCACTTCCAAATAGTAAACTTGGTTAACTGTTTGTCCAGTTGGTACAGATTCATAATGAATAATATCTCTGATATGAAAAAAGTTTAGCAGCATCATTTTGACTCTTGATTTTGGCTCTTGAAAGGACTGGCAGTACTTTCTTGGTTGTGGAGAATTAGCGACTTACGTTGTGCACTTTGACGCTTTGTTTCAGGTCCTTTTGGTACACCCATGTTTCATCATCAGTGATAGCATGGCCCATAACATCATCTTGCTTCTCCAAAAGGTCTTGGCAAATTTGACTCTCCTTTGCTTTTGTTCATTGGTGAGCTTCTTTGGGACCATTTTTGCACACACCTTTCTCATGCCAAGATTTTCAGTTAAGATTTTCCTGTTTCTCTATAGATGTTTACTTGGTCTGCTATGCTACTCAGTCAGCCGATGATTTTGACGCACAATTCGATGAATTTTTGCAATGTTTTTGTCAGTTCTGCTTGTTACTGACTGCCCTGACCTCTCTTCATCAGTGACACATTCTCTCACATCAGAAAAACATTTAATCCATTTGCACACTCCCGTTTTCTTCATGGCATCATCCCCATAAACTTGGACTAAGCGTGTCCCTGATTTTACTTCCATTCTTGCCAAATTTACCAAGAAATTTGATGTTTGTTCATTGCTCTAATTCAAACTCCGACATTCTCACAATAGCACATAAAAACATGCAACATCAATAATGAACGCCACTCAGCAAGACACAGCCACATGTCTATACAAACACAGCTGTGAACACTGATAGACCAAGGTTATTAAACCTTACCGAGCTGTTTGTAGAGTGCTGCCAATGTAAGTGCACAGTGGTAAGTTCGCAATATATGTACCACACCTATATATACCACGGCTTCTTTATCCATGCATCTATTGATAGCCACCCAGGTTGCCTACATATTTTGACTATTGAAAATAATGCTACAATGAACATACAGATGCACATGTCCCTTCAAACTAGTGTTTTGGGTTTCTTCAGATAAATACCCAGAAGTGGTATGACTGTATCCTTCTTTGTCTCTTGTTACAGCCTTTTTAAAAATTTTATTGGGGTGACAATGGTTAGTAAAATTATATAGGTTTCAAGTGTATATCATCTATATATCACATTGTGTGCTCATCACCCAGAGTCAGTTCTCCTTCCATCACCATGTATATATATTCCATCCAAATATATTCCATCATATTTGACCCCCTTTACCCTTTTCTACCATCCCTCTCCCCTTACTCTCTGGTAACCACTAAACTCTTGTCTGTGTCTATGAGTTTTTGTTTCTTTATTTGTTTCTCTTGTTCTTTGTTGCTTTCAGTTTTTATTCCACAGATGAGTGAACTCATATGGTTCTCGACTTTTTCTGTCTGATTTATTTCTCTTAACATGATAATCTCAAGATCCATCCATGTTGTTGCAAATGGCAGTATTTCATCTTTTCTATGGCTGAGTAATATTCCATCAAGTGTATGTACCACATATTCTTTATCCAATCATCTATCAAAGGAAACTTTGGTTGTTCCCATGTCTTGGCCACCGTAAGTAATTCTGCAATGAATGTTGGAGCACATACATCTTTATGGATAAATGTTTTCAGATTTTTTGGGTATATACCCAGGACAGGGATTGCTGGGTCATATGGTAATTCTATTTTTAACTTTTTGAGGAAACTCCACACTGCTTTCCAATTTGCATTCCCACCAACAATGTATGAGGGTTCCTTTTTCTCCCCAGCCTCTCCAACACTTGTTTGTCTTGTTAATGATAGCCATTCTAACAGGTATGGGGTGATATCTTATTGTGGTTTTGATTTACATTTCCCTACTAGTTAGTGAATGTGCACATTTTTTTTTTTTTTTTTTTTTATCTGTTGGCCACCTGCATGTCTTCTTCAGAGAAGTTTCTGTTCATGTCCTCCACCCATTTTTTAACTGGACTGTTTGGTTTTTTGTTGTTGAGTAGTATGAGTTCCTTATATATTTTGGATATTAGCCCGTTAGCAGAGTTATTGTTTCCAAATATTGTCTCCCGTTCGGTTGGTTGCTTCTTTGTTTTGTTGATGGTTTCTTTTGCTGTGCAGAAGCTTTTTAGTTTGATAGAGGCCCATTCATTTATTTTAGCTTTTGAGGTCAAATTCATAAAATCCTTTGCCTTTGACATCAAATTCATAAAATCTTTGAACCCAAGGTCCATAAATTTAGTACCTATGCTTTCTCCTATGCAGTTTATTGTATCAGGTCTTATGTTTAGGTTTTTTATCCATTTTGAGTTAATTTTGGTATATGGTAACAGACAGCAGTTTTTTTTGTTGTTGTTGTTATTGTTTTTTTTGCATTTGGCTTTCCTATTTTCTCACCACCATTTTATGAAGAGGCCTTTTTTTGTTTGTTGTATATTTTTGGTTCCTTTCTCAAAAATTATCTGTCCATATTTATGTGGGTTTGTTTCTGGTTTTTCAATTCTATTCCAGTGGTCTGTGTATTTGTTTTTCTGCCAGTACCATGCTGTTTTGATTATTGTTGCTCTGTAGTACAAGCTGAAGTCAGGAAGTGTGATACCTCCAGCCTTATTCTTTTTACTTAGGATTTCTTTAGCCATTTAGGGTCTTTTGTACTTCCACACAAACCTGATGATTTTTTGTTCTATTTCATTAAAAAATGCCATTGGGATTTTGATGATGATTGCATTAAATCTGTGCATCTCTTTGGGTAATATGGCCATATTAACTATGATGGTTCTTCCAATCCATGAACACAGAATGTCTTTCCATTTCTTTGTGTCTTCTTTAATTTTTTTTCTTTTTTTTAAATGTCTCATAGTTTTCTATGAAAACCCATTTAAGGGTTTTCTTTAAATAGGTTTTCAATTCCTTCTCTCTCTTTTCTCTTTCTGGTACCCCATGATGTGAATATTAGTACACTTAATGTTGTCCCAAAAGCCCCTTAAACTAGCCTTGTTTTTTGGGATTCTTTTTTTTTTTTTTTCTGTTCTGATTGGGTGTTTTTTGCTACCTTATGTTCTAAATAACTGATTCGATTGTGTGCTTCATCTAATCTACTGCTGAGTCCCTCTACTGTACTCTTTTTTATTTTAGTTACTGCATTCTTCATGCCTGATTGGTTCTTTTTTATGTTTTCTTTCTCCATTCTTATGTTTCCTATCTCTTTATTGAAGTTCTCACTGAAATTATTGAGGATTCTTATAAACAATATTTTGAACTCTGTATCTGGTAGATTGCTTGTCTTCAATTTTTTTAGTTCATTTTCTGTAGTTTTGTTCTGTTCTTTCATTTGGGACATGTTTCTTTGTCTCCTCATTTTGGCATCCTCCCTGTGTTTGTTTCTATGTATTAGATGGAGTTTCTATGTCTCCCTGTCTTAGTAGAGTGGCCTTATGTAGTAGGTATCTTGTTAGGTGCAGCGGTGCAATATCCCTGGTCACCTGAGCCAGGTGCTCCATGTATGTTCCTTGAGTGTGTTGTGTGTACCCTCCTAATGTAGTTGAGCCTTGTTTGTTGTTTGCACGTCATTATAAGGGATTGACTCTTGGGCTGGTTCATTGAAAGGACTGGCCATCACTACAGTGGAGGAGCTGTTGTGCAGGGGCTGAACCTGTGGAACAGGATTTGCTTTAGCAGGGCTCTTGTGGCTGCCCAGTCTGTCTTTTGTGGGTGTTATCTGCAGAGGCAACCTGGTTGTTCTGAACCTGCTTCGTCTGAATCAGGCCACCAGACATGCCAGCCACAGGGCCTCCTGGCAGTGGCTCTTCCATGAGTCAAGTTCAGCTGTCTCCTGTCCCCTCCCTGAGGCCAACTGGAATGAGCCACAAAACAATTCACAAATGGTTGCCACCTTGTCTTGGCTTGGTGATACCTGCAAGAGGCTAACCTTGGAACTGAGGCGAACTGTCACTAGTGCCAGATTTGGGGCTGCTTATCAAGATACATGGAGCATGGTGAGGCCAGATGCTTCTTGTTTGGGGTTTGTAAACTTTTGAGAGATTTTAGGAAAGTCCACAGCATGAGCCAAGACAGATGCAGACTGATTGTATGGAACAGACACTGGAAGTGGCTTGGGTGGGCCTGCAAGTTGGGTGGGGTCTCAGGAAATCACTAGGATGGGGCAAATTTTCTCAGCTAGGATGGAGACTCAGATAGGGTGCCTGCCTGCATCTTCATGCTGGGTGAAGGGGAGGCCTCAAAAAAGCAACAATAGCTTCTGCCAGCACTTCTGTCTTGGAAAGCTGTTCCTCCAGCCCTCTCCCTGCAGCCAGACAATTCAGTTCCTCTACATATGTCCCTGGTGACTTTTGAGCTGCCTCCCCGGTGATGGAGCTCAAAGGGAGTGAGTTCAGTAAGTAAGTCCATGTGAGAGCTCTTTAAGCGGAACAACTAGGACTCCAGCAGCCCTCTGTCTCACTCAGCCATAGTCTCTGTTGGTTTTCACAGCCAGAAGTTGTTGGAACTTCTCTTCCTGGCATAGGATCCCTGGGCCAGGGAGCCTGGTGTGGACCTGGGACATCAGGGTGTACCTCCTTAGCTGAGATATTCCTCTCAATTTTTGTCTGCCACGTGCAGGTGTGAGACCAGCCCCATTCTGCATTTCTGCCCCTCCTATCAATCTTAATATTGTATTCTTCTGTATATCCTTAGTTATAGAACTTCTGTTCAGCTAGAATTCAGGTGATTTGCAATGCTGGTTGTTCTGTAGTTTATTTTGATGTAATTTTGATGTAGTTGTGAAAGGAGTCAAGCACACTATTTATGTACTCCACCATCTTGACTGGAAATCTGAGAAAGAGTCTTCTTCATCAAGTACTTAAAGTAGGAATTCTCAAGTACTTTTCTAGGGGGAAAAATATATATATATATATGCAGATCCTACTTTTCACATTTTTCCTGAATCATCCTGTCACTTGTCTTTAAATATAGAATGGAAACACCCCTCTTCCTTTCAGGCATTGAAAGAATATGGACCTGACTTTAACCACAAGCATTTGGTCATACTAAATATACTTGTTAGAAAATTAAACGGTGAACTAATGGGAGTACAGCACCTTCTTAAAAAAAATAAATAACTTGCTTAAGACCTATTTAAAAGTAAGATCCTAAGTGACATGCTAATTCTCCAGTTCTTTTCTCATTGAGATATAATTAATATATAACATTGTGTAAGTTTAAGGTGTACAATGTGTTGGTTTGATACATTTATGTATTGTAATATGATTGTCACCATAGTATTATCTAACATACCTCTCAGGTCACATGATCATCATTTCTTTTTTATGATGAGAACAAATAAAATCTAGTCTCTTGGCTACTTTGAAGTTTATAATAAAGTATTGCTGACTATAATCACTAAGCTGTGTGAAAGATCAACAGGACTGACATACCTATTACTAGTTATAAATTTGTGCCATTGAGATTTTTTCAAGCTTTATCCCAATATTAAATTACCAGAAAGTAAGCTACCTAGATCCTGACTAGATTCTGTGACACATCCTTGCAGAAAATCACTTGTTGAATCCTGATTTATATTGTCCATCATGACTTAAGCGTCAAGATAAAATTAGTCTCTCTGAGTAACTTACCTAAACTTTTGAAATCCAGAGTTTATTTTTTTCAAAACCTTTACTAATCATGAGACTGAAAAAATCACCGTGGGTGGCGGGAAAGTCAATGTAAAAACAATTTTCCAGGCCCCTGCTCTGAAGACAGTTAGAATAGATCCAGGAATGTGTATTTGTTAACAAAGTTTTGTTTTTGCTGGTTGTTTTGATCAGGGAAGTTGGTGAGTACTGCCAGAATTGAGATTCTTGCTGCTGAGGCTAGCATTTCTGCTGAGTTCAGCTCTGCAAAAGATTTTTTCTGCAGTTGACTTAGCCTGCCCTTTCTAATCTAAACAATGAACACAACCACTGTTTGCCACTCAGAGCAAATCTGGGAAGACCCTCCGATTTTACAGAAAAGGAAACTAAGGCTTAGAGGGGTGTAATCACTTGCCCAACTTCACCCACTCATAAATATAAGGGGTTAAGAGCCAGTCAGGTCTGATGTCAAATGCTGCCCTGCCACTTGCGAGCTGTGGGAACATGAGACAATTATTTAACCTTTCTGAGTCTCAATTTTATAATCTGTCAAATGGGTATAACAATGGTCACTACTTCATAAGATTATTGTGAGTGTTAATTAATATAAAATGAAAATAAATATAAATTTCCTATCTCATTGTTTGGCATGTAGTAAGTGCTTGATAAATGTTAGGCAGGATTATTTTTCTCTGGTCTCCAACACATAATTTTAGTTTCCAATTCAGTTTGCTTTCATCTGTAGCAGGGGTGTCCAAACTTTTTTCAACGTTTTTCACCAAGGGCCATATGCAGTAAAATACACAAACACCTGGGCCACTCACTCGAGGTGAAGTACGTATTGCCTCACCTGGTTTATTTAAGTAAACTAAATATATTTTTGGAATTGGCTGTGGGCCAATTAACAATGGATCATGGGCCGTAGTTGGCACACGGGCCGCAGTTTGGATACCCCGATCTATACCATATTGCTTTTTACTACTAAATTATGCAGATTGCTTCTGTTTTTACATTTAACTACTGAAACATTTAAAGTCAAATAATTTAGTTGTAATAAAACAGTTTAGAGGCATAGTAAAAGCTACTATCACTGCTTCTTGTATAGGAAGTCTGTTTTATTTCTAGACACCTTATTCAGCATTGCATTTTTTTTCTAGTGGCAGAAATGAATATAACTTTTTACTTATTTATGACTAATTTCCTATGAAATGTGTGATACTTTGAATTTTTATATAAATGTTTTTATTAAAGTGTGTAACCAAAAGATACACAAATTATTATGGGTAGAGCTCTATAAATTTTCACAAAGTGAACCTTCCCATTCAATTACCACTCAAGTCAAGAAATATAGTCATTCCTTGGTATCCATAGGAGCTTGGTTCCAGAAACTTCCTAAGATACCAAAATCTGTGGGTGCTCAAATCTCTTATAAAAAATTGTATAGTATTTCCATATAGCCTAAACACATCCTCTCATAAACTTTAAATCATCTCTTCATTACTTATAATACCTAATACAATGTAAACATTGTGTAAATCGTTGTTATACTGTGTTGTTTAGGGAATAATTACAAGAAAAAAAGTTTGTACCTGTTCAGTTCAGACCCAACCATCCTAGGCCTAACTTCATAGAACATGTGAGCAACAACGTAACATTTTTTTCCGAATATTTTGGATTTGTGGTTGATTAAATCCTCAGATCAGCACCCACAGATATGGAGGGCCAGCTGTATATTATCAATATCTCAGATGCCCTCTTTGTGCTCAACCTCCTTTACTACCACTTCCTCTCACCACACAGACTTCTAACACTATAAATTAGTTTTAGAATATAACAACCTTTACATAAATGGATTCTGCACTATGTACTCTTTTGTGTCTGCCTTTTTCTCCTCAGTATTGTTTGTGAGATTTATACATGTCATGATATGTAGCAATATGTTGTTTATTTTCATTATATGATGTTATGCCCTTGTGCATATCCCATTATTTTATTGTATATACCACATTTTATCCATGTTTATTGTTGATGGATGGATATTTGGCTCGTTTCCAGTTTGGGGCTATTACAAATAACACTGCTATGACCATTCTTATACATGTGTTTTGATGCTCAGATGTGTGCATTTCTGTTGGGTGTATACTTGAGAGTAGAATTTCTAGCTCATAGGATATGCATATATTCAACTTCAGTAGATAACTGGCATTTCATTTTAACTTATAAATTATCACAGAACGTCCTAAATACAGATAGTATATAATTCTAGATGATTACTTGGAATACGACCTGTCTGATACCATGAAAGAGGTGTGAAAGCAATATGTACCAGATTTCCCCAAAATAAGACCTAGCTGGACAATCAGCTCTAATGCGTTTTTTGGAGCAGAAATTAATATAAGACCCAGTCTTATATTATATAAAACTGGGTCTTTTTAAACTATAATACCCAGTCTTAAATATTATATTATGTTATATTATATTATATTACATTACATTACATTACATTACATTACATTACATTACATTACATTACATTACATTACATTACATTATATTAAGACCGGGTCTTATATTACAGTAAAATAAGACCAGGTCTTACATCAATTTTTGCTCGAAAAGACGCATTAGAGCTGATTGTCCAGCTAGGTTTTATTTTCGGGGAAACGCAGTATGCATTAGATGTTTACCTCAGCATTTCTCATGTCACCACATAGCAGTGACACTGTCTACTCCCCAGTCGTATCTCTCTTCCTGAAGAGAACGAGTATGAGCACATTACCTTGCTGCTGGACTCTGCTGTCTCTCTCCTAAACAATCATCATAACCATCATTTCCTCTGTCTCTAATCCCCTTCACTCCCAGTCCCCGCCACACACACTCTGTTTCTCATACAGCAGCCTCTGTGAACTTTCTAAATCACAAATCTGCTCATACTTAAAATCTTTCATGAGTCTCTTGTTACCTTTGAGATAAAGTGCAAACTACATAATGTAGTTTGTAAGACATTTCATGATCTGGCCCCAAGCACATTTCTCTGAGCTCAGAGTCAGCAAGACCCTCAGGCCAGGGAAGCTGCTGCCGAGCCAGGAGGAAGGGGCCACTTCTATCTCCTCATCAGCCCTCCTCATACAGGCTTCCTCAGAAAGACTGATAATTTCACATTCTCAAGCTGATCGTATAAATCGATTGATGTCTAATTTAGTGTTAACAGAAATTGCTTTTCAAGTTACAAGTCACCAAACATTCTTTAACAAAACTAGATATTGGGATTTAGTCTATTGCCCTTTCTCTGGAAACTATTCATCAAATTTTCTCTATATTGGATTAAAATCATGTTCCACTGTCATTGAAATATAGACTGCCTAAAGCAAATTGAAGTTGTCCCTTTCTTCCTGGAAGAGAAATATCTTTCAGATGACAAAGTAAGGGATATTATGTTTATCACCTGTGCTGAAAGCAAGCATGCCACCAACTGTAAAGTCCTTCTCCAAAAAGTGTTCCCAAACGGTGGAAGCGTTGTGCATCTTCCACCCTAATAGACAGCAATCTTGTCACCCTTAGACGTGAAGGTAAATTAATTTGAGTGACATTACTAGGAAAGAAGTTGGCATTGAGCCAGCCCTCCAATGTACTGTCAAATCGGGGCCAGGATAGCAAATGATAACATTGCTGTTGCTTTTCTCTGTTTTTGGAGCATAGGAACGCAAGTGTATTGAAATTATTATTGGTCGAAAATTTTATATTTTGTTCATTTAAAAGGACATTTGATACTGAGTACATGTATTTTTAGAGTTTTAACTTCCAAATGTGTCCTATCTGATCTCCTGCTTACCTACTACTATTTCATGTTTCGCTACCCCCACTCCTCCCATTTACCCTTCCTTGACTGTCTTTGCTCTCATAAGTCTATGCTCTTTGCGCTAAGTATGAGCAGTCTTCCTCTGCTTTTGACAAAGCTCATCGGCACAGAAATACGGATACTGGCCGTTGAAATATGGCCAGAACACAGTGAAGGGTTGCTACTCATATTATCCCCATGAAATTTAAATTACTTAGAAGCATTGAAATTGCTCAATTGGTTATTTTCACGGGGGGTAGTATGTTGTGTGTGTTGTCTATGTCATAACAACAAGTCCACTTTTTTCCCAATAAAAATATATACTTTATTAGAACTCAGTGGTGGGTTGGATATGTACTTTGAATAGTTTGCATTTGGGGTAAAATAGATTTATAATCATCTGGATATACAGTCTCATCTGTTCTCCCCTGCAACTGATTCTGTGTCCTTTGTGGATGCTGGACCAAGGCAGCGGGAGGAGTACATCTGGGTACAGAGACCAAGCAACGTCCTGCTTCATGAGATAGAAATAAGATCATTCGAAGGGCTTCAGAACAACCCTACCTATATCCTCTTTTTTTCCCCCTTTAGGTATCATGTTGCATATTGTGTCTTTTATTTTATTTATTTATTTTCCTATGGCTGGTACTAAGCAGAGTTTTACTTGCATGGTGGTAAAATACAGTGTGACTGACAAGTGACACTCTTAGGCAGCATTTTTCATGCATGAAAATGAGTATCTGGCTGAACATAACTAAGAAGTTCCAGGAGAATCATATACTAGAATAATTCAAGTTGGGAGAAACCTAAAAGTATCTAATCTACTAGTTTCCAATCATGGCGGCACATTAGATTTACTCCAGAAACTTTATTTCCCTGCCCTCCACCTAAATTCTGATGTAGTCCTACTAAATCAGAATTTTTTGCTGCTGGGATCCAACTGTCTATGTTTTTTAAAATCCTCAAGTGAGGATTATCTAATGTACAACTAGGATTGAGAACTGCTGTCTAACTTAACCCATCATCTTGTAAATGTGGTAACTGGGGCTTAAGGAGGTGACTTGACTCCTAAATTACCAACCAGAATAGGGGTCCTCCTTCTCAGTCCATCATTGTTCCTTTCCTCTTTGAACACCTCTTCCATCCAAATGAGCAAGAGTGCAATAAGAACTGTCGGTGACACAAGTATACACAATGTGTTCATTATTCTCTTAGGAAAACAGGTAAGGGGCACTTTGACCTCATCCTGCAACAATTCCTTCTGACAGTGACTCCCTGCATTATTAAAGACAAATGGCCTTTACCGTGAGCAAGTGACCTCCTTTAGGAGATGATTTGACCGAACATGTGGCCTCCAAAAACTGTCTATTCCTTGGGCGCGAGGGGATTTACCTGGTGGCTGTGCAAATACCCCTGAATATGTAGAAAAATAAAATATAAAGTATCCAGTGGACCCACAGTTTGGGGTGACATGATATGGTAATAAATGTATTTTATTTTGCATTATTCAACAAATGTCACATGCGTATCCTCATGCTATATAATTAGCGGTATTGGGAGGAGACCTACAGGAATGTGATGCAGTAGGTAAAATTATGAAACTGTATGACGTGACCAGGAACTCGTGGTAACGGTGACTTGTCAGTGAGCTCTGGTAGCTTTCAAAAAGAGATGTAAACATAAAATGGAATTCAAGGTAACTGTAAATGTTTTGGAAGGCAGCTTTAATTCTGTGCACCTGTGTCATTATTCTTCCATTCTTTCAGCAAACACTTATGGAGAATAATGATGTGCCAGGAGGAGATATTGATGAAGCTCATTTCAGCCATTGCTCAAGGAGTTTCCACTGGGCACCTGCATTCCCGGAAACTCGAGTGAGTGGTGGGATAGGTTGAATGTATAGATCATAACACTCTAGATGCTCATGGTATCAGAACTGTATTACATTCTTTAAAACTACGTGAAACCAGCTTGGGCTCAATCAGCAAACTTATCTCTTCTTTATTAGGATGATTTGCAACTAACAGAAACCTCAATCCCAGTGGGATGAAACAATAAATAAATACATCTCCTCATATATGAAGAAATTCAGTGGTTCTGCAGCCTCCAGGGATAGTTGGTTCTGTGGTTCAGCAATGTCATCAAGGACACAGTTCCTTTTAGTCTCTCTCCTTCATCATCCTCAGCATGGGCTTCATCCTTAGGATGTTACCAAGATAGCTGCCATTCGTAGTTTCAGGACTAGTCTCTTGATGCAGCAATGGCCTGAAGAATGAGAGAGTGTCTTTCTTGGGGGAATCTTAGAAGCAACGAAAATTTCCCAGAGCCTCCTACTCCCCTAAAAAACTTCACCTCACAACTCATTGGCCGAAATTAAACTTTGTGTCCATTCTTAACCTAATCTCTGGGAGGATTCATGGACTGAACTTGATTAGCTCAAACAAACACTTCCCAAAATTTTATTTCTTAAACTTCTTGACACACGTAGAAATCTATGCTCTGTCTGGCAAATTGGGATGCGTATTCAAAACTGTTTATGGCAGAAGTGAATGGTCTGAGACCCTAGACTCTGTGGGATGGTAGCATCAATGTCTCAGGCACATCTGAAATCCACTTATGAGACACTGGTGTAGTAGGGCAGTGCTTCTCAAACTTTAATGTGCGTGTGAATCACGTGATGGATCTTCCTGAAATTCAGACTCTGAGTAGAGCTAGGGGAATAGAAATAGAGACTGCAATCTTAACAAGATCTCAGATGGTGGCAAAGCTGCTGGTCTGCAGGTTATACTTTGAAATGCTAATATATACTAGTTGGGGATCTTTTTTTAAGACTAATTACTTAGGGTAGAACTCATTGTAGGAGTGAACCAACATGTCTACCATGTACTGTTGATATTACTCTCTTTTTGATATTTAATTTGATAAGAGCATCATTAGTTTTAAGTGACATTTTGAGCCTTATATTGAGATGGAAAAATTAAGTAATGTTTTTCATCAAATATCAGAAAGTCTCTTTTGTATTGAGAAAGATGACCTAATGCTTTCCTTATGAGGATGTGAACTGCCTTGAGCTCTTCCATGATGCTCTTTTTTCGCTGGGAGGGCATCATTCCATTTTTCAAGTCATGTGGCATAACCAGCCTTACACTGTCTTGGTCCATGTGGTAAATAAGCAGGCTTCAAATCAGATAAGCAATATATTCACACACCATATGTGTCCTCTGTGTTCCCTGCTCTAGGTAGCATATGCAACCTTTTCTCCAGCTATTCACCAATAATTTAAAAGTATACTGGAATTATTCACATATTGGTGAGTGTTTATTACAACACTAGTGAAGGAAACCAACTTCTCCTTTGGATTCCTCCAGAATGTTTCAATCCAACTGAACCTTCTATACACTATTCAACATTGTGACACCATTTGATAACACAAGTAGCAATAGTAGATGGCAGGGTTAAGTAGAGCTGAATATCATTTTGTATAAAAGTGAAATACAAGTAAAGCCCATATTTATGGGAAAGGAAATCTCAGTGAAAATTGTTCATTTAAGGACATTTATGTATTTAAATTTAGATACATAGTTGCTTTAAAAAAATTTTAAAGCCTCTGAGGAATAATACATTCAGAATAGATGAGGGGCAGGATGTTAGAAAATGCAAAGCAATGAGACATCAGACACTTAGAGCTCGGTTTAATATATATATACCCACGTAGTTATTTGCTAACTATCTGTTCTGTATGTGTTTGTCCTGGTTCATCCTGAGACTTGAAGCTGCTAGAAAGTAGATATCTTGTTTTCTATGGCCATCATATTTGTCCAAGGGCTGATCAGTCACTACAAGTCTACGTGCTCTCCTAACGATTTAACAAAAAGTAAAGAAAATGTTTTAGAGGCAAATGGATTTTATGTGTGGGTAGAACTGCTGACATGGTGAAAGTATTACATTTTTTTCTGAGTAAATTCTGAATCGTTATACAAGAGCCTAAGTGCTGTAGACTGAATACTTGTGTCCACCAAAATTCATGTTTTGAACCCTAATTCTTAAGGAGGTGGTATTTGAAGGTAGGGCTGTTGGGGCTATGATTAGGACACGAGGATGGTTCCCCTGTGAGTGGTATTAGTGCCCTTATAAAAGAGAACCCAGAGAGCTCCCTAGGTGCTTCCTCCAAGTGAGGACAAGGGAAGAGATGGCTGTCTATGAACCATGAGGTGGGTTTTCACTAGACAGATCTTGGACTTCACAGCTGTCAGGACTGTGAGAAATAAGTCTCTTGCTTATAAGCCACCCAGTCCATGACATTTTTGTTATAGTGAGCGTGTGTATTTAGATACCTTATGTTCATATTTCATTTTTAGCCTTACATTTACTGCCCTTATGGCTTCTTTATGGTGTTTGAATGTATAACTCATAAGCTAGCAACTAGATAAGCACAATCAAGCCCCAGCATGTAGAGTAAGAGGGGAAAGATTGATTCAGTCATTTGCTGTGTCACTGTGGTTCATTCTTCTGATTTTGGTGAAAAGAGATTGTGGCTTTTGGTGGAAACTAAATTGCCAACTATATATGGGTCTAGTTTTTTAAAAAATGGTGATTTTTCTATATGTAGTGACTGAAGCCATGCCTTTAAGAAGCCAAACAAACGACAAATCAATAAATTTCAGGGAAATTAATCCACAAAAATGGAACATTTGGTGACTGAATATAAACCTATATGGACCTATCTGGATCCTTTACCCCCTCCCTATGGAACTGAAAGCCTTAGAATTCCTGTCCTCTATATGTAGGGAAAACCAACCAGAAAGATAATTGAGCAAAATACTGAATAATTATGGAGAACAATTGGTCAAGTTAGCTGTTTTAATGCCAAAGAGGATGGCAAAGAATTAGATTAAGAAACTGAATAGAAAGTGCTTTAGAATGGAAAAGTGAACTATGAATATCTTTAACTCAATATATGTTCCTCTTTGCATGAATTATTGCCTGTCATTTGAAATGCAACATTATTCAAAACTACAGAAAAATCTGCTCTGGCTTATTACTTAATTAAAAGTAAGCTATGACCATTTCCAGTCTTTATATAATTTATGTCATTTGTAAGTCATGAATTTCCTATAATTCTGTTGGCCTTAATCATCATTAAAAAAAAAGTATTTCTAGCTTAAATACAACTGCTATGCATCTTTTCTATTCTAGCAGATGTTACAAAAGAAACTATCACAGGTGGTAAAAAATTGATATTCAAAAGTATAAAACATGGCAGTGAAAAGATTAATTATCTGTATTTAATGCCCTTGATTCTTGAAAACTTTAAAGTTTTTTTTTTTTTTTTCTCAATAAGGCCAGTGATTTCATTGTCTGGTTGGCAATAGGCAGATGATAACGTTCTGCTTCTATTTGTGCTTTATGATGACCAAAGAGGACCAAGTCATTCTCTAATGAAGTTTGTTAGAGAGATTGCTTCAATCAATGCGGACACATTAAGCTGCATCCCTGGATTGGTTATGAGCAAATGCAAAGTGGTTTTAAACAACTTGCTAAATGATCACCATTAGAGGTGGAAATGAAGCACTAACTTAAAGTATATATCCCCAGATGTTAAAATGGTTAGATTTGGAGAAAACCAATACATTAAATTTCATTTTAGTGGCTAAGTACAAATTTTAATTTATTCTGATTAACTACTTATTAGACCATCTAGAATACCATTTGAGGGAGTTATGGAAAGGCTTATTAAAGGAGTCATAATCAATTGATGACACTTATTTGCAGAGAGCAGAAGAGTTTCATGCCCACCGCTGTATTACTCAGAAGGTTTCAGTTTTCACGTGCGCGAGACGTGATTATTGAATTAGAGCCCTGGAATCAATATGGGAAGCAGATTAACTCACTTAATTAAATCTTGTACTGAGGTCTAATTCCTCTACAGACCAGGTACATTGTTCTAATCTATGTGCGCAGACTTTATACTTGTCACAGTCAAGTCATCATGCAAAAGCATAAACAAATTTCTTGATAAGAATTAATATAAAGAGTACTGGCTACGTGAAAATGGATGATGGAGCTCCAAAGCTTTCCCATAGACGAAAAGAACATTTGAAAGCATGAATGCTAGTGAGATAATGTGTTCAATGGCCCTCATACAATGCCTGGCATGTGGCAGGCATTCCATAAGTAATAGCTGTTGTTATCAGCATCATTATTACTCATGACGTGAGTGAGGATTCTGGGAGAAGCTCTTTGGAAACACAAGCACGTCACAAACTGTTTCTAAGTCCAGGTGTGATACTCTGGTGGTCTGTTGGCAAGCACTAGACTGAAGAGTGAATTATTTGGTCTGTTCTGTGTTCTTTTATTTATTTATTTTTGATTAGTTGTCAAGTTTTTAAAAATAGGAATTTTTGCATTAAACTTGGGATTTTAATGTCAGAATACCTGGCAAGTTTGAGATGAATCTGAGAATGCCAGTATGATGGCCATCTTCCTTCCCTCTCCCCACAGTCCTCTCCTACACTTAGCCCAAGCAAGCAATAGCCACGCTCACCCCTTAATATTTGTGAACTGGAAGTGAGAATACAAATACATACCCATATTCCATATGTTTCAATAATTAAGTATAAGTCAGGCAACAAACTTATATAAAATGGTGTTTTATCTTCCTACCTTAAATATAGCTTCATAACAACCCAGAGGGTAAGTTCCAATGTGGGATTCTCAGAGTTCTGGGGTGAAATGTGGTGCCACATGGGAGAGCCAGTCTCCAGCCTGTGCTTTGTGCCCCTGTTCTTCCAGCCCCTACCCTGCCCTAGAAATTCTAGTCCACTCTTACAAGCTCTGTCCCCTGCAGACAGGCACCACATGCTCACTCTTCAGGTCTAGGGTTTCTCATGTGGAGCCGGGAGCGGGGTGCAATCCCTTCTCTCAGGAGGACAGCTCTAGGGAATAGGCCCATACAATTCATGGAAGCAGCTCAAACTCATTTGGCAAAGATTCTGGGCTCCAGGCTTTGTAGAATGTGGTCTAATAGACTTTAGAAGGAGTCACCGTGCTGCCAGTGGGCATGTCCCCTTGTTTCTGCAGGGCCTTTGCCCATAGGGAAGAGGTACAGCTGAAGGAGGGCCAGAGAGGGTTTCTCTGTGCTGGGGGACAGAAGGAGCCAGTAGGCAGTACTCTCAGGGACTATATCTGTTGAGACTTGTGCTATCACTTTCTTATTGTAGCTTTGAGATTAATGCATTACTCTTGGAATTTAAAGTGTATCAAAAAATGATACATGAATGATAGAAAAAATAATGTGGGGAGTTTCAAGAAAATATAAAGAGCTTAATTGTTTTAATTAGCTATTTTTTTCAGCTACAGTTGACATTCAGTAATATTTTATATCAGTTTTCAGGTGTACAGCATTGTGGTTATACTTTTATGTAATTTACTAATATGCAGTGATCCCCCTGATTAGTCCCCCTGACAAATTACATAGTTGTTGCAACATTATTGACTATATTCTCTATGCTGTACTTTACATTCCTGTGACTATTTTGTAATTACCAATTTGTATTTCTTAGTCCCTTTAGTCTTTTCACCCAGATCCCCCAAACCCCGCCCTCTGGGAACCATCAGTTTGTTCTCTGTATCTATGAGTCTGTTTCTCTTTGTTTTTTTTCATTTATTTTGTTTAGATTCCGCAAAAAGTGAAATCATATGTTATTTGTTTCTCACTCTGATTTATTTCACTTAGTATAAGTACCCTCTATGTCATCCATATTGTCACAATGGTAAAATATTTATTTCTATGGCCAAGTAAAATTCCATTGTATATGTGTACCACCTCTTTTTTATCCAGTCGTCTTAATCAAGGGATACTTAGGTTGCCTCATATCTTGGCTATTGTAAATAATATTCAATGAACATAGAGGTTCAATATCTTTTTCAATCAGTGTTTTGATTTCTACAGATAAATCTCAGAGTAGAATTGCTGGATCATATGATAGATCTATTTTTAACTTTTTGTTGAACCTCCATACTGTTTCCATAGTGGCTTGCACCAATACACAATCCCACCAACAGTGCATGAGTTCCCTTTTCTCGAATCCCTCACCAACATCTGTTGCTGTTGATTTTATTGATGATAGCCATACGGACAAGTGTGAGGTCATATCTCATAGTGATTTGAATTTGCATTCTCTGATCATTAGTGATGTTGTGTATCTTTTCATATGTCTATTGGCCATTTGTGTGTCTCTTTGGAGAAATGTCTATTCATGTTCCTCTCCTCATTTTTTAGTTGGATTGTTCATATTTTTGGTGTAGAGTTGTATGTTTCTTTATTAACCTTTTATCAGAGGTATCATTAGTGAATATCTTTGTCCTATTCAGTAGGCTGTTGTTTTGTTTTGTTAATTGTTTCCTTTACTGTGCAAAAATTTTTTTAGTTGATATAGTCCCATTTGTTTATTTTTATTTTGTTTCCCTTGCCGAGGAAGTAGATCAGAAAAAAAATATCACTAAGAGCAATGTCAAAGAGTTAACTGACTATGTTTTCCTCTAGGAGTTTGATGATTTTGGGTCTTACGTTTTAAGTTTTTAATTATTTTGAGTTTATTCTTGTATATGATATAAGAAGGTGGTCTAGTTTCACTTTTTTGCAGGTATCTGTCCATTTTTCTTAACATCATTTATTGAATAGACTATCTTTACCCCACTATATGTTCTTGCATTCTTTGTCATAGATTAAATGATCATATACTAGGTGTGAGTTTATTCTGAGCTCTCTATTCTGTTCCTTTGATCTATGTGTCTTTTTATGCAAATGACATGCTATTTTGCTTACTATAGCCTTGTCGTATAGTTTTGATATCAGGTGGCATGATACCTCCAATTTTGTTGTTTCTTAAGATTGCTGTGGCTATATAATTTTTTAGATTATTTGTCCTAGTTCTATGAAAAATGTCATTGGTATTTTGATGGATTGAATTTGAATCTGTAGATTGCTTTGTAGTGCGGACATTTTAACATGTTAATTCTTCCTACCTATGAGTACAGTGTATCTTCCATTGATTTGTATCTTCTTCAGTTCTTTCCTCAATGTCATAGTTTTTCCAAGTCCAGATGTTTTACTTACTTGGATAATTTATTCCTCAGTATTTTATTTATTTATTTTTAATGCATTTGTAAATGGGATTGTTTTCTTAATTCCCTTCCTTCTGAATAATTCCGTATTAGTGTATAAAAATGCAACCAATTTCTCAATATTGATTTTGTAATCTGCTGTTTTACCAAATTCATTATATCCATTCTAATAGTTTTTTCGGTGGAATCTTTGAGGTTGTCTACATATAGTTTCACGCCTCTGCAAATAATGCCAGCTTACTTCTTTAATTGGGATGCCTTTTATTACTTGTCTGACTGTTAATGGCGTCGGACTTCCAATACTATGTTGAAATAAAAGTGGTGACAGTGGGCATCATTGTCTTGTTCCTGATCTTAATTTTCCCTTTGAATATGGTGTTAGATGTGAGTTTGTCACATATACTCTTTATTTTGTTGAGGCATATTCCCTCTATTCCCACTTTGCTGAGAGGTTTTATCATATATAAATTCTGGATTGTTGTCTAATGCTTTTTCTTTCTCCATCTATTGATATCATTGATTTTTATGTTTCATCTTGTTTACGTGGTGTATCACATTAATTGATTTGTGTGGATATTGAACCAATGTTGCATCCCAGGAATAAATACCACTTGATCATGGTGTATGATCTTTTTATGTATTTTTTTAATTTGGTTGCTAATATTTTGTTGAAGATTTTTGCATCATGTCATCAGAGATACAGGGCTATAATTTTTCTTTTTTGGTAATGTCTTTGTCTGGTTTTGGAATCAGGTTAATGGTGGCCTTGTGAAATGAGCTTGGGAGCTTTCCTTCCTCTTGAGGTTTTTGGAATAGTTTGAATAGGGTAGGTGTTAATTCTTTGAATGTTTGGTAAAATTCTGTGAAGCCATCTGGTCCAGGACTTTTGTTTGCTAGGAGTTTTTTTGATTAACTGATTCGATTTCATTAGTAGCAATCAGTTGATTCGGATTTCCTGTTTCTTCTTGATTCAGTCTTGGAAGATTGTATATTTCTAGGAATTTATCCATTTCTTCCAGATCGTCCAATGTGTTGGCACATAACTCTTTATAATATTTTCTCATAATCAAAAGGGCTTAATTTTTAGATGGAGATTATTTTACTTATATATATATCATATACCTAGAATCTGCAGGTGTTTAAGTCTGAAGCCCTTGGTTTAGTCTTCTTTCTCCTTGTCTATATTGTAATGTCTTGCTTGTGGTACATAGTAGGTGTTCATGGATATTAATTGCTTGTCTTAATGCGAGATTGTGAGATTTGTGGAACACTTATGAAATTATTTCAGTTTAAATAGGGAAGCATTTAGGAGAGTTTCATCTAAAAGCCTTTTAGGAACATTATTATGACATTTTCTGGTTTTCAGGGTACTCTAGCTCTTAAAAATTAATGAAGATCCCAAAGAGCTTTTTGTTCTGATCTTATTAGAAAAGTCTTTAACTATTGGGAAGCTTCCAAGCTTATGGTGGCAAATTCAAGTTTTTAAATTTTTAATTTTTGCTTGACAACTTGAATATTATCATTATTTTAAGTGACAGACTCACTTATTTTTGAGAAATGATCTGCTGAATATTCAAGTCTGTATAACCATAGTTTGTCTGTAAAATGTTCTTTTAAGTAAAAGTGTTGTTCCATAATCAAAGGAGGTAGTTTCAGCCTGCAACTCAGTTGCACAATTGCCTTTTGTTGAGAGAACTATCAAACTTCAGTATGTAGAAGTGCTTTATGCACACTTCAAAATCAATCATGCAGAAAAGTATAAAAAGGTGTAATCAAGTTCATAGTGGTGAAGAATGCAATGACTACTAATACAATAATGTGCCACTCCTTGATTCATTTTAGGCATTAGCATTTTTAGCCACCATTGCTTTTGAATCATCATTATAAATGTTATGAGTTAAAAAAAAAAGCCAGTAACATTTGTATTACCGTTATTATTATTAAAATAGTTTTGACTTATAGATCCTCAGAACGTGTCTCAAGGACTTCCTAGGTGTCCATAGAGCATACTTTGAAAATTACTACCTTAAAAGTGTGGAAGGATGAGTGTAGAACCTCAGCAAGATGGCGAAGGGCAGACAGAAAAGAAATGAAATTGCATTGGTCCTCTTAGATTCTTACTTAGTTGTAATAAACCCATTATAGAACACTTTAGAGGGGTTTTTTTTTTTGAAAGAATACTACTTAATCTCTTTGCAAGACATTGCAATTCTTATTGCTCTTCACTTTCTGAAAGCTATTTTCATTCATAACCAAAATCCTTCCTACTGACGTTTAAGTTCAGTGTGTTAGTACATATTTTTACCATGTCACTTATAATTCCTCTCTGTAAATACTGCTTGTAAGTTGCTCCTTAATCTTCTGTTTCTTGGAAACTTTAAGGTTTTCCTAAAACTTACTTTGTGTGCCATTAATCAGCCTTTTCTCCTGGATTCTTTTCTGTTTATTCCAGTTCTCATTTAAGTCATCAGACCTGGAGGAAGGAAATGGAATGGTTTCAGATTTTACTTGTCGAAGCCTATGCCCTTGGCTCGGCTTATATTCTCCTTCTTTTTTTTTTTTTTTTTCTTGCCAGTGGAACGCTCTTTCCCCAGCCTCCCAAGATAGAGACAACACAGTGCACTGAACTTGACCAGGATCCATAGGAATGCCAGATACAAAGTGTTCCTTTGTTCACTCCTGTAAGTTTTGTGTAGTCCATAACTATGAACCATAACACAGACACCGTAGGTGTCAGTGAAGATTTTAAAATAGTTAATTGTACCTCTTAGTCCATCTTTTTATCTAAATAGTGAGCCTTTCCATTAAAGTCTTAGGGCACAGTAAGAAGGGCCTAGTCATTAGGCCCTCCAATAAACATGTCTTAAAGTTTGTAGGCTTTTATTTGTTGTTTGACCTTGAGAAAGATAAAAGTCTCAGCATCTCAACATCCTCATGACAAATAGTGATAATAGTATCTACCTGATGGAATTTGCATATGAAAAAATAATACACGAAAATCATGTATCACAGTCTATGACTATATTAACCCTCAAAAATGATAGCTGTATTGCTACTGTTAAAAAATCATTCTAGGGCTTATATCCTATTTCTATTCACTTTTTCTCTTAGCTCTTTATAATTCTGTCCAAGTGTAAGTCTCTAGAATTAGGTATTCTTTCAGACTCTAAGAAAGAAACACTTTTGAGAAGGGCCAGTGCCCTCAGTGTGCTTGAGTGATGTCTATTCTCGTGGATTTCTCACAGTCATTTTGGAGTCTTTGTTCATATGTGTTTAGATATACATTCAATGTTAAGGCCTTAGACTTACCACTTTTAAAGTATTTTTGGAATGCTCTTTAACATTTGGGATAAGAGTATAGTCTTAGACTAGTATTAATGATTCTACAAAGGAATGCTCAGGATATTCTTTCATCAGCAATTTAAAATCTTAGTTGTCATTGTAATATTTACAAAAGCTTTGTGCCCATGTTATCGTAGAGAGTCTTCAGAAACTAAATTTACAGTACATTATGGTAACTTAAAATATCAACACAAGGCCTTTACCGTAGTACTCACGTAAGTCTCATCAAATCCCGCAATTCAATATAATAATAAAAAAACCTAGCTTTAAGTATTAGATTACTTATTAAATTTACATGCAGTGTTTCTACATACTGAGCAATTACTCTGGAAGTTCTATCTTTCATGAGAAAAGATGAAAAAATTTCACTTTGATTAAGCTAAATTGCAATCCTCAAGAACTTTCCAATTAATTATATTCAAATACAGATTTTCATTAGTGTTCAGAAGAGGCTAAATTTAAGTACGTCAATAAAATTAACAAGATTGATTTTAACCATGTGAAGGACAATGGGAAAGTCCCTAGATTTTACAGATACAATTTTGTAAAGCTTTAAAACTCAAGTTCAAATTTTGAAAAGAATTTCTTCCAGATCACTATGCATATGAGTCTAAGTTACCTCTCAAAGCATGGAGATCCTCTTCATGCCATGACTTTTGCAGATCAAAGAGAAATACCAGTTTTTGATGTTTTAGTTTTACATCTATATCTATGACAGCTTTAAGGTTTTGTCCTGAAATAGATAAGATTATTAACTAGACATTTTCTAGATTGAATTAACATGGGTAACAAATTCTATCAGATTACTTTTAGAAAAGTCAAGAATCATATGACTTCTCTCATATGTGGGGGTACGAAACTGAAAGCAACAAAGGAACAAGACAAACAAAGAAACAAAAACTCATAGATGCAGACAACAGTTGAGTGGTTACCAGAGTGGAAGGAGGGAGGGGGTATTTTATTAGAAGGGTAAAGGAGGTCCAAATATATGGTGATGGAAGGAGACTGACTCTGGGTGGTGAGCACACAATGTGATATCTAGATGATGTATTATAGAAATGTACACTTGAAACCTGTATAATTTTACTAACCAATCACCCCATAAATTTAATAAATAAAAAAATATTAATAAGCAAATCCATGAAAGAAAGAAAGAAAGAAAGAAAGAAAGAAAAGAAAGAAAGAAGAAAGAAAGAAAGAAAGAAAGAAAGAAAGAAAGAAAGAAAGCAAGAAAGATGTCATCTAAATTTAAATAAAAATAATCCTAGAATCATGGCTGGAAAGCTTCTTTTTAAAGGGACAGATAGTAAATATTTTAGGCTTTTCAAGCCACATACCTGTCAGGACTACTAATTCTGCTATTGTATGCCCAAGACGCCATAAAACAAGAAGTAAAAAAAAATGAGCGTTGTCTGGGCTCCAGAATAGCTTTATTTAACACCAACAGACAGTTGGACTGGATTTGGTGTATGGGCCATATAGTTTGCCAACCATGAAACCCCCTGCATTTTGAACAGTTTTTCAGAATACCTGGAGTTACGAGAAGATATTAAAAATCAGAGATCGCCTAAGTTTAATAGCAACACTATTAGCTCTTTCAACATATCTAAGGGCTCTCAATAACAATGCATCCAAAACTGGTTCCTTTGGGCTAATGGAAATGGCATTCTGTAACAGCTTAGCCGTGAGGTTCATTTTTCATACAAAACTGCTGGCTACAATTAGTTATTAGTATAGGCCATATTGTAAACCATGTTCTACATATCCACCAAGAAGTTATGAGTATTCTAAGGGTAGAGGTTATTGGATAAATTCTTGTAATTCATCAAAATAATTTTTAGAAACACAGGTTGAACTAAATTAAATTGTATTTACGTTTTTTTATTTGTACAACTTTTAGTATGTAGTGTAAATCTCCAGGTGGCATGGTGGATACGTTATATTTTCTGAACATATTTAATCATAGAACTGTCTATTGAGTAATCATAGAAGAACATGGAACATAGTTTGGAAAAATGCTAGTATAGTCCCTGGGTTTTGGATGTGCCCAGCAGCATTCTTAGTTACGACTGGCAACCTGGAAATAGCTTCTTCTTAGCTTAAAAGGCTCGATAGCCTTTCTCTAAGGTAACTATTCCTCTTTTAAGCCTCCTTTAGGGCTTTCTCTCCTCAGCTTGTACTTTTGAGAACTACCCTTTCCACCTTGATTGTGTTCCAACTTCTCATCTCATTCCAGAACAGGGAAAAGTGAGAAAAATATAGGAAAAGAAAGACGAATATAGGAAATTTTTACACCCAATTCACCCTAGGTTCTCTGAAATATAGACAAAT
This sequence comes from Rhinolophus ferrumequinum, assembly GCF_004115265.2. Classification (NCBI taxonomy): domain Eukaryota; kingdom Metazoa; phylum Chordata; class Mammalia; order Chiroptera; family Rhinolophidae; genus Rhinolophus; species Rhinolophus ferrumequinum. Next base: position 81,111,094 of record NC_046291.1, on the reverse strand, counting down.
TGTATTTCAGACTCCGGGAATATAAAAAACATGCAAGGTGCTCTGATTTTACTGAATAGCTTGATGAGGGAGAAAAAGTGGGAAGTTATTAAGTGGTGGAAATCATGGGTAAAAGCTAGAAGAGTAAGTTTTTTCCGACTTGTGACTGAGAAGTGTCTCCAACCTAACGCCTAGAGACATATGGCTTCTTATCTTTTGTCTCTCTACTACAGCAAACCATCATTTGTCCTGATGTTCTGTTGACTCTCTCACTTAAGGGAATAATAATACTGGAGCTCAAACTAAGGATCAGGATGCTTTACCTGTACTTTCTGTTTCAGTTCTTGCATTAATTCTATGAGGAAGGTACTACTATGATGCCTTTTTTATGGATAAGGAAAGTGGCATTCAGGAAGGTTTAAGTAATTGCCCTAGTTGCCACAGCTAGTAAGTCATGGATCTAGGACTAAACCCAAGAGAGCTTGTCTTAGCTAATGCCCATCTCTAATGACCTGTTCTTCAGGGAGCAGACACTCCTAATCCCAACTGAAATTTTTTAATGGTCATTGGATATGCTGGACATGGTGCCAGGAGCAGTGCACGCTGAAGAGAATATGATCCACTCTTTACCCTGAAGGCACACACAGCACCTACTTCATTGAATTCTAGTTGTGTTATTTTTTTATAGATGGATTTTCAAAAGCACTAAGGGTGGAACAATTAATTCTGTTAATGAAATTAGGGAAGATTTCATAGAGAAGTAACAAACTGAGCTGAGCCTGTAAGAGGATTTTAAAAAATAGGAAACAGAAGAAAGGCCTTCTGGACAGGGGAAAGCACAAAGGCCCATGGCCACTTGTGGAGGCAGGCAACAGTGAGTTGTCAAGTACGACTTGTTATCGCCTTTAGGAATCATTTCACAGTCAGAATTTACAGGATGTATTGATGGATTCGAACTTGAGGCAGAGAGGGCTATGGAAGAACATCGTTAAGCTTGGATAGCGGGTGAGATGCTAACTAACACCATTAATGGAGAGAGAAAACCTTGAGGGCTGGATGTGATGCAATTAGTTCCAGACATGCTTAGTTTGAGGTTCCTTAAGATAGTTAGGTGCAGATTTCCAGTCAATAGTTGGATATTTAGATCTGAAGCATAGCAAAATGCTCAATACAGGACATACTGAGTTGGAACAAAAGGTGAAGTATTTCAACTAATACTAACATTTATAATAATTCAGAACAACTTGTAGTTAAAGAATGATGAAATAAATACTACTTAATTAATTAGATAAGGTATTCAGGCATGCATATGTATACACATACATAGTATTACAAAATGTATATTTTTGTACATATGTGTATTGGTATATGCATGTATGTATGTATATATGAATATCTTCTATGAGAAAAGATGCTCTGAGTTTCAAATCAGTGATATAGAAGTAGATTTTGAGATATGACTTTACATAAGATTGGATTTGCCCATTGTGTTTCAATGGCTTATAATATAAAGTATAGAATTTTCGTGGATTGATGATGAAATTGAACATAGAGGTACTGGTAACTCAAATGTTACTCACCCTTTGGGAGAAATAATGATTGTCACATTAGATACATGTGGTAAAGATGATGACCTCTAAAAACTGTTATTAAAGTGGCTCAATCTATATGGGACTCTCAATTCACAAATTTTTTCTCGTTCTCTTTTTCTCCATTTCACATGTGTACTTGTACATAAACATAGTATATTATTTAGAGCACAAATCTGTGATGGATAAATTAAGACATACTCTATCAAGATTTGTAGGGGGGGGGAACATCATTTGTTGCCTTATATGAGAGGAGATCACTAGAATTAAATAGACTAGGATTGAATTTCAAATTGCCAAATGCTAATGGAGAAACAACTTTATCCATCACAGTATTCCACCTTTCTTGCAGCATGATGCATAGATATGTAATATGATTTCCTAGCATGACAGGCAAATCCAGAACTAGAATGAAGTGCAGCACCTAGTCTGGCTGCCCTGAGTTCTCTGATTTTAGCGGTAAAGTTGAAATTCCATTCATGTCAACACAATTTTCTATACTTGTTAATATTTGATCCAAGGAACTTCACATTTTTTCAAGGTGGCCTATAGTACTAAGAAACAGAAAAAACACTGATTTGGTTTCATATATTTCTTCTTCTCAAGGAAATATTAACCCACCCAACCCATAACAAATAGAATAGAGTCATTAAGTTTGTTACTGTGGCATTTACCAATTTAGTCTTAGTGATGGTAAGTGTTTTGTTTTTCTTTTATGAATTGCATACGCTTATGTAAAATCAAATGTATATTTGAAAATCATTACTGTAGCTTTAAAAATCACCTTGAGTCACTCTGTGGGGAATATGACCCAGATGAATCATGATTTAAATGTTTAAAACTAGGAAATCCAGATATCGTGCCTATATGCAATATGGTGTTGTGCACTTAAAATTTGTTAAGATGTTAAGAGAGTAGATCTTATCTCAAGGGGAGACAAAAAGGGGGGACATCGGAGACTTCTGAATATGATGTATATGTTTATTACTTTGATTTCAATAATGGTGTCATGGGTTGATAAGCACGTGTCAAACTCATAGCATGCATATGGCACACTCATCAAATTATAAATACATCAATGTGCAGCTTTTATTGTGTATCAGTGATACCTTAAAAAAGCTGTGGGTGGGGAAAAAGAAAGTCCTTAATCAGAACACAGAGGATTATTCCTGATGTGTACACATGTACACACACACACACTTTCTCATACACATCATACATACATCCTCAACGTGGAATGTTTTGCCATTCTGAAATCCCTCATGACATCTTAAACCACTCATAGTTTGAAAAGAAAATCTCTTCTTCCCTTGTCTCCATTCCCCATTGCTATATGAGCACCACGTGATGTACAACGCATCATTATGTTGTACAATACATCGTTATGAAGTTCGTGGAACTTTTTTTCCTGTGTGGTATCACATAGAGAAAACGTTTGAGTAACTAAAGAACAATAGATATTCGTTAGAAAAATCCATCAGAAAAATCAATGATAACTTGAGTTTTACCAAGGAGAAATACAAATACATTGAAAAGAACATAAGATCAGAGTAATCAGCAAACTAACATGCATGATGATGCTATAAGATAAAATGAGTACAGCCGCATGTGTATTTTCTAGCCATTAGCATGTGGCCACTAATATTCAAAAGATATCCATTAAGTAACAATTAAGATCAAGTTACTGTGAGTCATTGACAGGACAGTGACTTATCAGAACTTTATTTTTGCTAGATGATATTGTGTACATGTTAATTATGATCATTCACAGTTTAAATACACAAGACTATATATTTTAAAATCCATTCCTAACGATGTTAGAGAGTAAAATAATGTAAAGATTTTTTAATAGGTGCTGGAGCTTATTTATTTATTTATTTTAAATTTTTTTTGTCCCCCCGAAGATTCTAGAGCAATTGAGAAAGTGATAACTATGCTGATCTTCTATATGAAAGTTCATCAATCTGGGGTCTGAAGATCCCCAGGGGCTAATGGACGCAGTCCAGAAGCCCTAGAGTTGTTTAAAAGAGTTATGCCTGCATGTATGTATGATTATGTTTTAACTATAAAGACACTTCTTGTAAAATGAATAAATTTAAATGTATTCTGGATTATCCAAATAACTCTTTATATGTAAACATAGGCTATAGTTGGACTTTTATTTACAGTTGTGTTTCTAGTCACACTAATAAGAAGTATTTACTTAAATGGTTTATTTTACATGTGATTTGCAATCCATAGACTAGTTGCCAGTAACAGAATTGTTCAGTTGACTCTCGTTTTTTTATTGCAGTACGAACACTTAACATGAGATCTACCCTCAATAAAATTTTAAGTGTATGACACAGTACTGTGAACTAAAGGCAGCGTGTTGTACCGCAGGCTTCTAGGACTTGCTCGTCTTGTGTAACTGAAACTTTATGCCTCAGAAATGAATGGCACCTCCCCATTTCTCCCTCCCTCCAGTCCCTGCCAGTGATCATTCTACTCTCTGTTTCTATAGTTTTCCTGTTTTAGTTACCGATAAAACTGGAACCTAAAGGTTTGTCCATCTGTGAATGGATTATTTCACTTAGCATAATGTTCTCAAGGTCCATCCATGTCGTTGCATGTAGTGGGATTCCCTTCCTTTTTAAGGCTAAATAATATTCTGTTGTATGTACATGCTACAGTTTCTTTACCTCCTCATCTGTCGATGGACCTTTAGTTTGTTTCCACACGTTGACTATTAAAAATAATGCTTCAATGAGTGGAGTTCGTGTATGGTCCTGAATTTTTAAGTAAGAGACACATTGTCCCAGATTATTACAAGGATGGATTCTCCAGCCATAGGCTGTTTTCAAGTTGAGTACTTACTATGTGCATAATAACACTGTGTAATAAAGCTAGGACTTTGTAATTAAACAAATAGGAAGTTTTTCTGTTAATTTCTTGGAGGAAAGATACACACATACACACACTTAAAAACACATGCACACACATTTGGCCCATACGTGCACACACAAGCAATACTGACAGTGTTTCCTCTTGACTAGATTTAAAGTGAGAGAAAAAGAGTGAAGGGTGAAATTGAGAAGAAGAAAACAGATTTGTCTGTTTTTCGGAATTAACTACTGGAAAAGACTATCAGTAATTATAGGTGTAGCAAACTTTTTTGATAAAACTATTACAATTTTGACTTTTTCTATTAATCTGGGTTTATGTAACAGCTAGGGACTAAAGAAAATATATAAAGTTAGGTCTATTCACATGATACCATGCAATGTGTTTAACTGCTGACCTTTACTCCCCTATTCTCAGTATTCTTAATTAGATGGACTATTATTTTGACATCAGGTGGATGCAAGATTGCAGGATTGGCCCAAAGGCTTAGCTATTGACAAGGATTTTCACTCCAGACTGCTGGAAGCCAGCTTGCTATGTTGGACACATCTTAAAGCCAAGACCTGTTTCATGCTGCAGTGGTTGAAATTCCATTGCAGTTCCTGTTTAAAAGATTTTGCCTTCCCTACTTTCAATGTCATCTGAAAGAAAGCTAAACCATTTAAGAGTGACAAGTTGGGGGAAAATTTTTTAAAAAGAAAATGAATTAAGTGGTTCCTAGCAGATTAGTGTACAACTCCATCAATTTCTTGATTGTTTTTGGTATTCTATACACTATGATTATTACTTGATTTTATTAAGCAATCAGTGCTGTTTGATCTTTGCAAAATTTAAAGCTTTTTTTTTCTTTTTTTAAGAGTACTACTTTTAATCTGGTCTTGGTCTGAGCTAATCTTTGCATTTCAATAAGGAAGATGAGCAATTCCTTGATTAGCTCTATTTTCAACTGTATCCATTCTTTAGTTTTTCATTAAATTCTGAATTCCTTTTCTGATACTTTAGGATACAAATGTATACCCAGTACTGCAACAGAAGGGAAATGAGACGTTATTTACCAACTTTCAGAACAGCTTCCAACCCCAGTTAAGCAGAGCTGACTAATAGCAAAATGATGAATTTAATTTTTCAAAATTCCTTTTCTTTCCATCTTACACCTATTTTCCAGGGTCCCATGTCCCTATTCACCACGTAGCCATCATGTCCAAGTACCTGCTAGGAGCCTCTTACAACCTCTCTTAATTTGTCAACTTCTCCACCCCTGCTCTTGCATCAACCAAACCAACTCTAGGGACAAAATCATCTACATTGCAATAAGTCACACTAATGAGCAAGTGAGTAAACGGCTGATAAGCTTAATATTGTCATTTGCCTAGGATGATTTGTCTTGCAAAATAATAATTCCTAATTCAAGATAAAGAGGAGGTAGTTTGGCTTAATACAAAGAGCTTGAGATTTGAAAGCAAAATATATAGTCATTGGACCCCATTTATTCTTGCTTCCTCCTCTAAAAATGTTTAACAATGGCTACTTTCCAGGAATATTGCCATGATTGAATTAAATGATGTATCTAAAGTTCCAAGTATATTATCTGACATAAATTAGCAGTAAATAGATATATAAGAAATTAGAGGGGGATCAAATATATGGTGATGGAAGGGGAGCTGACTCTGGGTGGTGAACACACAGTGTGATTTATGGATGATGTGATACAGAATTGCACAACTGAAATCTATGTAATTCTATTAACAATTGTCACCCCAATAAATTAAAAATAAATTTAAAAAAATAAATAAAATAAAATATATTAACTTTAAAAAAAAAGAAATTAACACTTAGGAATGCTGTACTTTCAAGTACTATGGCTAAATAAGCTAAGGAAGATATTTTTGAACACAGTTCTTCAGTGTTTTCATGTATTGTCTATAGTATGCCTCAAATCGTCCTTGATTTCTGGAAAGAGATTTATAGGAATTTAGGAGCCAAATTTGCTGAAGCCTTTCTTTTATGGTTTTAACAATTGCTTTCTCTCACAGATTGCAGAATGGATCTTACTATTTTGACAACAAAAATGCAGGTTAAATATCAGCAAGAGATTAATTTTATTATATCAGTCAGAGAACATTCTGAGACTAATAAACCACGATGCAGCTATGCCTATCTTCTGCTGTCCTAAGAGCTGCTTCCTTCCTCCTGTTCCCCCTGCTGTCACCACTTCACACACTTGAACAGTGAGATAAGGGAGGGCACTCATGGCTCACAACTTCCACCATAAGGAAAATCCACATCATCTTCAAATAAAAGAGTGGATTTAGTAAAGTTCAGCTCATGAGTTCAATTTTACCTTTGGTTTGTGGATCAGAGAGAAACAAAACCACACAGTTATGAGGGAAGATGGTGACAGCCTTTAAAGTCTGAAATGTGAAAGACAGATAGTAGTAACATAAGGAATGTGTTATCCCCTGCTCCAGCTTTATTTTATTTTTACTTATTTATTTATTTATTTTCATTTTGACCAGAACGTTGTTTAAGAAGAGTGACACCAACAACCAGGGGAATATTATACCTCTGGGTATTATACCCTCTGCATTCTTTGGAAAATGATAATGTTAAAACTTCAGCCTAAATCCTCACATTTCATACTACTTTACCCATTTTTATATGAAATCATCTGCTTAGTAATTAAATTTGATGTATGAAGTGTTTGAATGTAATTTTTTACTAGTAAATAAATGAACAATAGCATATCATTTTCCCAAGAGAAATCAATCTGCCTGCCTCTTGATTAACCAAGATGCATGAAAAGAGGGCATTAATTATTAAATTTTGAAGCTGTGGTTAACGGAAAGTTACTAATCTAATCTTTGCTGTTGAAATTAGATTAAAAATTATTAGTCTATTTCATTATTAACTAGAGCATAGTATGTGGAATGTAATGAATGAAATATTCTCTGATGATTACATCCCTCTATTTTCTTAATATCATCGTTTTGTACCTGCGAGTACAGTAGATGAAGTTTCATAAGATTATAGGAGAGTGGATTGTATCAACTTTAAAATATGCCTTAGAATTTACTCTTTTAAAAAGTAAATTGGCACTTATCACCATTTTGTCTTCATATGTCTTTATTTCTGGGAGTCAAGTACAGAATAAGAGGATAGTATTTAGTTGGGAACCTTTATAGTGTGGTTTTATTCTGTATCCTAATCAGAAGTGAACTTGGGATCAAGTGATATACGGTCAGGGAATATAATTTGTTTCCTTATTTTCCTGCCCTTTTTAAGAATTTAGTTAGCACATAAAAGGAAAACGGTCATCTCATTTTCTTTAGGAAGCATTTATTAAACATCACTTGACCACCCTTGCCCAGTTCCTCCTTACTCTCTCATAGTTTTACTACGTGTATCTACTTTTACTTCTTAAGCTGTATTTTGCTTCCATAATAATTGTGGTAGCTAACATTTATTATATCTAGAGGAGGTTTAACCTGTTTAGCTTTGTAACCATGGCTTTTATGATCTGGTGCTGACTCTATGGAAACTCTTTTGCCAGTCATCCAGAATTTCATTCAAACCTCCCTCTTTCCCACTAACAACGGACTTTCTTTATTCTCCATCCTTACTACCCAGTCTATTTCTCTAGTTTCAACCTTTGTTAGTCCCATGGGTAAATACCCAAGCTTTGTGGCATCTTCTCCAGTAATGCTGCCCTCATCACCATCTTGATCTCAAACCAACTGAGTGCTGCTTTGCATTTTGCGGATACTGGAGTACCCTCCATCACTTATCACTTACCATGGTGTGATTATTTGTTGTTTGTCTCCCTGTATAGGATGATTGGACTCCTTAGCACAGTGCTAAGTACTATGTATTCAAAATGTTAATTCAGCCAATTTGTAAAATTTTCTTCTTAGTGGTACATGGGAAAAATACATAAAATCTTCAATGAGTATGCCATTTCAAATTAATACCCAGTGGGGGGAAAAAAAAGGAAGGTATAGTACTTACTATAGCCAGGCAATAAGATAATAGGCCCTTTAAGCCTTGCCTTTCCCCCGCCCCCCTTGAAAGCTGCTGCCTTCTGATCCCCAGCTGTTATAGCCAGCTTTGCCCACTTGAACACTTTTCCCCTGTTGGTATTAGGAAGATATTTGATCATACCTCCCTCAATCCCTCACCTATAATAATTCCAAAATCCAGGGAGATTTACCCTGGGATTTACTCCCTCATCCTTTAGAAAAGTGTTTTTCTCCACACAAATAGCCACTTCCAAGGATAAAACATTCAAAACCCCAAGAGCATCTTGGGAGAGACTCTAGAGTAAATAAGTTAGTAATTTAGAAGGTCTGAAACTCAACGCTCATTAACCACCCAATGACGGGTTCAAGAGCCTGCCTAGGGCTTCTGAGAGCCCAACTGCCTAACAACCTCTCCAAATGACCCCTGACCCAATAGCCTCCTGAACAGTGGGTGGTGATATAACTAAAAGAGACTATGCACATTGTTCTTACCAGAGCAAATTTCTGTTCCAAATATATCTTTGATATTTGATATTTATACTTGGACAAAATACCGTGTTTCCCCGAAAATAAGACTGGGTCTTATATTAATTTTTGCTCCAAAAGATGCATTAGAGCTTATGTTCAGGGGATGTCATCCTGAAAAATCATGCTAGGGCTTATTTTCTGGTTAGGTCTTATTTTTGGGGAAACACGGTATAGGTCTCTCAACTTTTAAATGGCACATTTCGACAAAAGCAACAAACAAAATGAAAGTTCTGCCCCCTTGCAAGCTTACTATAGTCATTTGCAAATTTTGTTTTTCACTTTATTTTTCATATTAAAGTCAACAGTTTTTATTCTAGTGAACAGCATTTTAATTTAGACTCAATTGTTTGCACTTTACTTGAATTACTCTTATTTTTAAAAACATGATATGCCCAAAATCAGAGTCACAAAACTTTGAGCAAGAAAAATTTGAAATTGAGGTGTAGTTTTTAAGAAAACTTAAACTCTTACATTTTTAAGAAAACTTAAATCTAAATATATTAATTAGGGCTTCCGGTCAAAATTGTGTCCCCTTCTACCTTTAAGCCGATTTCCTATGTCTTTGAGTGCTTTTTGTTTTGTAGCTTTTCATACATTCCCAAATGTATGTCCAGCTTTTATTATGTGCAGCTTTCTCTTATGTCGCCAGCTCTTTTAAATTATTACCAGTAATAATTACCATTACATCAATAACTTTTCTCCTTCAACTGAACTTTTAAAACAGCATGGGTAATATTTGATTTTAAAAAATTGGCAGCATAAATCCCTGATCTGCTTATTTACAAAGCAAACTCTTATAATTGGAAGAGTTCTAAAGTTATCATTATGTTGTAAATACCCTGTGAATATGGGCAGTTATAAAAAATGAATTTAATGTCTATTCATACAGTTGTGACTTCTCATTAATTCTTTTTCAAAAAGATAGTTTTTAATTCAGCCACAATTTTTGAGTGCCTACAATGGCCTTAGAGATGTGAAAAATAATATACTCAGAGGTTATCCTGAAGAGTTCCAATCATCTAATCCATGTATTCTCCTGGGGTCCGTGAGTCACCTGAAATTATAGGCAAAATTCTACGTGCTTTTTTGTATGTCCATTCTTTTATTTTTTCTTCAGAGAAAAGTCATTATTTTCATTAGGATTTCCAAAGGTTTATTATCCCAAAAAACGTTAAGAAATACTCATCTAGGCCAACACTTGCCTGAACTGTATTGCTGGTAAAGACTTCCAGAAAGATCATTGATCTCTTTGTTAGGCTTCTTACACACACACACACACACACACACACACACACACACACACTAGCTCTCACTTTAAGCCCTCTCTCTGCTTGTTAAAAAACATAAAGTTCTGTGTATTAATATTGACAGTGCAATAACTTTTAAAATAATTCATTTTTCTTTTAACTATTTCCTGGCAAAACAATACGTAGACTACAAAAACAATTAAAGTGGACTTAATTTTTCTTTCTTATTTTTTTTTATTTTTCACTTACTGTTGACATACAATATTATGTTATGTTCAGGTGATTAGTCATTTATGTAACTTACAAAGTGATTACCCTGATAAGTCTAGTATCCATCTGACACCATATATAGTTATTATAATATTATTGACTATATTCCCTATGCTGTACTTTACATTCCCGTGACTGTTTTTATAACTTGTACTTCTTAATCCCTTGACCTCTTTTACCCGTTTCCCCAAACCCCCTCCCATTTGGCAATCATCAGTTTGTTTTCTGTACCTATGAGTTTGTTTCTGTTTTGTATGTTCATTTATTTTGGTTTTTAGATTCCGCATGTAAGTGAAATCATACTGTATTTTTTCAACTTGTTAGTAAACTTCTAGATTTCCCCTGAACTCCATATTATTAGCCATGGTTACTTTTAGCCCTGTTTTGAGGCTAGCTCCGTTTCCAAATGTACCAATTGCACACAACCTTTCTGGGACAGAATATAGCAAATAAATAATAAATTAATAAATAATTTTCTGAATGAAGAATTGTCTCTGACATATGGAGAAAAATTTTTGACTCCTTTACAAATCCCTAATAGCAGTATAACTTAATCCTGACTGCTAGAGACTACTGGCTAAAGTTACTGTTATGAAATAAAAGCATTATTAAATAGCAGGAGGGTTTCATGAAACATTTCATAACTCCATCATTGACTCCCATTTTTAAAGTCACACATGCGTAACTTTAAGAGAGTAAACTAATATTGGCTTCCTTTTTAAGTCTCAAAAATCTCAAAGGAATATTTTCTACAAAGGTGAAACAAAGTAACCTTCCTGTTGAGAATTTAGCTCTGATGGTAATTTATTTCCCTTGAAATCCTAGACGCCAGACACCATAGGAAGACTCATTGTACCATAGAATACTGGCTTTACTTCCATCACAATCTGAATTATCTAAGGCATAAAGAACTTAGTCATATGTGAAATGGTAGTATGATAACTAATATGTTGTGTGATTTCTTGTGGTTTAAGAATTTTCAGATAAATATGAAATGAAATTAATCTAGAGTACCCTCTCTTTGACTTTGAGGAAGTATATTTTGAGAACCCCCACTGCCTATGGGCCAATGTATCATGTTAGGCACAGGGAGTAAGAAAATGATTAAAGACTATTGAGTTCAGTTTATCACATCTCTGTAAAGAGACACTGGAGTCTTGTTTTACATGCAGAGAGTTTATTATGATGATTTAGACAATTTGAATTGATTTCATAACCAAGTAGCTCTGAGACGTTAGGCTTTCATTTTAGGCCTCAGTCTCCCATCGTGAAATAAAAGCATCGGACCAGGTGATCCCACATAGCTTCCCAAGTTGACTAATCTAGGACAAGATGTCCCACCAGTCCCAAATTATGCTTCAGTGTTTATAGAGTTCACTGGCCAGTGTCCCTTCTATGGAACTATTGGATGGGGATATTTTATTATTGAAGAGAGAAGTTGAAGATGGGAGGGGAACTCCTAATTGTTTGTAGGTTATTTTGTAGTCACCTATAGAAATCCTTCAGTCAGAGGACAAAGGAGGGAAAAAAAGAGGTGAGAATTGGTCACTGGGACTAGTTGTGAATAAGAGAGAGAGGTAAGTATTATAGCCTGAAGAAGTGATCTTCATGGTAGCCTTTGTAAAACTCTTGGAGAGAGCAAAAGTATCTCAGGGCCTAAATGAGAGTGAGCCATGTTAGGGAAAGGGCTGTGCTCCCCACTTCTGCCAGGATCCTCAGAGTGTCTGGCTCTGGGGCATCTGGGCAGACTGCACACTTGGCATGGACATAGGTACTGTCTCCATGACCACTAGTAGGCAGTACTGAGGCTCCCTCAGGTGGCTTCCTGGGCACAGAATATGGGCAGGGAGATTCTAGAGCTCCCATTTGTGATTCTGATGGGGAGCCTGGCTCACGAGCATCTGTGGACACTTGTCCAGTGCTACCAGGAAACTTGGGGTAGGCTGGGAGCTTCTTCCAAGAGAGGGGTAATTGTGAAGGTCTGGTGAGAGCTGATGAAGCAAGATCAGTAAATCTCAATGATTGGTATAATGGGACTGATTATACATGTACAATAGCGAGGTCCAGAAGACATTTGCTTCTTTGATCTATTCCAGTGTCCAATTCCCCTTTTAGTCTCAATTGTTCATTGTAAACATAAAGCAATGTGGGAATTGCAGGGACTTGTCCAACCAGCAGAATTTCAAGAACATTTTAGTACATCTTGGTGCTTGCAGAAAAAAAGGTCATGGATATTTTCAGCCTGGTAAAGCACAAGTACATTATACTCACTGCTTCCATAAGAAACAACAAAATAACTTTCTCATTCTGACATTTTATTACCTTCTCCTAATTCATTCCTCTTTGCATCTACTCCCAATTTTGCATTAGAGGATCCATCTCATCTTTTACTTAAGATCTTTCAGCATTTTATGGCAAAACCCAAAAGCCTGATAGCACTAAAGGGTTTTCTTATGATTCAGATGTTACTTACATTTAATAAGTATTGAATTACTTATGTTGTCACCAATGTCCATTGATGGATATCAGTGTTCTCTCCAAGGACTCTGTGAGCCAGGAAAATATTGAAGCTCCTTCAAGTGGCTTCATGGGCAGAGCACATCAACAATGGGGAACATGAAAGGAGCAAGGGAGGGTGGACAGAGAAATGCCACGTGGTGATTATGCTCAATGACAAGGAAGTGAGTAGGAATAGCCCCTCCCCCACAACTTGAAGAAGATCAGAAATTGGGCAATACAGTATGGTCTGTAATCAGTGAGGACAATATTGAAACTATATAAATCCTGGGTGAAAAAATGAGCATAAAATAGTCCACATCAAACAGAATGCAGCTTATGAGTAAAAATAAGATAAAGGATTGTAGTGGTGTCTAATCCTTGATAATACTGGGAAAAAATTAACAAAACTAGGTAAATTTCAAGATACCCACTGTTTAAGCCTGGAGTTCAGACAAAAACTCACAATTCTAATTGAAGACTTCTTTTCCTTGAAAAACCATCACTAGTCACTAGTGAAATGCTGACCTAATTGAAATCTCTATTTTGAAATCTCAGAATAAAGAATTGAATGTTGAATAACAAAACCTATCTAAGTGCACACGATGGGATAGTATCCTAACAATCTAACATAAGCTAAGTATAAACTTTGACTCTGTTTACATCTGCCATAAGGAAGAAAAATTAAAGCAATTATATGGATAATTCATAGGCACATCTTTGTGACTCAGTAGCCACTATCTAGATATTGTGGCTGTTCGTAGAGAGGCTAATGACCCAGTTCTCATTTTGGTTTAATATGTGCCACAGTTTATTCTTTAGAGTTTCTAGGGCCTAGAGCCTTGACACACATACACAGCAAGTGAGACAAATAAGAAAGGCCTAAGGTTTAAGTCAGGCACACTTATATTTGCTTTCCACCTCTATCACTTACTGCCAGTGCAACCCTGAGATTCACAGTCTCTGAAGCTACTTTTTAAATCTGTAAAATCGGCATACTAATATGTATATCTGAGGGTTTCTGTGAGGACTGAAGAAAATGGTATATACACATTTCCTAATATAGAGTCTCCATTGAATAAGCATCATTAATATGAATCATTTTTCATATATACATGTTTATAAAATATATTACAGACATTTCTGTGCATTTTAGCACACATGATCAGTGCATATTACAGATCCAGTAGGTCCTTCTCTTGGTGCCTTGTTACAGCCTGGCCTGGGACCTAGAATACAGTAGTTGCAGAAGAAATGATTATTGAAAATGTGCACTGTGACTGGAAGCTTAGTGCCTTCGGGTTCTGTAGCTTTTTATATTATAAAGGGAAAAAAAACAGGAACATTTTCCAATTGTGTTAGATTTGTGTGATTAAACATTCCACATTCCAGTACCTCACACAGCGGTAAAATAAAGTGCTTGGCAGGGTAAGTTAATGCTTAGAATCACCCTGAAATGTGACATTTACTTTCAAAGGGCAGTTCTGTCAGGGAAGTATACTGCTTTGCCTAGCACCCTTTCCTAAAATCATAGAATTAAGGATTCACTACTTCTATTCTTCTGGAATTGAATACCACCAATACATAGCAACCTGTCTCTTTAATCAACATTGAAGAGTATTCATACACTGAAAACAGGTTATACAAAGGCGTAGGGGGAGTGACGTTTCATAATAGAAGATGGTGTCTCACTTTCCACAAAGTATTTGCAATAAATTCAAGGCCAGTAAGTATGGAACACTGAATGAATTCATCCTAAATTAGAGTCACTTCAGTATTATGTCAAGGTGTCCTGAATCCATCTTTTAAAAGAAAACAATACATATGGTAAAGGTATTTTATTAAAGAGTTCAAAATATATAATCACAAAAAAATAGGTTTTGATTAGGTTTTGTTCTATGACATACTATAAAAATGAACTCATACCTCACTTCATTTTGTTGTACTCATACTAGGTCATCCCTTTTTAGATTGCTTCAGAGTTGGGTAACTTGCCTTGAAGTAGAATAGAACTTAGAGTCACACCCTCCCCCGACGACACACACAAAGGGATCATTGATGCATTACCAATATGATTGTACTTATAGGAATCACTCAAGTAATTTGCATTTAATTCAAGACTTCGTTGAGAAAATTGGCTATGATTTACTCCTCTAATTGTGGGTTAGCAAGGAAATTAATATCTCTGAAGCCACAAAAGAACAGAGGTAAGTTAAATTTAGCGGCTAATTGTGAGGGTAGTTAGAGAAATCTAAGCAGGGCTTTCCCTCAGTGAAGGCTGTTGAGCTTCCCCTGAATGCAACTCACATGTGTGGTCTGGCTAATGAACTGAGTAATTTGAAGAGGACAGGATTAAGTGGGCACTGATGATCAATGCACAAGTTAAATTGTTGATTTGTCAGCTCTCGGTGCTTATCCTAAGCCTAAATACTATAAGAAAACCGTAAACCGATAAATGATGCATAGTGAAACATTTTAGGGTAATCTGAATATATATTAGATGCTAAAACCAATGATGATGAAGTGAGGTTCTGTGCATCGAGGATGGGATCCTTGTATTTATTATTCTGCCAATGTTAATGTTCTGCCATCATAATGATTTTGCAGTTTAGCAGTTCTCTTAGTAAATCAGACAGTAAGTCAGATTAGCAGTTCACTGTGCAACATAAATTCTTAATAGATAGATACACACATACAAGTATGTATGTGTGTATCTGTGTTTGTGGACATACGTACATATATAGGCAGAGACAAAGAAACAGCAAGACAATGAGAGAGATAGAAAGAGAAAAAAAAGGAAGAAACAAGTTCAACATTTGCAAAGTTGTACATTGATTTTATTAATGAAATCTCTGAAGGGCAAAATGAGTATAATCTAGTTTCTTACTAAACTTGACCTTTGGCACTAAGAAAATGCTTCTGTATCAACTACTTCTCTTGTAGATTAAGACTAAAATATGGTGAAACTAGCTGACTCTGGGAAGCTAAATTTTTAGTTATGACTGCCATAAATATTAGCTGGATAAATTTAAATGAATTGGCATATTTATTTATGTCCTTGGGGCAGTCCCCACTGTGATTAACCTAATGCGGACATAACCTGTCCTCAAATTACCCTTATTTTGAAGACCACTTCTGGTCAATCTGAGCCCCGTAAGATATCTCTGATTCTGTGGGACATGGTTTGTAATGTTTATTTTCAGGTTGGTAAGTTTATATTTTTAGAGTACTGCAGAAAATCGTGTACAGTGTATATGTTCGCAGAATACAATATAACTGGGGAAAAACCATTTGTGTAATTTTTAGAGGATGAGAGTCATTATTGCATGTTACATATATTACGTAATAATAGACCATAAACAGTAAGAAATCTTTCCAAAGAAACAGCAGAGAAAATGCATATTTTAAAGCAAAACCTTCATTCTATCATTGCTATTTGCAGAGTTTCATGAATCCAAAGAGAAGATATAATCTGTGAGCATACAATTGCTATAACCCTAGAACTATTTTTTACTCATAAATCAACTTTATTGAGATTTAATTTATGTATAATAAAATGCATTTCTAAATGTACACTTCAATGGATTGTGACAAATGTATGCATTTGTGTAACTATCACTCAGTCAAAACACAGAACATTTTTATCACCCAAATCAATATATAGAACATTCCTCCCAAAAAGGTTTTCTCATGCCCTTTTCCAGTCACTGTTACTCTTCAGCACCCATGTATGGTTGAAAATCAGAGCGATTCCCCATTTCAAGTTTCTCCCTACACTCAGTACTAATAAACATGCTGTGTGTTAGGGGACAGAGACGTGAAAGTATTTTGAAAATTCTATGTTGCTGTACATGAAGATACTATAGTTATATAATTTTATGTTTGTCTTACGAGAAGAATATTAAGCAATGCATCTGGAGAGTAATAAAAATAGCACTGGACTTGATACAATGCCGATTTCTTTTCAAATTCCAGATTACTTTGTTGATGCATAGTTTTCATTCAAGTTACATAACCTCTGTGAAACCTGGTTTCCTCCCCTGTTGAATGAAGATAACACCTACTTCCAGAATACAGAAAAAAGAAAATGAGACCCTATGGATGATTCAACCAGTGCAGTGATTGCTACCTTTGTGGTGCTGAATATACTTTATCCTCAAATTACTTTTACTTTGAAGACAAATTCTGGTCAGTTTCATCCCTGTGCAATATCTCTAACTCCATGAGTCACGGTTTTAATGTTTATTTTCAGGATGAGGAGTTGAATTTATAACTTTCTTAGAGTACTGAGGAAATTCAAGCCAAGTATGTATGTTCAGACATGGAATACAATGTGACTTGTAAAAATTCTTTTTCTGTGTATTTTTAAGAAGATAACCATTACTATATCTGTCTAATCTAAGGCCTTGCTTTTCTCCCTCAACTCTTATTGCACCGTTGAGACATTAGGTTTCAGGCTTGAGGTTGGATTATTTTCCCTTCCATATAATCCATGTAGGTTGACTAGCTTCCTTTATGAACTTGCTTAAAATAATAGCAACAATTCCAACAACTGTCCTTTAAGTAAGGATACTTATTACTATCTTTACCTAAGATGGCCGTTGATATAATCCAAATATATCTGAGTCAAACAAAAAGTAGATCCCCCTTACAGATCGATCCATTTTTTGTCTTTCCTTGGGCCCAACGTTTATCTGATATTTAGTCTTGGATCGTAGCTTTGGGAATGGGTATATGCGAGTGCTGCTTTACTGGTGAGGCAAGATATAGGAGGGCTGACAATTAAGTTCGAGAACTAGTAGCAACGATGTGGCTAACCTTTTTTGATATCAGAGGGATTATTCATTATGAGTTTGTACCAACTGGACAAACAGTTAACCAAGTTTACTATTTGGAAGTGCTGAAAAGACTGCGTGAAAAAGTTAGACGACCTGAACTTTTCACCAACAATTCACAGCTCTTGCATCACGACAATGCACCAGCTCACACAGAGCTGTCTGTGAGGGAGTTTTTAGCCAGTAAACAAATAACTACTGGAACATCCTCCCTACTCACCTGATCTGGCCCCCAATGACTTCTTTTACACCTGAAAATGAAGTATTGAAAGGAAGACATTTTGAGGACATTTAGGACATCAAGTGTAATACGATGACAGCCCTGATGGCCATTCCAGAAAAAGAGTTCTAAAATCGCTTTGAAGGGTGGACTAAACGCTGGTGTCAGTGCATAGCTTCTCAAGGGACATACTTCGAAGGTGACCACAGTGATATTCATCAGTGAGATCGGTAGCACTTTTTCTAGGATGAGTTCATGAACTTCATTGTCCGACCTCGTATATGTCCGTGTAATTGCAACTCAACCAGGTTTTTTGTTTATTTTATTTTTGTTACATTTATTGGGGTGACATTGGTTAATAAAATTACATTGGTTTCAAGTGTTCATTTCTATAATATATCATTTATATATTGGATTCTGTGTTCACAACCCAGAGTCAGTTCTCCTTCCATCACCATATATTTAAGCCCTTTTCCTTCTTCTATCAGTACCTCTCCCCTCTTACACTCTGGTAACCACTAAACTATTATCTGTGTCTATGAGTTTTTGTTTCTTTGTTTGTTTGTCTTCTTCATTTGTTCCTTTCAGTTTTATATCACACTTATTATTGAAGTCTTATGGTTCTCAACTTTTTCTGTCTGACTTATTTCGTTTAGCATGATAATCTCAAGATCCATCCATCTTGTTGCAAATGGCAGTATTTCCTTTTTTCTTATGGCCCAGGAATATTCCATTGTGTATATATACCACATCTTCTTTATCTAATCATCTATCAAAGGATACTTTGTTTGTTTCCATGTCTCGGCCAACATGAATAATGCTGCAGTGGACAGAGGGGTCGACCAGTTTTTTTTTTGTTTGCCTCAGTTTTGTCGTTTTTGCAGATTGGAAAGCTAGCACTTGAAATAGCATAGACCTGTGTGTTAATCCAGGTTGCCTAAAAGACAAACTTCAAGACAGGATTAAAGGTGTAAGCAATTTACTGGGGTAAATACCTGTGAAAGAAAATGCAATTGTGCTGGGAGAACCATTGGACCACAATCCAGGCCTGACCCTGAGTGAAGGAGGGAGGGAAAGAAGGAAGGTTGGTGCAAACATCTCAGAATTCAGTTCTAGGGGAAATTCATCAAGGTCATTAGAGACTCATTTAGCCAAATTTACCTGTCAGGGTACTCCCATATTTCCCAAGAATGTGCCTACATCTACTTGTATCCCTCTTGCAATCAGCCACAAGTTGGGAACAGCCCATGGGAAGAGTCTCAAAGCTCAGCAGCTTCTGACACTGAGAGATTCATGAAGCTTTTCAAATTTTAATGAGATTGCAAATCACTTAGGGATTTTCATTAAAAAGCAAATTCTTATTTAGTAGGTCTTCAGAGGTACCTGACAAGCTTCTGGGAGCTGCTTATGCCACTGGTCCAAGAAACACACGTTGGTTGCAGTGGTAGAGAGCACTCAGTTATTGGTCAGTCCACATTAGTGGGTCCATTACTCCTATGTTCACTTGCAATAAGGAAGTCCAATTCCATAGAACTTTTATACCAGAGCAACTCATAGATGTTTGTCCAGGCTACAGAGGGCTTCTCTGTCACGTGATGATCCAGGGACTATGACTCTGTGACCAGCCTTCTAGGACCATGTACAAGGTGTGGTAATCTTGCATAAGAAATAGCCAGTCAGTGTTTCTTAAAATACGCATAGTGTATTAATAGACAATTTGGAGGTACAGGAGGGCCAACAGATCAGGAGATCTGTAACGGTTACCGTTAAAAACCCAGGGATGGCAGGAGGCAGACAGAGAAGGGGGATCTCTGGCAAGAGCCTTTATTGTGAATTCCACAGGAAGAAATGAGCGAGGCAGCGTAAGCAGGCGTGGGAACGGCTGGTTGGAATCATTTCAGCAGGCTCTGGGACATGGGGCTGTCTCTAGCTGTCTGTTCCTGGGCCCTGGGTGATTTGGGCAGGGGACAGTGGCCCGGAGGAGTGTGAGAACTCCATAAAAGAAGTGGTTGGGCTGTGGGCTCTGGATTGGTTGGCTTGCATTTGAAAAGTACACCTGGAAGAGGATCCCTTCTGAGGAGTGTTTGGGTTAAAGGAGGGAGGCCAAAGGCCCTGGCAGGGTGACTCAGGGATATTATCAGGTTGCCCAGAACAAGGAATGCCTGGTATGTACACGTCAGATAGATGTTAAAGTAGTAAATTTACAGAAACCAGAACCATAGTTAATACAGCCAGTGGCTTTGTTTCAGAAGTGACTTTGGGCATAAAATGCCCTTAGCTGCCTCTTTATCATAAGCATTATTACTTACACTTGAGGGGAATTTGTTCTAAAGATTTGTTATGCCCTGTGGAGAACCATTTTCTAGTTGAAGAAACATTTTATTCCCTACTCTTATTTTTGTTTTAAATATTACTGGGTAAAAACGTTTTTAAATCCTTATTTGTAAACTAGTGTCAGCCAATTAAAATAATCCTTTTATTTCTCTAAGAAGACTGAATCTACTTGCCTCTGACTTTCCGTACTAGTTACTCTCTCATACTGCTCTGTGGAGAGCAAAAGGGATGTGGAAAGTCTTAGATAAATACTCGAGAGGTTCAAGCAGGCCCACAAACAGACTTATCCCTTAGCATTTATCACACAAAAGCTTCAGAGAGTGGGCATCTTTCTCTCCAGAACTTTCTTTTACAATGTTCTTTCAAGTTTTGTGATGACCTCTTGATGAAAACCTGATTCACTGGTAATGGACTTTAAGCCTTTGTTGTCTGGGAATGTCCTGGTAGCTACTGTAAGATTGCCCAGCGTCTGGGCTCAGGAGGCAGCTGATAGTAAAACTCTTTGAATCAGAAAAGAGTCCTTCATGGCAAATTTAAAGAAAAGTGAATTGACAACCTTAAACTCAGCAGACACTCTCATCTCCAGAGGCTTGCAAGAAATAACAATCACATAATTGGTGTTTTCTGAAGAAAGTCGTGTTTACTTTAGTATAACAATACAAGCTCAGCTGGCAGACTCCAGGTGCTGGCGGATATTTGGGAGGGCAGCACGATTCATAATTATATCCTTGAAAGGAAAATGGATAATCCCTCCAGGAACAGAGTATTCTCATTCATCTAAAATCTGGCCTGTTTGTCAACCATCATTTTACAATGACAACTAGCAATGGGAAGGAAATTACAATGGGGTCTCACTCCTGTGCCAGAAAGTAACAATCCTGCTACCTTCAGGCTTCTTTTCCAACCATTGAATATAGAGCCACCTCAACACAAAGTCCAAGACTTGCAGTCCCAGGGGAGGTCAAACTGCAATCACACATTATGGGTTTGGGGTTTTCATATAAATCATACCAGAAAGCCCACTGTCTCTCTCTCTAGGCAACAGATTCGTCTGATGTTGGAGTTCAGTGTTTTAAAAATTCTGGAGTGAGGTTTGATGGAATAACCTTAGTGAGGTTGAGAGTCAGAACATCTCTGTTACTGGCTAGCTCTGCTGCTTTAGGCAGGTGGCTTAACTCCATGAAGTCATAAACCCCCACTCCGTCCCTTGTGTCTTTAATAAGGGCCTGAAATAGATAAAAAATGGGAATATGGGAATAAAGCTCCTTGAAAAGTTATAATTTCCCTTTAAATAGGAGGTTAATTTCAAACATGAATTCTTGCTATATTCAAATCCATTTTCTTTTCTTTTTCCATCCCTCTTTTTCCTCCTTCCTCTTTTTCTTTTTTCTTTTTCTCTCTTTTTTTTCCCCCATGTTGGATGAAATAAATCTTTAAGAAAGATGGTTTGGTCTACAAGCATTACGCTAATCAATAAATGTTCTGTACATATAAACTTGAATTAGCATAGCATAAAGATGAGGTGTTGAACTGGGCTTCCCAGGATTAGATCCCGTTACCACTAAGTAGCTGTGTAAACACGGGCAGGTTACTTAACTTTTCTGTGCATCGGTTTCCTCATCTTTAAAATGTGAAAAATATAATATTACCTACTTCACAATGTTGTTATAATGATAAGTTAATATTTGCCAAACAATTAAAATGGTGACTGACATAATAATCACTGTGCTTGTTAAATAGTAACTAAACACCCTAAAGTGTTATGTGGAAATCAAGAATTTCAGTTGAACCAAGCTTAGGTTTCAGTTGTATGAAAGAAACCATTTTTAAAGTAGATTAGTTAAATCAAGTTTATATGCATGAGTGTATCCTCAGTACTGCCCTTAGACCTGGGCAAATGGGGCCCCTGTCCCTTCTCAAGGTTTGAGTTTTTGAATGCCTTTCTTGATAGAAAATATGCTGTGCCTGGAATCACCCAGGATCAGCAGTGCCATATGGATGGGTGTCCTGAGCCAGACCAAGACATGGGGTTCTGTCTTGCTTTCAGCCTCAGGGTGAACCCCAACATTCCATTTGGGGCTAACCAAGCAATCCCAGGGCTCACCACTCTTTAGGGGCACGTGACCAGGGTCTGCTTCCCGGAAGGCCACCTGGCAGGTGAAGCATTCTCACCCACCAGGGCATTATTTCTTTCTCAGGATCATCTAAGGTCAGGTTTCCAGAAGGGTGTTGGCATTGATTTTGGAAGTCTCAAATTGCTTATATAGATGAAAATATGTGCCTAGGGCCCTGCAAACCCTGTGACAGCCCTGCATAGTCCGAGGTCATCTTTCTGTCTCTCCCTGTATGTTTATTTTATTTGCGCGCGCGTGTGTGTGTGTGTGTGTGTGTGTGTGTGTAGCTTTATTTATGTACAATAAAATTCAGCCATTCTAAGTGTACAATGAGAGTTTTGGCTACTCCCAAAATCAAGTTTTAAAACACTTCCATTATTCTCTGAATCACTCCTGTGGCTCGGTGCTTCTACTTTTATAATTGTTTTAGGTTTATGATTTATTATTCCTTTTATCATTAAATATGAAATTCTTATCTAGTATTATTTTTCTCTTGAAGTATATTTTGTCTGGAATTAGTATAGCAAATCTAGCTTTCTTCTATTTTTTGTTTGGTTTGTTTAACTTTTTCCATCCCTTTATTTTCAATCTATTTATGGCTTTGACTTTAAAGTGTGTTTGCTGTAGACATTATATAGTTTGTGTTCGTTTTTCATCCAGCCTGAAAATCTTTACTGTTGGGTGTGGTCAGTAAATTCATATTTAATATAATAATTGATATGGCTGGATTTAGATATGGTATTTGGCTACTTGTTTTCTATTTCTCATTTATTTTTCATTCCTCTGTTCTTCCTGTCTTTCTTCTTTTATGTATTTTAATAGTCATTTCACCCTCTCTATTGACTTTTTACTTATATCCCATTACTCTTTTTAAAGTGATTGCTCTAGGGATGATAATACCATTTTTAATTTATTATAGTATAGATTAATACTGATTTCTGATAAAATATATAGGAACTTTGCACAAGTGTAGCTCCATTCCCCATCTTTTTTCTATTGCTGTCATGTATATTACATCTCTATGCATTATAAACCCCAAAATGTAGTATTATAAATTCTGCTTTACACAACTGTAAATCTTAGTGGTTTAAAGAAATGTGTGTGTGTGTTAATATTCACCACATATTTATGATTTCTGGTGCTCTTCATTTCTTCCAGTGTAGCTAAGTTATCATTTTGTGTTATTTTTCTTCAGCCTAAAGGACTTCTTTAGTATGTTTTATAGTGCAGTTCTCCTAGCCACAATCCTTTCTGGTTTTCTTTATTTTGAAAAAGTCTTTATTTCACCTTCATTTTTGAAGAATGGTTTTGTCGGATATGGAATTATTTATTAATTTTGTTTGTTTTTCTGTTAGCACTTCAAATGGCAATCCAGTGTCTCTGGCTTCCACTGTTTCTGAAGAGAATTTTGCCATTAATCATATAGTCTTTTCTTTGTATATGCTTTGTCATTTTTCTCTTGCTGCTTTCAAGATTTTCTCTTTATGTTTGACTATCAGCAGCAGATTATCATATGTCTAGCTGCAGTCATGTTTGTGTTTATGCAGTTTGGGGTTTCTTGAGCTTCTTGGGTGTATAGTTAATATTTTTCACCAATTTGGGAAACATGGGCCCATTATTTGTTACAATATTTTTCTTCCCGTTTTCCTCTCTAATCTTCTTCTGGGATTGTAATTATGGGAGTGCTGGAAAGCTTGATCTCGCATTACAGATCTCTGAAATGCCATTTATTCTCATAAACTTTTTTCGTTTTCTCTCCGTTCTTTGGATTGGGTATTGATCTACCTTCAAATTTATGTGTTTGCTCAGTATTTCCATAATTTTTAATTCTTTGCACATCTTTTCTTTTAATTTTTTGAGTATGTTTACCTTAAATTTGAGCATGCTTACAATAGCTGATTTGAATTTTGTCTGCTAAATCTGTTCTGGGCCAATTTATATGGACTGTTTTTTTTCCCTGTGCACTGGTAAGTTTCCTGTTTCTTCACATGTCTAGTAAGTTTTTGTGTATGTGAAAAGCTGAACGATGTGATTGACTATAGTAGTTACTTTTATGTCAGTTTTATTTTTTTCTGAGGGTTGTTGTGCTGTTTTAACAGACAATTAAATTTCTTGGACTTAAACTGCAAAATCCGTCTGCCCTGTGGTGTACAGTCTATGATGTGTCTGCTAACTGTTTGATAAACTGGATCCCCTGTAGATTTGCATGGTCAGACAGCGATATATGGAAAGGCTATGCTCTCACACCCCAATCCAGTAAGGTTTCCATCCTCTGTCACCTGAGCTGTGTGTTAGTTGACAAATGGACTTAAAGGCGTAGCAACTCCTCAATTCTCCCCAGCTTTCAACTTTTACTGGATCCCTGGCATGCTTTCCCTGCATGCATAGTTAAGAGTAAGCCAGGGGTATATGGAGAGTTTATTCAGCATTTCTACATCTTCCTCACTTCCAAAATTCCTCACTTAAATTTCTAGTTACCTTGCCACCTACTCTGAACCGTTTCTGCAGACACCTATTGGTAAAGCTAAGGGATTTTGCCACCTGAGCTGGGAGACAGTGTCCAGCAGTATGGCTGCAAAATCACAATTCTTACAGATCAGTTAGGAGTGTCTCACAAACAATTCTCAACTCACCATCTACCTTTGGTCATTTTGCCATGTCATGAAATGATTATTTTTAATTATGACCAATTTTAAACTTGTTTTCTGCAGAGTATAATCAGCCAGCTTTCTTATCAAGGCATTATTTGAAGTAAAATTCTTTCATTTTATTTTAAATGTTTTCATAAATTATTCATGAAATCCATATGTATTATATAAGTTTCTTTCTTTTAAATGAGTCTTACAGAATTTTAAAAGACCTTGAAATGCCTACGATAAAGATAAAATGTATTTAAAGGTTAACTTAGTGCAGGCACAATTCTAAATCCTTTACATGTAGTAATTCATCTTCACAGCACTTCTACGAGGCAATACTGTCGTCCTCATTTTAGATGAGTAAACTAAATAAGCAGGATAAATAACTTGCCTAAAATCACCCGATGGAGCAAGAATTCAAATTCAGGGATTCTGGAATAGTCACTATTTGGTCTCTCATTTCCAATCATTAGAGAGGCAAACCTAAGATAGTAACAAAACTTCTCAAGAATTGTTATTCACCTTCAGGTAATGGCTGAATTACGGTTTAAAAAAGGTGAAAATGTCTACCACGGAGCATCATTGAAAACCTCGAAATGGTATACAATCCATGATATTTCCCAGTGTCGTCCTCCTTCTTTTCCACTTTAAAGAACTCAAGTTTCTTTTAGGCAATTGGGGCTTATTTGTCATATATTTTAACAACAATGCTATTTATTTCTCTAATTCATCCCCCATATGTAATATAGTCAATCAGATAAATAATAATAAGCAGTAAGTTACATTGTAATTCTGCATGAATTTTTTGAGGTTGAAAATTTGGGGGGGATAGAAAGTTTCGCTGCATCACATATCTGAAAGGGCATAATAAAGTGAATTGTTGAAAAATTGATGCCTGCTACAGGATTGATGTTTTAATTGGAGGTGGAGGAGATGGAGAGGGTAGGATTCAGCTTCACATACAAATCTAGGCCTGACCAATGGAGCAAAAGGGCAAAGAGAAAATCCTCTAATCATTTATAGTAGAGACACTATGATCCAAATAATGTAAGCTAGGCATAAGTATATTATGTGCATTGATAATTTCAAGCTTTCGATAACTTGTAAAGTATATATCATGTATTAGAGCTAACAAAAATCTTGTAGTATAGATTTGATTGAAAATAATTTAACTGCAATAGGTAAAGTTTTCATTAAGAATGATTTTCTTTGCTGTCTGTCTCACTCAAGGTACCCTAGAAAACATATCCTGTGGCAAAGCTAAAGAGAGTGTGGTGAGGGCTATTCTGGAACCTGACACTTGATCAGGGGTTGTCCAGACAAAGAGTGAAGTGTGCAGATGAAGCAGCGGTGGTAGGCGGGGAATCTCTATGAACAAAGCCCAAGTACTAGGAGACAGGTGACATCCAGAAGCAATGTGAGGGGACATACATTATGTCAGACACAGAGTACGACTGTATCATTCCATTTACCTTTGTAAAATATAATTTTGCATCTCAAAGTGGTGAAGTTGCTTTCAATACCTAAATCTCAGGGTATTTCTTTTTCTCCCCCCTCCTGTGACTGTGTCTCTTTTCATTATTGATAGTATTTGCCCACTGGACATCAACTGAAAATTGATGAATGCCTCAAAATTGACCTTGCACCCTCTCTTCCTGCTGATATATGTGACAATATATGTGATATATACTGTGTTGCATGTCACATCAGTTAAAGGTCAAGGAGAATTATCAGATTGCTGCTCTATTCATTTGGAGACTTAAAGGCAATTTTTTTTCCTCGTATTTTCGTAAGTTTTATAAATTTACCTTATCATATTTCAAAATTAGAATAAAATACACTTAAATGTTCATAATACGCTTAAAAATAGGTAGTTCTTAGCGTTGAGTAATGAGGGTATCTGAGCCCAATAAAAATAGAGTTCCAACTACAGCTCTTGTATTTGATGGATTACTCTGAGCACATCACTCGACTCTCCTAAACATTATTTCCTCATCTGCAAAGTGGAAATGAGAATACAGCTTGAAGAGTCACTGTAAACTTAAGTGTATCTATCAGTCCTTGTCCAGTCAGAAATCAATACCGATTAAGTATTTAAGTCAGAGGAGGGATTTTTGTAAGAAAGTTCACGAAAGTGTTAGAAGAACTGGAGAAGGAAGAGAAGAGGAAGACATGACCTAGATGTCAGGAAAAAGGTGCCATCTCTGGGCTGATGCTCGTAAGAGCAGTCTTGCCACTAAGCTGGTTACAACAGTTATCTTCAGTGCCCCTGGGACCACAGCAGGTGGCTGTGAACAGGAGTTGTTGTCTCTCCCTTAGATGGAACTGCTAGCTGCTGCTTCTAAAATGCTTAATTAGTAGAACTAGGGCTGCTGCTGCTGCTGGTGCTACCACTAAAGAAGAGTCCACCAGAAGCCGAATGCCTTTTTAGGGATTTCCATTTTGGCATAAGTACTTCTAAGTGACAGAATATAGCCAGAGACTTGCTAGTAAGGAAGCATGGACATTGTAATTTGCAAGCTTCTAGCTCTAGCAGTTTGAAGATAAGTATAGAAGGTAAAGTTTGGGGCTGACACTTAATAGGTAAATCTCTAATGCATTAAAGGGAAATAAAAAAAGCATCTGTCATGAGGTAGGGTTCTTTTTATATATTCAGCCCTTCTTGTGATGTTTTTCAAATCTTCTTAGAAATGTCTTCTTATTAACAGTCCATAAATACTTAAAATATTAAAAAAAAACACTTTATTTTGTCACTGGGACTTTCTAAAGGAATCATATATTTCTGAAAATAAGTTAACATCAGGAAAAGAATATATAAGGTGACAGATAGTTACTGGACCTGTCAGGGAGATCACTTCATAGACTGTGTAGATGCCTGACCACTATCTTATACACCTGAAGCTCAAGTAGAAAAATATTGAATGTCAACTATAATTAAATATATATATGGTCACGGGATGTGGAGTACAGCACAGGGAAGATAGTGGTATTGTAACAGCTATATACGATGTCAGAGGGGTAGGAGATTAGGGGAGGGGGCTTATCACTTTGTGAGAGGTATAAATGTCTAATTATTATGTTGCTTTGTACACCTGAAATTAATTTTAAAAATATAATAATAAAAATAATATCAAAGGTTTTCAATTCCTATTGCCACTTCCTTTCTGACAGAGACCCTGAGGTATGGGAAGCATTGTCACAGAAACTTGCTAAGAGAGATGCTAAGAGACAGAGACCACTGGTACAGTGCGCTTGATAACCTAAAAAACACTTTATATTAGTTAATGGTTAGGTGAAAAAGCTCTAGACTTGGAGCTAGGATGCATTCCTAATTTCATTTTTCTTTCTAATTTTTTGGGTGACTTTGGTAATATGTTAGCCAGCCAAGTGTGTTTTCTCCTTGCAGGAAAAGAGAGAGAGAGAGAGAGAGAGAGAGAGAGAGAGAGAGAGAGAGAGAGAGAGAGTTTCGATTAGTTAAATCTATTAAGATGTTGTCCAGCTTTATTGTTCTGTATCAAAAGATGATGATGATGATGATGAAAAGTTTTATAACTAATAGAATCTATTGTTATGAAAGCTAACCATATTCCAGACATATGAGTAAGCACTCTGTACATATAATAATAACCATCAGTGACATGTTTGAAGCATCCCTATTTAACAGGAGTAAATTAGGTATAAGTGAACTAGTTTCTTTGCTTATGTGAGGGTAGCTGAATCCAAAACTAAAACTAATTTTCAACTTTCCATTAAAAGCATAAAATGTAGATAAGAAAGATGCCTGCAAATGCTAGATATGTTTTATGTCTGAAGTCTCTTAGGTAGGCACTGTTACAGCAGGAATACTTGTAAGAATGGTAAGGTCACTTATTGCTCGATTGCTTTTTACCAGTCCATTCACATGCTATTTTTGGTATAAGATACTTTTATTTTTAGCATCTTTGTGGCATAGGATATACACTAGGAAAACAATAAACGTGGCAGTGCTTCATATTAAATCACAATTATACATTCTTGCTTTCATAATGCTGGATGGTAATGAAATTTATACAGAATTACATTCAATAATTACATATGCTAGATGGATCATGATTAGTGTTTAGAGATTATCCACGCTTGGACTTTTAACACGTCTCCAAGTTGTTTGAAAATTATGTCTCATGAATGATTGATTGCAGGTGAGCACCATGGTGAGTCAGATAGAAGTAAGACTTTAACCCTCCCCCTATTCTAGTCACTTCCCTGACCTGGGGCTGGGCTTGGGTCATTGTCTCTGCTGCCTGGCAGTCAAGCTGAGAGCTGGCATGGATGAAATGACTATAGAGCAAACAGCCATGTGGGCATTACCAATAGGTTGACATGTAATTTGTATGAATTTCAAGATGAGAAGGAGCTGTTTCTGGGCTTCCAGAGCCCCATATTATGGAAATTTTGTAGTCCTCATCTAATTGGTATTCTAGCCCAATCCATCATTATAGTGGTATTCTAATAAAAGTAGCACACACATACTTGTTGAGCTGTCACTTTGTGCCAGCCATTGTGCCAGGTAGGAGTTGTGACCGTCCAAAGTCCGTGAGATCGTCACTGTCACCAAGAAGCTTGAACTCCAATGGTAGAGAGATGCCTCAAGAAGTACATTATAATAGGCCATGCGAAGTGCAACACAAGCTTGTCTAAGGAGCCTGGAAGAAGACACAGTCACGTTCACCTCAGGCCTCTTGGCCTTTTCTTTGGACTCCTTCTTTCCCCTTGCCAATTAAGTCATGTTTGACTGGCATAGCCATCCTTACTGATACAGGGGATAGAGTTGTTAGTGTCTCAGTCTGTTTGTTTTCTGTGATCAGAGCATGCTTGGAGGTGGGCATGCCAGCTGGCAAGGCTGTTTCTGGGAGATTAGGGACAGTAGAGGAGATGCTGTCATCTGCCTGGCTTGGAGATTTCTCGGACAATCTGGCTCCTCTAGAGCAGGAGTGCTCCTTAGCATATGGACACTGTGTCACACGGTGGGGCATTAGAAGTCCTGTCAGTGATAGATAGCATGTCCACACAGCAGGGCAGGCTCTGCTGGCCTATGTCCCTGAGCCGTGAAATAACCTCACTCCATGTTCTGCATTATGTTCAAGCCCTCGATACTCAGTGCTCAGCTCTGTCCCCATGGCATTCATGAGGCCTAATCCCACCAGTCCTGCTCGGCCCTGAGCTTTATAAACCTGAACAGCCTCCTAAATGGAAACTTCCTTTTCTTCTGAACTCAGCCTGAGGACTGTATGGACTGGGCCATCTTTTCCTGAGGTTTGCACCAGCTCAGATAAACCTCTCTTGGTGCAGTAACCAAAACGCCTCCTTGGATGCCTTGGATAAATAGCATCTCTGTGTAAAAGACCTAAGCTTCATTTCTAAGTTTGTACTTCTTTCTTTTGCAACATGAGCAAGTCAAGTAGTGTGTCTCAATTTGTTCATCTCGAAAACAGAATAAACACCCAGACATTCCACATAGTTGTGACTGCCTTGCGTGCTGGATTGTTTTTCACATAGTAGTGCTTGATGGATGTTTGTTGAATGCATTGCTGGGGAGAGAAAGAAGAGAATTCCAACTGGCTTTTTTTTTTTTTTTTTTTTGACTTGTTTCAGTTTTTGTAATGGAGAGAGAAGAATAAGGATGGGGCAACAGTGGAATTCCCTGGCAGTTAGAAGCCTCAGTTGCATATTCTTTTGCTCTGGACTTTCCACTCCTTTGTATTATGTAATATACTTTGTTACAAAACAGCTTCATAGGACAAAGTTTGGTACCACAGCTACCTACCTGCTCCTTGAATGAGAACAAAGCAGATTTTGATTAGTGATTCCTCAATAGAACAGAAGAGAGCACTTAGAATTATATGTGGTGACACAATATGCACTTACTCCAGATAGATCACTTTAGCATTTGAGACTCTGCCGGTTCCTAGTATTTGTGCTGGCTGATTGAGTTCACACTAGTTGTTTCTCGCTGATGGTTAAGAATTATGTCTTGTTCATCTCTAAATGTACCTAACACATGGTGGAGGATGTTCCACAAACGTGTATTTCGAATGAATGTGCTGGAGGATTAGTGTTTGACACTGCAAATGCCACAATCCCAAAGTGCTACAAGAAGTGATGTAGTTTTCTCAGGCCAATGTAATGGTGCAAATGTTACTTCAGAGCCACAGATGTAGAAACGAACTATGCATAAATTCAGTGCTCTGTTGATAGGTTATTTTGTTAATAGTCTCTTCTATAAATTCAGAGTTCAATTTTTGCCACATCAATTTTATTTGCTGACAAAATCTTCAAATGTTTTCCATGTGTCAATGATATACCTACTTTCAAGGCCAGGCCAGAAAGCTCTGTTTATTCTCACAGTTGAAATTTCCCTCAGTGTCTTGAATCATGGACTTTAAAAGGTAGGAAGAAGGTTAGAAATTATTGAATCCAATCTCATATTTTCCTGAGCTATTGTCATGTGTGCTCATACAGAACAGGAAGGATACCAGAAAAATTGATGTGATAAATACTATCATTTTCACACTATGCTCTGGTAAGTTTCCCATCTCACTCGAAAATTTCTAAGAATGATTTGAGATACTCGGAGTAGATGGCAGACACAGTTAGCTGCCTACCCAGTGATTGCCTGCCCACTAGCCATTCTTCCTTCCATTCCTCTTTTCATGCTTATAGAACACAGTGTGTTCAGTCAATTATACATCCAGCTCCTCTGAGTTTATCAAGATGGGTGTAAGATAGTCATGGCTTTTCCACTGTGCTGTTTAACTCAGCCTGTGACTTAGTTCTTGAAATTTCTACTTATAGATCTCTAGGGCACACTCTTTCCTTAAGCTCTAGGGTGGGAATAAGGCACCATCTTTTTTTTTTTTTTTTTTTTTAAGATCATTATGTGATTCTAAATGTGAGGCCACAGTTGAAAACCACTGCTGCAGCATATTCGGAACAAATAAGTTCTCAACATATGCCTCTTAGTTATAAAATACATCGAAGGGATTTAATTTTATGTCAAGGTTGTTTGTATGGATTTTCCCCGTTAAAGTAGACTACTAGTCAATTTCTGGATTTCATCCAACTCTATTTACAGGCTGCTAAGTGAAGCTGCATATGTGTTTACTGCATTGAAACCCTTACAACAGCAACAACAGAAAGTCCTGCTGCTTTGAGTTTTGTAGCCTGTCAAAATGTCAAGAGACTTGGCATCAAAACCTCGTTTTAAAAGAATGCCTTGAGATACGAATAGGATATTCAGTAAGCCACTGGAAAATCCCAACCCAGCTTGGAGAGGCTTTGCCATTATTCTAAGAGACATTTTCCAACTCATGAAGAAGTTCTTCGAGTGGAACTGTCCCTTCACCATCCCTGCCATGGGTCACCGAAATTTCATCTCGGCTAGCGGAGGGCGGGGCCCATGCTTGCTAGAGTTCACTGTTCATTTTTATTTTTTTGCTGCTTACTACCATATTTCCCCGAAAATAAGACCGAGTCTTATATTAATTTTTGCTCCAAAAGACACATTAGGGCTTATGTTCAGGGGATGTCATCCTGAGAAATCATGCTAGGGCTTATTTTCCGGTTAGGTCTTATTTTTGGAGAAACACGGTACTAGTTTGGGTCCAAGCTATTTTGGAGTACAGGGTGCCTTATCACCTTCCCACAGTTCAGACCAGAAACATCTACAGTTTTAATAGACGGTTGCTGCATCTTTGTTTATGTGTGCCAAACCGTGTAGTAAAGTCAGTTGCCATTCTTAAAATCTTGAATAAGAAACAATTCCAACTCTCAAGGAGCTTAGATTTTTGTTTTGTAAGTATCGAATATGCAGCAAAGAATATATATTCATAAGGTCAGGAAACTGAGGTGTGCTTCCAAACTTAGGTCATTCCTAGGTGGGGCAGCTCATCCTGTGAGGACTGATGATTATGGATACGGTATGTACCTGACTAGCTCACCAGCTGGCCCTCCCTCTGATCATTCGTTGACTTTACTGGTTGGTATGTAGCAACCTAAAGGAAAATGGGTTCTGACACCAAATATGTGAGGATGTTTTCCCCACACCAACCAATTCTCTAACTCTCTGGACACCGACTGGGTGTCCTATAATTTAATTCAGTTCTGACACTAACTACTTGAAGTTAGTGTTAGATCCCACAGATTTAAGGGCTCCGCCCCACAAGAGTGCCCTCATTTTAGGTGCCAGTCCCAAGTGTTGGGTCCCCACGGTCCCCACACCTGTGTCTGGCTTGACTACAAAGTCAAGGGTTCCCACAATCCTTTCTCAGGATTGATAATTGGCTGGAACAGCTCACAAAACTCAGGGAAACATTTACTTGTGTTTACTGGTTTGTTACAGAAGATATTATAAAAGATAGAGATGATGAGGTACATAGGGTGAGGTCCCTTTAGCGAGCTACTGTCCCGTTAGAGTTGGGACGTGCTACTTTCGGGGAAGATAGATGTGTTCACCGACCCAGAGCTCTCTGAAACCCATTGTTCAGGGTTAGGAGGAGGATCCATTATGTAGTTATGGTTGATTAAAAAATTTGCCATTGGTGATTTGCTCAATCTTTGGTCCCTTTCCCCTCCCTGAAGGTTGGGGGGTTGGGGGCTGAAAAGCCCAAACTTCTAATCGTGGTTTGGTCTTTCTGGTGACCAGCCCCCATCCTGAAGCTACCCAGGAGCCTCTCAGAAGTTGCTTCGTTAGATCAAAAGAGGTTCTTATCACCCCGGGAAACTCAAAGGGATTTAGAAGCTCTGTGTCCAGAACTGGGGTCAGTGATCAAATATATATATTTTATTATTATGTCGCACAGTCATACATATGATTAAGTATTTTGAATGCCATCACTGCTCTAAAACTTGTATTTACTTGCATTATGGACAGCACTGTTTGGCATTTTGCTGCTCGCTATCTTTTTCATGTAAGCCAGCATCTGGATTGAAGATAAGAAAAAGAGTTTGTGCTTCATGTTTTGTGGGGCTGTTCTTTGTATCTTTTTTGGTTTGTTGGTTGGCTTGAGTTTAATTTAGTTTTCCCATATGCTTGGCACATCCTTGGAACTCAGTTAGTATGAAATGAATATCAGTTGTTTGCTTAGAAGGTTCAAGTACCAAGAGTAGCAGGACCACACCTGAATGTACTGTTCACATGAGCAGTATACTTACAAGGGATGGTGTCTGAACATGGACGGCTAAAGAGAAAAGACACAGCCCATGCAGTTTCTAACACTTTTTCTCATTGACCCCAGAAATCCTAGTCTATCCTCACTCTTAACATCACAAAAGAGAACCACTACCCTAGATGACATCTGAGGTGGGAACTTCTGGCTCCCTGGTAGCGGGGCATGTGTCCTCCCTTTGGAGGGCAGCTTATCAGCATGTCTTTGGAGCACACATTTGATTAGGCAAAACCTTTTCCAAGAACTAATTACTTATACTTATTTATCCATTTCCCAGGCATGTACAAGCCTCTTCTCTTAAAACTCCTGTCACTCAGGGGTAAATGTTAAAATATGCTCTCATTATGCAGCCTAAGTAGTGTTTCACATTTATAACTTGTTGTGTTGATCAATGTGGGCCACATTTTGTAAACACAGTCGTGCAATTTAATTCATTCAGATATCATCAATACCCAATTTTCATAATGTGCCATGCTTGCAAATGAAAATGTTGTAGTCAGAACGTGTAGCAACTAATGGGAAGAAAAGCTGGAGAGCGAGAGCTGCTGGTAACTTCACACATTTCTAAGTATTTAATGAGTCAGAGGGGGCTGGATAAGTAAGTGTCTATGTAGCCAAATTACTCCCTCTATTCCTAGCTCTTAACATAGTCATACATCCCTATTTAGGAGTCACATAAAAGCCAGCTTCACGCAGCCGCTATCACAGTTAGTACAGCAGCCAGCAGCTCTTTTCCTCTTTAGTCTTTAAGAATCTCTCCTCTTCTCTCTGAGTCTTTGTTCCCCACCCCCACCACCCCCACTAGGAAACTGCAGCTCCAGGGTTTGCACACAGCCAGCCCCTCGTGCCCTGGAAGCCATTTGACAAGTTTTCTCTGCCTTACTTCTCCTTCCTCTTCCCAGTTTCAGTGCACTTACTGCCTGAAGAAAGAGGGATAGAGCCATGTCCCCTCCCCTCCGTTTTGTAGATATAGAACATCTGGCTATTGGGTATATTCCCTACTGAATCATTTCATCCAGGAGAGTGGAGGAAAATCGACATTTTGAAAATATAAAATATTCAGTTACCACGTGACTGCTTGTAATATGTTCATGCATTCAACCAACGATCATCTGCAGGACACTGCTAGAGGCTGAAAATTCAGAACTATGACCTCAGTGAGCTTTCAGTTTTGGGAGAAATAAACTGATTATTTTAGTTTAATTAATACCTTTGTTTGTAATCCATTTATTATTATGGTATTAATACTTAATTTTGGCACACTGTGATAAATGTTTTGCATAAGGGGCTACTGAACTGTCTTAGAGGCTAGAACTGTGGTTTGAAGTATTAACAGACTGAAAATTTACACATGCATTCAAAAGAACATAAAATATCACCAAAGTCTAAAAACTTACACATACATTCAAAAGAACATAACATATCACCAAAGAGGGAAACTCCCAGGAATTTTGCTGCTCCAATCTGAAAGAAACAACAAAAGAGATGGATCAGTAAAACCTTCTACTCTTTTTAGAGAAATTAATGATTTTGGAAAAGGAGCAAAATATATGAATTGCTGGAAGGAAGTATTGATTAAAGGATTAAAGAAGTAATGTACTTTGGCTGAAGAATTATTGTGGCTTTATGTGCATACAAATTAGTTTAAAGTTTTTTTTTTGTTTGTTTTGTTTTGTTTTTAAGTGCTTAGACTTGAACAGTGGGTTATTTTGAAAACAAAATAACAGAATTCAGTCAGTTGTTTACAGAATAATCTTATTTGAATGGATTCAATCCATATTAACAAAATAGGAGAGAGGGAGACAGAGAGAGAAAGAGAGAAAGAAATAGCCATCTAAAAGCATATTTGTTGTTAAAATAAATTTTCATTTATTTTGGTGGTATGTTATCCTAAGGAAATAAGGACATTTAGAAAAGTACTATCTAATTCATCAATGAGTTGAATTGACTTTGTCATAATGTAAAGCCACAGTCAGTTATCTTACTCTTTTCTTTAGCTAACATAGCAGATATTTGCTAGTGGTGCTGTCCCTAAGTTGAAATAACCTGTTTTGGTACCATTAATTCAATTTTGTTTAGGGCCATTTTTTCCCCATTCATAGTCTGTGATGTTTGGGTGATGTTGACTCTTCTGGATCAGAAGGTAAACGTTAGATTCCCACGTGGAGAATCACTGACTAGCTCTGACTACAGAGGTTGACTCAGGGATGAACATGTGACTAAATAAGAACTGAAAGTGATCTTTGAGAGTGATTCCTGGGGGAAAAAATATGCTCTGTTTCATTTGACTTGGACTTTGGAGGATATGAGGCTAGAGCTCTGGAGGAAACCATCTTGCAGTGGTTTCCTGAACATGGAGGTAACAAAGAAATAGGGAGGGAGAAACTGGTTTCTGTAGTTATTTTTCGGTTCCCAGAATTAAGCAATTCCTCGAGTCTACCATAAACTTTTCAGCCATAAGATTCAATAAATTTCCATTTTGCTTTAATCATTTGGGCTTATATTTGCCATTTGCAATAAGAACAATCCTGATGCAAGCTAATTGGATACTCACATTTTTAACCTTCTACTTTATGAAAATTCATGTTCAATTTTGTTGTGCACAAAATTGATGTTTGTTTTATTCCACTGCATACTTGGGAAGTTACTTTGCAGTTATTTGGAAAGGCAGCATAGTGTAGAAAAGAGTCAGATAGACCTAGATTTTAATCTGCACTCCTATCATGCATGCATGGGATAACACTGAGGATGTCATTTCAATTCTCTGAACCCTTGTTTCTTCATCTGTTAGAGATAGTAATGACTACCTCACAAGATTTTTATGAGGCTTCACTGGGATAATATGTTGTGTAACAAGAGAAGAGTGATGTCTGCTGAAATATTGGGAGTCAAACAAAAGATATTTCAGCCTCATTACATATACTGCAGTGTCTTTTCTTACAGTGCTTTATTTCTAAGTGTACTTATCGATCATTCAGGGACAATCTTGTTTTATGCAAGAATAGTAGCAGCGAAGTAACTAAATAAAGTTCTTTATAATCATCATTGTCACCCCTTGCCTGATCTAGTGCCAAAACCTCCTAGCAGTGGAGGATTAAGCTCCCCAGTTTAATTCAGCCCCCATACTGCCTGCTTAATAACCCCCTTCGGTTTCCCATTGCATACATGTGGCATTTCTCAAAATTTCATCTGAGGACATCCAGAACCAGAAGCAGCAGAAATGTTACAATTACATATCCCTGGACTCCACTGTAGACCTACTTCATTAGAATCCTTAGGAGCTCCTGAAGTACACATTGAAGTTCAAGACCTACTGATGCATAGCTCAAAGACCACAGCAACCGTCATGGCACACGAGCACTTGATGACCAGGCCCTTGCCAGACTCACATTTCTGCCATATAACTCTCTTCCTCCACCCATATGGTGGAGGAGGCCACATTAAAAATTGTTGGCTTTCCTTGAGCATATAATTCTTTTAAGTCATTAAAATGTTCACACATGTAATTATTTTCACCTGAAACTCTTTCTCTTCACTTTTTTTAGGAAATTCCTACTTATCAGTAGTGATAGAGAGTAAGTTCAATCTTTCAGGAGTCTCCTACTTTCACAAACAGAGGTAGTTATCTTTCTTTCTAAGACACTTTTCAAATTAATGAATATTTGTTTTACGTGACTCTCACTTGCCTCCCCTCCCTCACTTCCTCCACTGGACTTTGAGCAATCCAGATGTGATCGTTATGATTTAATGAGGTACTCTATAGATGTTTGTTGAATAAAGGAAATAATGAATAACTCATTGTGACAGCCGTTAGGATTACAGTGACATATATGCAAAGGATTTTCAATACAGTTGAGGAATTGGCTCTTTCACCTAAATTTTATTTAATAACATAAGGCCTGCATCTGCTAAGGCAATCAGTATTGTCCAAAAGATAAAGGGTAAATAATTTTATTGTGCTTAGGGGGGCCTCATAAGAGCTGAGCCTTCAAGAAGAATAAACAAGCATTAAAGACAGGCAAGTGAAATATAGAATGTGCAAGTGATCTGGATATTTTAAGGAATTTAGAACCCTCAAAAAAAAAAAAAGCCACTTCCAGTGTACCTGTTGTTAAAGAAACCATAGGAAACTTAAAAATTTAAGCTTTTAGGCTGGCCTCGTGGCTCAGAAGTTTGGAGCTCCGTGCTCCTAACTCCGAAGGATGCCAGTTGGATTCCCACATGGGCCAGTGGGCTCTCAACCACAAGATTGCCAGGTTCGATTTCCTGCAAGGGATGGTGGGCAGTGCCCCCTGCACCTAATGATTGAGCTGAGCTGCCACTGAGCTCCCAGATGTCAACTGG
The DNA here is from genome assembly GCF_004115265.2 of Rhinolophus ferrumequinum. Taxonomy (NCBI): domain Eukaryota; kingdom Metazoa; phylum Chordata; class Mammalia; order Chiroptera; family Rhinolophidae; genus Rhinolophus; species Rhinolophus ferrumequinum. Next base: position 81,072,400 of record NC_046291.1, on the reverse strand, counting down.
CCCTGGAGCTGAGCTGCACCCTCCACAAATAAGACGAAAGGACAACTTGAAGCTGAACGGCACCCTCCACAACTAAGATTGAAAGGACAACAACTTGGAAAAAATCCTGGAAAAAATACACACTGTTCCCCAATAAAGTCCTGTTCCCCTCCCCCAATAAAATCGTAAAAAAAAAAATTAAGCTTTTAGAGAGGGATGTTTTTAAAAATCATGAGGAAAATTAAACTGCCCTTTAGATATCACACTTATTTTTCTTGCTGATTGAGAAGCAAGATGAGAATAGAGACACGTGGGTTGATAGCATGGCCATCTAACTATGTGGCAACACTCAGAGTGTCCTCCATGCATTTGAAATTTGAGTGATAAGTGGATGTTGATTCAATTAACATTAAAAGGGAAAGAAAGTACCTTTTAAGTAGGGTGTGGGGAAAATTAAATGGAAAGGAACCTTTTAAATTCCTTTTTTTTTCCTGCTCCCTCTAAATATTGATGGTTAATTGAAAAACAGTTACCGTTAGTAGCACAGCATGTTCTGTAGTGCACCTGGGAGAGTTAAACAGCTGTGCAGATCTGTAGAAAAAAACCAGCATCCTATTAATGCTGTTGCAGTCAACTGTAGACATGTGTCCACCTCTTGCACCCTTTGCAAAGTCAACTGTTGACGAATAAGTAAAGAAGTTCTAGGGCTCCAAATGAATAAGCCATGTTTACAAGTGGAACTTCTGAACAGAGTTCCTCAGATCATGTTCCCAGGATGTTATACAGGCTATTTTCAGATATTCTGCTCCCAAAAGAGTTCAGTGTTAAATTAAGCTTGAAAACAGAAGAAAACCATGAGTTTTAAATATAAACATGCTTCCTTTTGGAAGTCTCAGAACTTCTGATATTTAAATGTGCATTATGAAAGAAAAGAAATATATGCGTGTGTGTGTGTGTGTGTGTGTGTATCAATGTTTCACAAATATATTTGATTACAAAACTTTTTAAAAGTTGAGCATTTCACAGATAATTAGTCTTTCCTTTGACCATAAAGAGTCTGCGATCTCATCTATGAAGCCACTTATGTGATGTACGTGGGCACGTCGCTGGCCGTGGCCAAATGACCTGCCAGGCCTGAGCACATTTCTTATTGAAAAGGTGCCCTATTCATATTATAGTCCCTGCATTGGTATCCGTGCAGCACCACTGAGAGCGGACTAACTGCAATATGTATGATACTTCCAGGATGTGTCACCTGACCCTTACAATGACAAGTCAACTCCGTAGTTGGCCTTCCTTGCATAATTACACTGTTTTAGCACTGGGCCATTTTATTTACAAAAACAGAAAGATGAGCCACACTGCTGCAGGCAAAGTTGGGGGGCCCAAAGAGGCCAGCATAAAGGGGAGTTCCGGTGATCTATATTTACAGCCTGATCTGAGGTGCCAGGATGTAGAAGCAGGACTCCAGGGATCCTGGAAAGAACAAACAGGCTTGTGTAAAGCCAAAATAGACTAAAGCATGAACTGACAGGACTTGATCCCACAAGGAATAAGGCAAGAGCTTAGATGCTTGAATCAGGGCACAGAGGACTGCAGGCACCAGTGATCCTTGAATTTTGATTTAACCAGCGAGATTCATCAGTTCTCAAAGATCCAAACATGCAATATTCTAGATAGATTTTTCTATCAGTACAAATCATTTTTGTAGCCTGAATCTTCTTGTTAAAGGGTGGGTGTAAAGATTGTAAACTCATTGTTTGAACAGCCAGAAAATAAAACAAAATCACAGTGAGCAAGCTCATTTTTACCAGGTTAATGCAGGCATTATAGAATGCTCATTATAGATAGCTACAAAAGTAAGACCTGACCTGGTGAGGTACACACCCCGCTTTCCTCTGAAAACCAGCACTTCACTGTGCAATATTTACATTGCTTGGCTCTGAAGATCAGTAAAGCATGCTTTTCAGAGTAAAATGTTTTCTACAATTAATGATTGCATTTAGACTTAGAACTGAACCCAAGAAAACATCCTGACACAGATGTCCTTTCCACATCACTTTGTTTGAAAAAGGATGGGTGTGATTCAAGTAAAAAATGATTTAGTACAGAGTCAGGCACCCAGGCTAAGAACTGTTAGTGTGAAATTCAGTTCTTAAGCATTGGAAACCCTGAAGCACTCGCAATTAATGAAAATTTTATGAAAGCTTATGTTCATACCGTATTTTCAGCACTAGAGTTTTTTAAGCAATAAAGTCACATGGGAATTCATATCATTATACCTATAATCACCTAATAATTGGTATAATTAACTGAGGTCTCCCTTGGGAGGGTACTACTGACCAGTGACACCTGCATTCAGCTAATTTCAGGTACAATTACTTCTGCACGCAGTTTTGTACACCTGCAATTAATTGCAAGGGCTAAAGGTGGACTTAAGACAAAGGAGCCTCGGTGACTATTTCCCCATAATACTCCTGTGCTTTATATGACAACCTTGTGTCTTATGAATAATTCAGCATCATTTTAAATTCTTAATAGGGGAAGTGTCTTGTTGGAGTGACATAGAGACTTTGGGTGAGTTATGGTGTTCTACTCACAGAATACCAAGTAGTACAATTGGCAGAGAAATGAGCCCAATTTTAAGATTCATAACCAAATAGAGATGATTAAACTCCTATACAATAGAGTATTTTGACAAAGTAAGGTGTACTTGAAAAGAAGAGCTCACTTTAATTGTATTGTTGGAGTTGAACCCTCCAGAAGTGAGATAGGAGCTCTGAATTACCAAGTTAATTACACAATATTAAGATCACATAGGTGTTCAATAAACGTTTGGTGAACGAATGAACGGGCCTTGCAATTACTTTAGGATCATTTTGAATTTGCATCCTGGGATATCAGTAGAACCATCTTGATCAAACATATTTTGCTGGTTTCTCTGCATATCAAATGCCAATAAAGGATATTTTTCTAAACACATAAAACCATTACTGACTCAACTCCTAAAAGAGAAATTCTAGATCATCGGTATTGCTAATCATTGAAAAAACTAGGTATAATCTAATTACACAAAAGGCAGAACTTTTAGATTACAAAAAAGCATTATTCTAGATTATTCTGTTTCTATGTGTTTTATAACTTACTAAATTCCTGCAAAACACATTTAATTTAGATTTAATTTGATGGAATCACAGCCCTTGGAGGAAAATGAGCATCTTTGAAGTAAGATTTCCTTATTAGAGAGAAATTAAATAATTTGCTATAAATGATTAAACTGCTTTGTGATGGAATAGAGACAAACTATATTGTGCATATCCCTCATACTTCATCACAAGATAGACTCTGGTTATCCTTTTCTCCTTGCATTTTTGTTTCTCTTTTTTATTCAGACTCTACTCTTATCTTCAGTTTTATGATCTCATTAGTGCTTTTTCAATAATGAGTAATTTAGAAATTTTGTAATAAATTATATCTATGAAAATGAGTCTATGGACTAGCTAGTTATTGACTATATGGATAAAATCACACTCATTAGGACAAATAAGTCTGGCGACAAATAATGGATCAAAATGGTGGATAAGCCATGGTTCTGATATAAAAAATTAATTCATACATCTTTAAGTATTTGCATCAGAAAAATGAGAAAGTGTGTATCTAACCTAAATCTTGTTTGCTTTGATAAGGTAGACATAGATACATCTCACACACACACACACACACATATCCATGTATACACATATATATGTGTATATATATTTATATCATGTATATCTGTTTATATATCTATATCTGATATTTGTGTGTATATATATATATACATATCTGTAATTTATCTTTTGTAATATACATGTTACATAATATTTACATATAAATGTATAATTATACAGGTGTACATAATGAAATAGCTTATTTTCTTAACAGTGTAGCTTAGAAATAGTAGATGGAGAAGATATAAATTATCTATTTATTTTAACTCACCAAATTGCTTTTAGGTGTAAAGGACTTCTATTACTAACTTAATTTCTTCAGAATGCATTATTCCTGACTTTTCTCTCTTGTATTAAGAATGTTCCAGTTCTCCATATCATGACTGTCCAGAACCTTATCCCATAGGAAATAAGTAGACTACAGAGTAAAACCTGTTATCCCTACACTAATTAAATCTGCCTCTCTTCTCTGTATTTACAAGAAAAACAACTTCTTTCTTATGTTACTTAGTAACTTTCAGATTTACCTTAATCCACCAACTAACTCAATTTATTACCGCATCCTTCATCTGAACACCCTATTTAAAAAAAAGAAAAAAAGATTTCTTGCTATTATGGTATATAGCAACAAGTTAAGCAAAACAGTTGGAACATCAGTTGTTACTGTTATTTTATGATATTGGCATGTTTGCTTAAAATTTTCCATTTCAACAAAGGCTTTGTTTAGGGACCTAGTCTAGTGATATGCAAAGCAGTGTATTGTAAATGTTATGTAAATAGCTCTCTGCAAAAGAAAAAAGTAATGATTCCCAAGGTAAATAATTATGTTTGTCTGAATGCAATCATAGTAGCATATATGCCCTTAGCGGGGACTGTTACTGGGCTTTCTAGGTCAGTGAGATTTCAGCAACTCGCATGTGATTAAAGAACCAGCAGTTTGACTCTAATGATGTTGTTTGTTTGACTCCCTGATTGGTTCTCTTATTAGATGGAAGCATAAGGAAAACTTTAACTAAACACTTGATTTGGCAAACCTCAATCTTAGAACACTTCTCCCCTCAATATCATTCTTGTTTACTCAAATATCCTAAAAGAAAAATATACATTAAATAACTACCTATGCGCATATGATCAAACATGTGCCGTTTTAGTGTGTGTGCATATACACACGCATACACACACACACACACACACACACACACACGTATTAGGATAGGAGCTCATTTTGTTCCAAGTTTGATTTTCCACAGTTTGAAACACTTATTATTTTCCTAATCCTCCCATTTCCCCTTTTGCCTTTGATCCAGTTTTATTCCTCCATTTTTGGTTTCTGTATCATCAAATAGAAATAGTCATTTCTTTTTGTGCCTTCTTACCTATTTTTGGAGGATTTCAGAGTATTAATGAGAACCAGGGTTCTAACAGCAGTGCATCTATTTTGAGGAGTCATTGGTGGTTAATAAATAGCATATAGCAATCTCTTTTATGTCATTGTGAACATAGAATAGCATTTTATGAGAAACTAGAACTTGTACTCTTTGAAAAATATCATTGATGAGATCCTGTGCAACTTCTTTTTCTCATTTGATCTTTGAGGAGACAGCAAAATACAGGTGCTTTAAGGAAAAAGGAAGCATATTTGAGTTGTGTTTATATCATACAACGTTTTTATCTTTCTTTAATTGTAAAATGTATATAATACCTCGTTCATTCTTACCATGTACCAAATACAAAATAGATACATAACTTATAGGGAAGTTTTATGTACTTCACAGTAAAAATATACACCATTAATATGTTTTCTTTACCCCTCAAATTTTAAGATATGTAGAAACATACACATAAACCTGTGAGTAATAAATTTCATTAGCACCTCTCAGATTCTAAAATAAGTTGAAAAGCATACTGCTTATGAGCATATCATATAATTTTCATATAAAGCAATAGAATAACATATTCTTTCATGTGATCCCATATTAAAGTAGTGAAAATGACTACAGATGTCATGCCTTGGTTTAATTACACTGTATCAAAAATAAACATTCAACTCATGTCCTCCTAGAATTGAAACTTGCTTTTGTCTGTTGATATTCTTCTTAACTATTTATTCATAAAAATCTCCTGTTTTCCGCCAGTTTTTTTCTAAGGAAGATTTCAAATATTTTATGGTATTTCATTTAACTTGATGGTGTTTGGTTCTATTAAAAGTTGTGAATACAGGTTATACTATTATAAATATTTAGTGTGTAAAACTTGATAACAATTCTGTTCGTATTTAGTTATGGTTAATACTTCTGATCCACATTTCCCTCAGTAAGCGTTCATTATTTATATAAGTCTATACCATTTGTTTCCATTATTGTTAATACATCTGACTGAAAATTCATTATTTGTGGAAATGCAGAGGAGATCTGTGCTGGAACACATGGTGGAAAAAAGATGCTCATATGTACTAGAAAGCTGTCTTTATTACCATTTATATTAATTGTAATTGATATTTAATTTCAAGTAATGAATAAATTGGATTGCAGAAAATGGAATTCTAACAATCCCTGTTTCTTCAAACGTAATGACCACAATTGACTCCGTGTAATATATTATAATATAACATAACATGACTAACATAACATAGTTTCACAGTATCTTTTTACCAAGTTTTCTTATTCTGTAGTTATCAATGCTCTCAGTCCATGCTTAAGATATTATTCCAGGTGCCTAACATATAAAGAGGTAATTATTCATGAAATCAATAATTATTTAGTACCTCCTTCGTGCCTTATGCTAAGAACAAGACAGTCAAAAATCTCTACTCTAATAAGACTATATTCTAGTGGGGAAGTAGATTGCAAAGAAGTACATAAACATACCAATAAATACTTACAGATAATAATGGGTCATGGAAGAAAATAAACAAGGGTAGGAACATAGAATGATCAGGGAAGATTTTGTTGAGATGGTGACATCAGAGCACAGTCAAGAAAGAGGTAAAAAAGGAAGCCGTGTTGTCCTGAAGAAAGAATATTAAAGCCGGAGGGAACAGACCCATAAGCAGGCATCACTTTCAGGTCTGAGGACCAGCATAAAGGTTGATTTGGCTGGAGTGGAATGAGATACAGGGAGAGAGTTGGAGAAAATTTTAGAGAAATAGGCAGAGTGGGGTCACTTAATGCTCAGTGGACTATAAGTAAGAGAACCATGGGTATGGTTCTAGATGTGATGGGAGCTCCTGCAGTGTTTTGAGTGGTCACGTGAATAGGTCTGAGCCTGTCGGATGTATGTTCTATGGACCCCAGTCTCAAAACAGACTCGGAGTCCATCTTGGGAGATAAAACTTAGGTTTAAAAAGCCAAATCTTTAGTACTGTCTGCTGAACATTAGGAATTCAGGGGCGTATGGAGGCAGAATTTGGAAAAATTTAGGGTAAGAGAAAGTAAGACCTAAACTGAGCTTTACAGAAATAATAGTATTTAGATATGTGGAAATGGAGTCCGCCCAGTGGGAAAGTGAAGCCATTTCTGTTTAGGCACATTAAAGTTGAAATAATAGCAGGATTTTCAAGTAGAAATAGCCAGAAGCAGTGTGACTAAAGCCAAGGAGAAAGATTAAGGCTATATAGAGAGGTAAAAGTGGTTGAAATATTTTAAAGAGTTTAAGCAATAGGAGTAGAGGATTAATATTATACAAAAATTATGTATTTTAACCAGAGATTGATTATGGCACCAAGATTTTTTAAAAAGGCAGATAGGAAAATAAGCTATAATTTCAGGAAAACAACTTAGTTTGTCAAAGTACAGTCAGTTTCCCATATGTGATATGATTATTAATGTTTTGGAAAACTTCAGTATGTATCCCAAAGAATATCAAAGAGGTGCTTTGGATTGCTTTCATTTATTGCGCTGTAGAAATGTAACCATTTACAACAAAAAATTTACCCATTATTATTCACCGAGAGAATTCTTAGACATAATATTTATACTTTGTTATTTACACTTATTTGTACATATTTCCTGTAGAGTACACTGAACTCAAATTGAATAGTTTTAGCAACCCTCGGGCTATGAAGCTATATTCCTAGAACCCTACTGACTTTAAGCTCTGGATAAACCATAAAACATAAGGTGTCTACACAAGAATAGGGTGAAACAAGCAATACACCCAAGTTTCTCTCTCTAAATTCTAATCCATGGACAGTAATCAAGATTTGGTAGTAATATTAAAATTAAGAATAAATCATTTCCATAGATGTGATACTAAAATAATCATGTGAACATTGTTCATTGATCACTAAACTCTTGAGTTAATTATATCTAGCAGTTACCATGAAACACACATGTCTCTAATGTCAGGAATTTCCCCAAGTTTCTTCTTATTAAACACGTTTAATGTTTGTATACTTTAGCTAAAGCCAAAGGTAGTCTGCTTTTGATTAACCTATATAAGTTATAGCTGGCAAATATATCAATTTAAAATATATTTTTTAAAGTGATTGGAAGTCTGACCACCTTCTAAGTTTGTAAAGCCCTGTGGGCTCAGTGACTTCTGGTTGCAAACAATCATTTTTTATAAATTGTGGTGATGATGGATTGATTCAAATGTGATTAGAACTCCCACGATGACAGGTCTATGCATGTTTAATAGATCTACCCAGCTTAGTTTCTTTGGAACTATTATTCTGTAAACTAAGATTTCTGATCTATTACATAAAAGAGTAAAACTTGAATTCAAATTGAAAATGGATTTTGGATTTGGGTTATCATTTTTCAGATGTATCTAAATATTTATAATGTATAATGCCTTGGGACTACATTCATTCTTTCACTTTTTTACAAATGATTTTGAAATATCTATCCTATGCCAGGCACTGGATAAGTATTGAGAATATAATGATAAACAACAACAACAAAAAATGATGCTGACCCTGTTCTCAGGAAGCATGCAGTCTAGTTGCAGATATGACAATAACCAGTTAAGTTCAAAATTAAATTTGTGGCAAGATTAAGGAGTAAAGGTACTTGGGGGTCAGGTGGAAGTGGGCACTAGGGACAAGTGTCACAGAATTCACATTCTGAGTGTTAGGTCTGTACGTTGGTATCCTTCAAAAATAATAATTCTTGTATCTTCTTTTTTGGGGCCACGATTGATCAGTTCTAACTGTGATACTTTTTAGGGAGTTTGAGTTAAGCTTCAGAGAGTTATTGTATTTCCTTAAGCCTTGGTTTTAGGAATCACCTCTCATAGCCAGAGGACAGCTGGAGAAAATCTGCTCAACTTTTTCAGATCCATCTACGTTCTCTATTCCCACATAGTCATATGTTTAATATCCACTTAGAGGGAGTATTTTATTTGAGAATCGGGAGGGAAACATTCAAATTCAAGCTGAAATGTAAGCCATTAATTTTGAATAACCAGGGAAAAAGAAAAAAAATTCTACTTTTTTTTCAATTTTGCATTATTATAGCAGCTCGACTAATGCGTATATAATTTTCTCTCCCTTTTGCTTGTCATGCATTGCCAACATGGACTTCTACAAAGGCTCAGGTTGGTGTTGCAATCTGTTTTGATCTTTACTGTTTTCATTTAGTGAAAAGAAGCTTTGATGTTTTTCTTCACAAATCAGCTTTTTTTCTCTTTGTAAATCGTGATCAAAACATTGTTCACACTTGGAAGAAAAAAATCCTCCTATAGGAGTTCAGTTTCTAATATGTTGCTAATGTGGAATGTATTCCTTTAGATAAGCAAAGTGACTATTTCAAAAACCCACAAAATTGATTTATATCCGCTCAAATTTTCCTTGCCTGGTATATTTTATGATATGATTAAAAGAATGCACTGATATTTCAGAATGTACCAGGCTCTGAAAATGTTTCTGATATCAAATCTCTTTTCTACTTTCAAAGTATATTAGAAGGCTTTGTACGTGATCTCTATATCTCCAAATTTAGTATTGAGAATTCCATAAGTAGCGTCCTATTGAGATGATGATTCTAGAATCACCAAATTCTTAGTAAACGACACTAAGAATATCAATAGTTTTCTTTCTCTCAATCTCTCTCCTTTTTTTTTAAAGGCATTAATCTTTTTTCAAGATTTCATCAGTGTCTCATATAAATCTCAGTTCTTTTATAGTTTCAATAAATCCACATGCTACTTGTGACCACCCCAATTTTTGTTTGAAATATCGTTGGTCATATAATGAACAAAACATCAGTAATGTTTTCAGAGGCAACCTCCATAAGTAGACTAGCATGATGTTTATGAAGCCTTAGGGACCAGAAGCTAAAGTGAATTAGTCGGTCACAGGAGCATCCAGCTTTTTCCATGTGCAGTATTTTGTAAGGACTAACAAGAAAAAAATAAAACCTAGGTAGTTTGGATCCCATGTACTGGGGAGGGTATAAAACATATACTGGGGAGGGTATAAAACTCCAGACCTACCCATCCTTCTGTTGATTGGAGGTTAGACAGCAGACTTTCAAATTCAAAGAATTTTATGGTGTCATCCTTCTTGTTGTGTCTAAGCTTCATCTAAATGCTTAAGTTGACTTTTTTCTTGGTCATATGGTATATAAAATCACGCCATGCTATTCTTAGGGTTGTCTCCCATTCCATGATCTGGGCATATATACACAGGACAGATTTGCTGAAATTAAATATTTATTTCACATTCTTATATTTACCTTTCAACATTGTTATAATGATTTGTCAAGATGAATTTTTAGAGTCCTATAGAAACGTTTTTCTCTGAGTAAGAATAATGGCTTTTTGCTAAGAAGGCTATATACCACATTGCTTGACACATGCAATTTGGTGGATTATTCTAGCTTTTAACCCAAAAAGCCATCCCTTTTTAAAGGTTGATGATAGTGGGCATTTTTCTCCTAGTTCATGACATATTTCTTTCTGAATAACCAATCCTTCATCTATTGATTAGTATATTGTATTTTTATTCAAATTTATATCAAAAAAGATCCCATGTAAAATTTTCCTCCAAAACTTGAACATATAATATAAAGACTAAAATATTAAGAGTTGAATAGATGTTATAATGTCATGTACAGAACGGGCTGTAAGATGCAGAGAAAGGTTAAGCAAATATAACTTTGCAGGCAATGAGATCTGTGTTACAATATCTCAGCTCTGCCCTAGTAGCATAGAAGCAGCCATTGAAAATACATACATGATTGAGCATGGCTGTGACTCAATAAAACTTGATTTAAAGAAATAGGCAATGTCAGCAAAAATAGTAGAGAAAAGACCTCCCAAAATCCTCTCCTGTATAAAAACAACAAGAATACTGGCAAAAAAATTGTTCAAATAATGTTTCTCAGAACTGTGTAAATTAATCAAAGACTGCAGCAATCTGGGGAGCATTTACTCAAGAAAAATGGCTGAATCTTAGAACAGGAATCTTTAATGCATTTTAACTTATTTTATTTCTATGTCTCCAACCCCAGCTCCACAGTAGCCTTGAAAGAAGCTGTCCAGTATCATAGTAAAAAGAATAATCAGTCTGGCAGCCTTTAGAGATGACTTAAGAACATTGGAGCTTCTTTAAAATCCTATTTTTGAAGAATTGTCATAATTTGACTGTCTGGTGGCTCTCAGGAAGATACCATTCATAAGTTTGTCTTTGTTTAACCTGACCCAGAACTGGACCAGTACACACAGCTTTGTCCTTGGGGACATTAGTCCAAAATAATCAGACAATTGTTTGAGTTGTGGCTACCCGAGATGGTAGCTAACAGTTAGGGCAAACAATACGATGACAAAAAGTTTAAAAGGAAAAGCTCGGAATGAGACGCCCATAGGGGTTTTGAAAAACTGCCATATTCCTGAGAATTAAGAGGCCATTCACATGCATGGGGCTATGCACTTACTTATGAAAGCTCTGACAAGACCCTCTCACGTCAGGCTAACCTGAGACTGTGCAGGCAGAAAGTGAAGACCAAGGCAGAGTTGTAAATTGCCTTGCTGAATTTTGAATATGAGTCACAACAAAAAAAACACACAGAGCTCCTCATCAAAGACTGGGAGAATCATCAGTGCCAAGCATTAAAGGGAATCTGTCAGGTCATTAGATATGACAAATAACACAGACATCACATAATTAGTTCAAAAAGTCGCTAAACAAACAAAACAACAACAATAACAAATTGCAATGCCAATGAACACTGAAGGGAGGAAAGAAGCTGATCTCCAGAGTTGCCATATTAAATTATTTTAAATGTCCACATTGAAACAAAAAATTATAATATATGTAAAGAAAAAAGACAGTATGGTCCATACATAGGACGCAGTCAATAGAAACTTTGTGGAGAAGCTGAGATGTTGAATTTACTAGACAAAAATTTTGAATCAGCTATTTTAAATGCATTCAAAAAAATAAAGGGAAGTATAAGAATGATGTCAAACCAAATAGAGAATATCAACAACAAGACAGAAATTATAAAGAACCAACAAGATATTCTAGAGCGAAGTACAAAAACTGGAAAAGAAAAAAAAAAATCACTGGGGGTCCTGAACAGTAGCTCTGGACAGGGGAAAAACAATGTGCGTCAGCTTGAAAAATGGATAAAATTATTTGGTATACCCAAACAACTAAATGTTATTCACCCATAAACAGTAATGAAGTACTTATTCATGCTACAGCATGGATAAGCTTTGAAAATATTATGCTAAGTAAAGTGACCAGACACAAAAGGCCATGTATTTTATGATTCGTTTATATGAAGTGTCCAGAATCGGCAAATCCATAGAGGCAGAATGGAGATTAGCAGTTAATCGCTGTGGGTGATGGGAAGTGACTGCTAAATGATGTACTTTTTATTTGGGGAGAGAGGATGATGAAAATATTATGAATTAAAGAGTGGTAATGATTGCACAAACCAGCGAATATATTAAAATACACTGAATTTTACATTTATAAGACTAAACTTTTAGATATGTAAATTGTATCCCTTTTTTTTTTTTTAAGACAAAAAGAAAGAAAATAGGCAGCAGGCCAAATTTGGTCAACAACCACACAAGAGAAAAGGATTTGTGTCGTCTTTATTTATATAGCATCTAAGGAAATTTTGAGTCTTACGTAGTAGAGCACAGTAAATGTCTGATGAATTGATGCAGGGGTAAATGAGTAAGCTCAAGGGATGCAGCTTCAACTGTTAAAAGCTTTAACTATTAAAAGATCTATAACTGTTGTTATCAGATGACACTTACCTTTAATGAAGAATAAGCTTCATGATATTCATACTTTTTACTTTCTACTCCTTAACAATATCTTATACTCTACCTAGTATGTGGTAAAAGATCTCTAACTTATTAATGGTTTTTAATTAATTCTTTCAGCATAGGTCGCTTTATATGCCTCAGCTGTAAAAGTAAAGACTTCTTCTTTTGAGGAGGAATGATTTCGTGCTCAAGGGAAATGTCAAAAATTGACATGACTATGGAATTTGTAAATATACCCTTATATCTTCATCAGAAATAATAGTGCTATTTGTGGGATGACTTGGGTTGTTTTGCTGGCTTAGCTGGTCTGACCGTGCATCTCTTTCTCAGCGAGGTACTCAGTGCTGTGGAAGACGAGAGAGCACATAAAACATCAAGTCATTTTTGTCTCTTTCAATCTGTCACATCCTCCAGCTTTTGAGGGTGCAACGTTAGCAACCATTCAAAGTTTATTGGGTTGATCTACATGGGAATTCAGGTTTAATTTTGAAGAAAATGATGCAATTGAAATAGATGATCATACAGTTTACATCCAGCTCCAAATTGTTTTGAACTCCTTGCCTCAATGCTAATCTTAACTCAAAACAAATATGACATTATAGTGAACTCGCTCAGTTTCTAAAGCTCGTATACTCTGTTGTACTTCCTTTGAAAATACATATTAATGTCAGGTTATAAAGAGAAAAGCTAGGCCCCAAGAGCCATGTAAGTGAGCTGCCAGGAAATTAATGATGGAACCTGAAACCAAAGCCCTTTCTCACAGCTTCCTTCATACTCTTGGGCTCATAGACCACAGATAATCTTTGACACAGTATAACAGGTCACTTCCCCCATCGCTTACCTGAAGCCACTCCCAAAGAGGACCACATTATCAATTTAATGGATCCAACCAAGAGGGCAGGAAGGCAACACGAGTACTTGATGCTTTCCATCTTCTGAATTGTTCTACAGATCGCCATTTCATCCATCAAAAGCAGTGTTCCTGCTAAGGAAGCACATTTTAACACCCCGCCTCCCACCAAGGGAGGTACAACTCAGATCTAGAACCATAAGCCATATACTTCAAAGGGTTCTGTTAAGTTCAGCATGCATTTATTATAAGCCTATCAGTATTCCAGTTCATGCCAGATACTATGTGCAGCATAAGATATGTGGAACATAAAAAATACGGTCCCCACCTTCTGAAACCCAGGTGGCACTGTAAACTTGATTCCCTCGTGCTAGCAGGGTCTGCCTTTCATTAGGCATGGCAAGTGCTGACCACCTTGAATCTTTCCTGCCTTCAAGGGAAGAAAAAGTCAATTGTTTTAGAAGCTTGCATTTTTTAAATTAATTCAAGATGTCCATAATTGGGATGAGGAAGTGGGATACTACTGTCATATTCAGAGAAATCAGAAATGAATTCCGAAATGAGAGAATTTTGAATTTGTATTAATCTGGGAAATATCAGAAAGACTTTGTAAATTCATTTGGATCTCTACTTTCAAATATTGGGACCAGAGTATAATTGTAAGCAATTGGATTTGCATTATCGATGCATAATACTAACATTCCTATAAAATTACATAAAAAGAAGGCAAGATGTTTAGCTTCAGGTGATACCAGCATCATGGCTTGGTCTAGGTATGCTTTTCAGAAAGCATACTCAGAAAATATTTCTGCATTCACTCATTCATCATTATGCCCATATCTGTCTACTGAGCACTGAGTACAAACCAGGGACATGGTGTATAAAGTTCTTTTATTTTTTGGCGGGGAGGTGCGGGGGGGGGGGGGGTGTTTGTCAAAAATATGATTTCTGGAGCTCTTAGTCCTCAATAAATATTTCAGAAAGGCTGTTACTGTTTGTACATGCATATGTGTATTTATGTTTTAACTTTTTATTGAGGCCAAGTTTGTAGAAACATGCCCACTTTGTGTAAGGCAGTTAATTGATTATTCTGTAACAAGTTTAAGGCCTTCATTGTCAAGCTTTTCAAATAACCTGCATTTTGCAAGTATCCAGAAATGGGTTCATTATTTATGTTGTGTATAGTAATGTTTGCTCTTTTTAGACATGACTTCCACCTTACCGTCAGCTGTCTTTCCTTTGCTCAAAATAAGATTTTCTATAATAAAATGGAGGCCAGGTACAGGTCTGCCTTAGATTATCATTTTCCTTCAATAATCATCTTCTGTTTTTATTTTGTGAAGAGCCAAAAAGGTCTATATCAGTCCTCGTCTCTTCCTTACTGTCTGCCTCAGAGGAAGAATGTTTTCAACAAAACAGGCTTTATTCCATAATGCAACAGCTTTCAATTAGTCCCTAAGAAAAGTCTCCAACTGATGAAATTAGGGTGGAAATCAGAGCCAAGATCCCAATTTATCACCATGTAAGCGAATGGCAGGGATTCCATTATCCAATCAATCTTGCCTCTTATTTCTGCAAAGGTCAGGCTGTGCCATCCTTGGTTATAAAACATCACTTGTGGCTCTATGTTTCACTTTAACTTAGTCCCAGCCACATCAGGTTTGTGATGGGAGAACTCCCACTAAGAGTTCATATTTTTTAAAGAGCCATTTTGTGCTCTAGCCTGGCCCTGTATTTCAACAGGGACAACTGTTAGAACATAGTGCCCCTCAAGAGCTGCTTTCTCAGAATTTCTTCTACAGAAGAAGAAAAAGATCACTGTGTCTGTGTATGTGCGTGTGTAACACATAATGACTTAGTGCAAAAAGACTCTTTAGGGATTCTTTATAGTAATAATTTTTATTTTTCTCTTTTGCCTCAAACCCTAAGAATTATGTCTGCTTAATAATTGTGTCTGTTTTTTCCTTAGATGAAAAGATACAGTGATTTCCTTCTCTTCTCCTGCCTGTGATGATGGGATCATTTAGAAATTAACCAAATTACAAATAGACTTTACAGACTGCAATTCTAGGTGTCTCCACCTTTTTATACTGGTCTTACTAGACAGAATAATGACCATTTTTTGATGTCTCCTTCTTTTGTTCTGTTCTCTTTAACTTCCTTGTAGACTATGGAATAAATGAGATATAAGTACACTAACGCATTTCAGAGTAGGAAAGGTTTGTTTGTAGTATGATTAAGAGACTGTAGCATGGCCCAGAGCTCTCAGTGCATTATTAGAAACACATGAAAAGATATATCTTACCAATGATGGGGCTTTCCTTTTGGAGTTGGTCCTGGAAGCCAGTTTTCCACTTGCCTACTGTGAATATTGGTAAATTCTGAGCAAACTTTCCAAAGACCAGATTGCTTTCCAGGTCACACACAGCATCAGATTTATCCCAAGTAAGCCAACATAAGATGAAAGAAGATGGTGAATGTATTATGAAGAAATTTTCTTGGCAAATATCCCTGAGTTTCTGCTGTTCTGCTCATTAACAAAACTCCCTGGAATCCAAGGCACTTGGGAAGCTGATGTCTTTATCCTCATAATTCTTTTGGTGAAAAAGAAGCTTTAATGTGTCCCTAGGTTCTAGAATATACTAATCTTAATGAGTCCAAAATGTAGCACTGATGTTTGGGTTGTCTCTTTCATTTTCACTACAAAATTTTGGTGTTTCTTCTTCCTTATGTTGGAAGTTTTGTGAAAATAGCAGTTATGATGACCATTATTCCATAACCATAACCTCATACTGAGGCTGCAGCCGTTTCTGCCTTTCTCCATACTCACACACTCCCATCTCCTTTACATTCAAGATGACTTCTTTTCCCCAAACTTTATTTAGAACATCTCTCTTGATATAAATCCCATAAGTCTTAGTGGCTCCCTTTTGTCTACAAATAAGGTTCTACCTCATCGAATTTCCCATTTACTTACCCCAGGTAGCTGTAGTCTCCAGGTCTCATCCTGTATGCACTGGGGCCCTTGTGTACAGTTTATGAGAATTAGATTTAGATTTTGGTTTGTTTGCTTGATTGATTGACGAATCTCTCATCCAAAGTACTTCCTGTTGGATTAATCCTAACGAGGGCTACTCATCCCTGTCTATTTGTATTTGATAGTCCAGCCACACAAACATAAGATTTCCCTGCCTAAGGAGTGTGCAACTTAAGTTATATTGCTTCTTTATACTAATACATTTTTATCATCCAAATTGTATTGATTTTCTAGGCAAGCTTGAAGGCTATGTTTTTTGGAAACCCATAGGCTTCTCGCATTATTGAATAAAGAGACATTTGCATGTATCATAGGACATAGGGGTGGCATGCAGCTCTGAACTACTGAGAATAAGTAAGAGTTGTCTAAGACCTCTGCCAGCAAAAGCCCACAAGGAAATTAAAGGTTTTGCCCAAAGCTTTCACTTCTGTTTGACACTTACATAATGAGTTGCAAGCCTCTGGCCTAAACCTCTTCTCCTCCCTTTCTTGATAAACCCCAAACAGTACCACAGACTTTCCTGACTTATTTGCCCTTCAGGTGCGTATCTGTTTTCTGAGAACTGAGATCTGTTAAGCTCTGCTTTAGCATACTGCTTTATGCCTATAACTTGTAAAACATTTGTTACCTGCCAGAAGGTAACAGAGAGTCTTCATTTCAAGCTCTCTCTTTTTACTGAAAAGTTTTCACAGAGAAAGAAAGCTTTCCTTTTCACCTGATTTCTGGTGGTTATATTCTAATACCCAGACTCATGCACCCTTCCTGTATGTCTCTGTCTATCTATCTATCTATCTATCTATCTATCTATCTATCTATCTGTCATCTATTATCTAATCTTTGCAGTAGACTCCTACACAGTATCTCTTAGATGGTTAAGGCAGATTTTTTTTTTTTTCTACTCTGATCAGGTTTCCATGGTGCAATCTAGCTCCCTCTGACACATCCCTCTTTTAAATTTTTTATTTTATTTTATTTTATTTTACTTAACATGAGATACATTCTCTTAACAGTTTTTTTAAGTGTAAAATACAGTATTCTTACCCGTAGGCACAATGTTGTCTAGCAGACCTCCAGAATGTATTCATCTTGCATAACTGAAATTTTATAGTAATTTATTAGCATCTCCTCATTTCCTCCTGCCCCCAGCCCCTGACAGCCACCATTCTATTCTTTACTCCAATCAATAACTTTGACTATGTGAGATACCTCATGTTAAGTAGACGTATGCAGTTCTTGTCTTTTTGTGATTGACTTATTTCACTTAGCATAATGCCTTCCAAGGCATTATTCACAACCTCTTTTCTAAAGAGCTAGGGCCTCAATTCTTTCAGGGTTTTCTGGAAGTATCAGTCATAGTAGGCAGGGTGTTGCTTTTTTTGCACTTCAGCTTGACTCACAACTGCAGTCTGCTCTGTGAAAATCCAAAGGGCCACCATGACAGTAAGTCCCTGGCATGCTGTGAGCAACCCACAAAATTCCATCTGATTTCTTGCCATTACACAGCATGGCCGTGGGCGGCTTCTCCCAGGGTACTGAAGAAGGCAGTCCAGATTCTGGAGGCAGTTGTCCTTCTCTCATTCTATTTTGTTATGCGTTTTACACGGAGCAGTGGTGCAGAGTGTGGGCCTTACGGTTCACCGTGCCCCAGGTCGCCTATGTCAGTCTGCTCCCTCAGTTCTGTGATGCGTGGCAGGCACAGAGGCAGTCCGATCAGTGCGCATGTGCGCGCAGGCGCTGCACGGATGTTAGGGCTTTCCTGGGAGAAGATGTGTTTCGTGGGATCTGCACAGCAATATTTGCTGCTGAGTGTCCCTTACCATGCAGTGCACTTTAAGACCATTGTTAAATTTCATAGACATTTAAATAACGCGCAGTAAGAGATGTAAATCTGCTATAGGGAGTAATATAATATCATGCATTAAAAAGACTACGGCATTTTTTCTTATTTGCCCTTATAAATAATCTAAAGTACATCAGCACAGGTAATGGAGCTTAAACCATGCCCTTTTAGATGAGGGTTTTGTGGCTCCTGTCTATTAAATACCTTCTGTAGTGGATGGGCTATGTGTGACATCCTTGAAAGGGGCAGGAAACATGGGGAGGAGGAGGGAGTATATCCGTGATTTGGAGATGTACTTGTTCAGTCTCAGTGCCCACCCCCACACCTCCCTCTCCCACCCTGGGGAGGAGAACAGGACTATGTGGTCGACAGAGATGGTTTAGCTGTGCATGGATGTTGATTTTGAAGACTCTGTGCTTAAAAAATCATCAGTGATATTTAGGCCAGAGGGAAGGGGTTTACTGCTGTAGACCATTAAAAAAATGGAGTTTAGAACTTCTTCGTAAAAAATATTCGTCAATGTTCCCTTTTAGAAAAAAGGCTATTCTGTGCAACATATCTTTTATCAAAATATAAACAGTAATGTGATTTTAGGGCACAGCCTCCTTGTTAGTTCATTTCTTCTCTTCTTTATATATAAAAGCATTTGTTCCCTGAGTTTCTGATATGAGGACTTTATGTTCTACGCCTACATTCAGAAACTTTCTAATGAGAATGAGTGGTTTCACATTTAGCAGTGCTTTCAAATAAAAATGTCTGAGATTATATTTTTCCCTGGGACTACAGACATGGTTTGGAAAGGGAATACATTCATGGGCCCCCTGCAATAACGCCACAGTTCTCACGGTCTGCACATCTAGCTTAAAACCCGCCGTTCTTAGGAGCTGGAGAATGTAACTAACACCTTTACTGTTGTAATAAACTTCCCATTGGCTTTAAAGTTCAATAATCATTTGTCAGTAAATTTTACAAATAAAGCTCATTCAGTATTATTAGGTTTGTATTTTTAGATTTTTAATGTCAAAATTAAAAGGAAAACATACAATGTGTCTTTAAAAGCAATGGTGAATCTCACAAATCAGGCATGAGCATTCTAAGGACGTCTTTTTATTTGCTGTGTAGCTGAAGAAGCTAGTGTGTGAAAATGTCCAGGATGAGGAGGGCAGCCACAGGGCCTCACACCCGAGTATCTGGACTAAAACTGACAGTTACGCACACCCTGAGTTTGGATCACGGGACTCCAAGATCTCCCCACTACCATTACCCCAAATGCTGCACTCTTGAGCAACTCATAGCACGTAATGACAGGCATGATGTTTTTTCCCACAAATACTAGTTTAAAAACACTTGTGGATATTTCTTAACCCACCATCTTCAACACATAGAATCGCAACCGTCCAAAACACATAGGCCTGCTGTTGCTTTAAACATGGAAGTTAATTTTCTGAGACACTTTTTGGATGTTTGAAAATGTGAAGGGGCACTCTTTACCCAAAGACTAGGAATGAGCTTATGCAATATTTTTTCTACATACAGTAACAAACATCAACTACTGCTACATAAACAACTTTGAAAATTCCATTTTCGGTTTTCCTTTTCTTCAGGAATTTACAAATATTAGCATTATCTTCCTCACTAAAAAGATACCATCTCTCGGAGCACAGCCATGGACCTGAACAAGCTAAACTGGCAGCCTGTGCACTAGGAGCATCACCAGAGTGAGGTCCTTACACTCGTTTTGAGCACCAGCCATTAATGACTAATGTAGCTTCTTCAAATGTTTGTTATTTTTATCTGTAGGGATCATACCAGCCTCATCTAATGTAACTGATTGTGATCACTGAGACCTAAGACATAGACTGTCTTATGTAAGTTATAAACGTCTACAGCATCATTGCGGGGTCATCGGTGACCAGGGATTGTCGAGAGGCACATTGGAAGGCATGTGGGTGCAGCGGCCTTGGGACTGAACTTTAGCACTGCATACATTACATTGTGCACATACCGATTTAAATGCACAATGAATAAAAATGGAAGTGAAAAGTCAATGTGTAATTGTGTAAATGTGATCCTTTCCAGTCCGTCAGACAAGTCCTAACAGAGAAGAGTATAACTTAGTTGCTAATTGAATAAGAAAAGGGGCAAATTTGGTAAGCTGAGGGAGGGTGTAACCTAGAAGATCCTTCTGAAGGGAAAGTGTAAGGCCTGGTAGAGGAAAGAAAGGAAGTATGGCTAAGTAGAGAATGGCTAGGAAGGAAGTTCTTTAAGTTAAGGGATGAGGAACCTAGACCTGATGAGAGGCAAGTATGTGCATCTTAGGTTAAGACCTCATAGTCATTGGAGGAGAAGGGAAGCCCTGATACTTTCTTGATCTCACCACTCCTGGAGACCAGTTCCTCTCACAGTCCAATGGGACAGCCCCTGGCTCTGGTCCCAGATGGGCCTTTGAACTGATTTTCGGGTTCTACTAAGCAGCTACTGTGCCAGGCATGGAGGTCTCAGTCCTGAAGTTTTCCACCTGGGTCTTGCTTGGAGCAAAGGGTTATTGCTACAGAAAATTGGAGGCCCTGGGTCTTCCTTTCTTGTGTTTGTTTTTTATTGTGGTTGTTATTGATTGTCTGCTTTGTATTTGAGCCCTTGAAACTTAAGACTCTGATATGCAATAGTGACCTCCGCTGAGCCCCAATGAGACCCTGCTTCCAAGTTTATGCCAGGGCAGGCAATCTGTAATTGGAGAGTGGTATCTGAAAACAGTACTTAATTGAATTATCAATTACAATGGCTTATTTAATAAATATTAAAAGATTGACTCAATGAATCAGTTTATGCTATGGCTCTGGAACTAGTGACATTATAAAAACACAGTTCCCCAATGAAGAAGTAATAAATAGGACTCATTACTAGAAGAATGAAACGTTACCTCTCTCAGTAGATTTAGATTTTTCAGTAGCATTTTTTAGCATCTATGGCCCTATTAAACCCTGCTATTTTCTTCCTAATTTGTGCCATTAAAAAATGGTTTTCATTTAACTTCCCCATGGCTCATTTCTCTTCTTCAGAGCGTTTCCATATGATTCCCTGATAAAGTCCATGTTTTAACAAATTTCCATTATAAAACTGTAATAAGCACCAGCTAAATATCAATATGAAACAGGCAGAACATAAAGAACTGACAGGAGAAGAAATTGGGCATCTGAATAGTTGATTTTTATTCTTGAACACCTGCTGACTTTTTGCCTCTTGTGGGTGTTTTTGATCTTCTAGGTAAGATTCCTTGCCTGCCTGGCAGACAAAGACTCTAAAGAGATACTTCTCACAATTGTTAAGGGACAACCTTTCTTTCCCATACCCAAATCATCAAGCAGTGCGTTTTGATGACACCGTGATTGTTATTCTGCACTAAAGCCCCATAATGGAAAGAAAAGTTTTTCATTGTTGTTCATTCTTACTGTCCTTTGAGCTTTGTAAAACACCCCTTGTAGGTTTCATTTAGTGGGCCTCTTTTCTCTAGAGAATTAAGTAAGAACTATTTAGCTACCTGGGCCCTTAAAAAATAGTTTCAATTCAACAAATATTAATTGAGCATGAAAACGCCCTTCCCACCCCATGTCTGGTGACACACAGACACCATGGAAACTTAATCCCTGTCTGCCTAAGACTCAAAAGGTTTTGTGTGTTTGTGTGTGTGTGTGTGTGCATGTGTGTATTTTGTTTTTGTTTGTTTGTTTGGTTTTCTTCAAGTAGTCACATAAATAAACACTGGTAGTCCAGATCTGACTTCTGGTTAAATGTGCTGACCATAAGCATATTTAGGTGTGGAGATGTGTTTCTCTGAGCATATTCTTTCTGTAGTATTTCATATGCAAAGTAGACTTGTGGTCATTTAGACTAAGATGAGAAAAAGTGTTAAATTAGTATGAGAGAATAGGAGACAGGTACGGCACGCAAGGTAATAACTTTATCAAATATGTTTGCTCCCCGAGCAACTGACGCTGTGGCCCTAATCACCACCCTCATCCCAGCCCTGTATGGATACACTCTGACATTATAATGTAGCTACAAGTCTGTTTAAAACCGAGACTGTCACTGAGTACCAAAGACATGCCAACTGGAAGTGGGAAAAGCCTTGTGGAAGTGGGGGGATTTGTGCTTTGAAGGAAGGGTAGGGATTTATTTATTCGCTAGAAGTGACAGTATGAGCAATATTAAAATGGCAGACACATACGGGGTGGGGGGGAATCAAATAAATCCATATGACTGGAGAATCTTTTTTAAGAGGTGATATTTTTATACCATTAGTCAAGAAAGTGGGTCAACATCTTCCTATATCTTCCTTCCCGCTCCCTGTCTTCCAATAGCTTGTCATTCAGGTTAGCTACTCTGCTACAGGTACAGATCATTAAAGCATAAAGAATAAAAACTCTAAACCAATATATGACCAGTTCAAATGTGTATATGAGGTACATTCAACTAAACGCTTTTTCATTTTCCCATCTGACCTTGGGGCTTTATACGGGACGGAGTGTAGAAATATAAGTTCTGCTTAGTATTGATAGCTTTAGAAAAATAGGTCTATCTCAGAGAGGATATCCCATCCATTTGCTTACAGATTCATGCATGATGAGGTATGGGGAAAATTATATTTTCAATTGTTTTTTTATCATCCACCCCATTTGTGTGAAGTACTTTGACATACATTCTTATATCTCATGTGAAAGCCAAAAAGCTTTCTTTAAGTTCTCTGATACATGTTGAAGAGTTTATAGAACAAACCTATAAATTCAGTGAAAGTTTCATTTCCACGGTGCAGTCGGGTCAGCTAAATCTTCAGCTGTTATCAGTTCAGTTTCCTGGTGTCTGGTTGGGGTCATGTCTTCATTTTTTTCTAGATTTTTCTTTTACCTCTAGTATCCTATGAGTGTTTTGTTTTGGGGTTTTTTTTGTTTTTTTTTTTCTTGAGCACTTTTCTTCCTTACGAGTTATTACCTCCTTATTCTAATGGAGGCACTGCTCCTGACCCTTTCATACCATTCTCGTCAGCATTCTCAGCGTGAAATGTGATTCTTTTATTATTAAATTCCTTACTTTCCTCACACCCATTTCCACTTTTATTTTCCCATCTCCTTTCATTTTGCCCTCATCTATTTTTCACTTTGTGATTTTCCTTATCCTTGTGCTCCCTACATGAGAGCCAAATAGAACCCCACAGTTAAAAATAGTTTCTGACATCATTTGTGATTCCTAAGATATAGTCTCACAAATAACATTTTCTCACTTGATTTCCAGCTAACATGCTGACAGTGCTCCAATCTTGTTTTCTCATGATCCCATTTCATAGTGCTTTTCCTTGCATTTAGTACAAACTTGCAAGTAATGATTCTGTTTGGATAGCACTGCCTAGTCATCATTTACCATTTTATGGAATTAGAAAGGCAAGGGGAGGAAAGGACTCCGGCTTAAATTCCTATTTAAAAGGAAAAGCATTAATTAATGATTTTGTTAATACGTTGAACCACTCTTTATCAGCTGGCTATACTAGAGCCATCTTTGTGGTCTAGAGTAATGTATCAGACAATGGAACAGTTTTTTTGTTTGTTTTTCTTACTGAGGGAGGGCACTGTTCTCTACATCCAGGAGTAATGTATTTTAAAATTAGCCTTAAAGAGGCAGACAAACTCAATTGACTAACCATTGGGATAAGATTTCAGGAAAAAAAAGTAATCACAAACAAATGCATAGGAAGTAACCTAAGAATCATTTATGGTATTCATTGTATTTACCATGAAATAGTAAATATTCACAGTGAGTAAGTATGCACAACGTCTAACAGGTAGTGTTTGTTGTGTGTGCACCTGCATGTGTGCGTCTGTGTGTTTTAGCTATGCTCTGAAAACATCCTACAAGTAGCTAAATTTATATGAAGCCACAATGCCCAGGAGGCTGAATGATTACCTGTTAGCACTGATCATTTTGGGGGCATAAAAAGGAATTTCCGGTGCAAATAATACCACTTTTCATATGTATTCTAAAACCCCCTTATGCTCAAGAGTAAATTTTCCTTTCATATATTTGTTTCCATTGACATCTTAAAGTACATCAGAGAATACAATATACCATATAATTGGGAGCTGGACTATCCAGTAGATGCTATGTGAGCTCTTTGAGGAAATGAAATGACAATGAAATTCCTATTCTTGGTGATAGGAAATGGCTGTCCTTTGTTCTCTTCTGCAAAGGCATACTGTCATATTTCAGTTGACTTCCCTTGTATGTTTCTTTAGGCAAGTAAGTAATTTCAGAGAAGCCAAATATATCTTCTTTTGGGGGATGTAATTTGGCTGTTTGGGCCAGAATATAGTTCTTGGATTATGTTCAGCAGACATTACACAAAAATAAGCTATTTTTCTATAACCTGGATAGTTTCACTCGATTTGTTTTTTCCTTTCCTGTTCTTGACAGGTGCACGAGGCAGTCCCGTGTTACAGTGAGTGTGATCAGTACTCCTGGATTGTAGAACACTGGTCTCCGTGCAAAATTCACAACGAGCTGAGGTCCCTGCGCTGCGGAGGAGGAACACAATCCAGAAAAATCAGGTGTGTGCAAATGGAGACATTTGGGAAATGGAGCAGCAGAACTTAGACCCCCACGTTGCTTGTACTTTTAATTGCACAGTGTAATTAATGTGGCTTTTGCTCATCTTTAAGCATCCATGGAAGCATATGTGTCCGGAACTGCCACGTGTATAGTGGGATTTCCTCTGCAATGAAGCCACAGTCCTTACCATTTCCTGCACTTTGGTGGGAAAGCCAACTGCATGGAGCAGGCTGGCATCCCTCCACTGATCTGTGGCCATCAGTGTTAACAAATTAGGAGGTTTTGACTGTGTTGCCATGTTTCCTTTTTGTTCTTTGGTTAGTAGAGTTTATGGACATTATCTTAAATTTGGATATCACTACATTGCAGAAGATAATTTATACTCCCACTATCAGCCTTGGGATTTAAAGTCTGAGAGCACCTATGGATAATAGCGATACATTTTAATATAAAAAGAGTAGATCTCTGAAAGAATTTAATGAATTCTGAGTTATTTACTAAGCGAGTGTATTTAAGGTTTCTGTTTTAAATACAGCAGTAATGACCAAAGAAGTACTTGTTGATGTGTTTAAGGAAACACTTTGGCCTGAGTTTGCCAAAATGGTCTATTGAGAAAGGATTTGTGAAGGAGGAAGAGTAATTTCTTTATCAATTAAGGATAATGCTAATGAACATTAGAGACTGAACAAGCAAAGACTAATATATTAACGATAAAAAATGATTAGTATGTAAAATCAAGAAGAAAACAGTTGGGTCAACAAGTTCAATTGCATGAGCATAGCATATCATTTTGCCACATTTAGGAAGCTCCATTTCACATGAACAGACACTGCCCAAATCAGATAACTTCCTACTGAGTTAACTTAGGTTCAAGTCAGTTGCCAAGGCACAGTCTACTTACATGTGTTGACTGTTCTTCAATATCAGTGAACGTAATGAATTTAGTAATTCAGCATATACCTACCATTTCTGAGACTCAGTGATGCAAACCCTGGTCGGCATGTTGGAAGAAATAGATGCTGACAAAAGTGTAGACGTGCTTCTTGTCACTAATCCAAGCTAGGGTTTCCAGGTAGGAATTCCCACCCATTCTCAGGAAATGTTTTTGCTTTCCCGTTCTGGAATCCCAATAAAAGTTGGTCGGGAAATCAGGAAAATTGGCTCCTTGAAACCAGGTGGTTGGTAGTATTGGCATCACTTTGTGGAAACAAGTCATCGTGGAGAACAGAAAACAGTTTGTATCTCTGGATTCAGGAATGAGAAAGCAAAACAAATTTCTGAGAATGGGTGGGAATTCCGGCCTGGAAACCGTAGTCCAAGCAAATGGCCAGTAGACAAATTGTCATTCTCTTTGTTCATGCAATTCCCGGAGGACTTGTGTGCTCAGGCTGTCACAAACTTTGTGATTCTACCTCTTTCTCTTCAAAAGCTGTGTCTCCTCTGTCTTATTTTCTTATGGCTTTGATAAATGATTGACCAACCTAGCTTATCAAGTAATATGTAAGTGAGCTTTGACATCTCTCACTCTCATCCCAGCCAGGCCTCTTACCAGTATTAAAGCAAAATCTCAGGAGTGAAAGGAAAGCTTTAAGAGAATAAATTGCTACTGACGGCATTGTGGCAGGTTGAGAAAAACATACTTGAACAAGCAGGGCTTTAAACCATACCTCTCAGCTCAAGCCTGCAGAGCCTGATATCTTAAAAACAGCACAGCTATCAAATATTACCCTGCTATGGGCTGAATTATGGCCCCCCAAAATCAATGTGTTGAACTCCTCACCCCCAATCCCTCCAAATGTGGCTGTATTTGGAGCTAGGACCTTTAAAGAGGTACTTAAAGTTAAATGAGGTCATTGGGAAGAACCCTAATCCAGTCTGACTGGTGTCCTTATAAGAAGAGATTAGTACACAGACAGACCCAGAGAAAAAGGCCACATGAAGTGACAACAGGACCATCCACAAGGCAAAGAGAGAAGCCTCAGAAGAAACCGATCCTGCCAACACCTGGATATTAGACTTCTAACCTCTAGAATTATGAGAAAACATATTTCAGTTGTTTAAGCCACCCAGCAGGTGGCATTCTGTTTTGGTAGCCCTGGCAAACTCATACATGCTCACTGTCTTATATGATTTATGTATTTGATCACATTTAAATATATGAAGCAGATTTTCCAGGCAGCTTGCATTCCTAAACGTTATTGATTTCAACAGCATACTGTTAGAATGAATGAAACAGCTAATCTGTTCTCTTTCTTAAAACTTATAAACTAGAGGACATCTTCATGGTTCTTCCATGATTGCAATTATTTATTAATTCAAAAAATACTTATGAATATGTGTCTTCTATGAAAAGGCACTGTTCTAGGACCTGGGAATAAAAATGTGAACAAAAGTTTCCTGTCATCAAAGAACTTACAGTATAGCAGCAGGGAAAAAAAATAATTAATTAATCAATTAATTAGTTAATATATGATGGAATGTCTTTGCTATGAAATGCCAAGGAAAAAAAATAAAATTAGTTGAAGTGATGGAGGATACTATTTAGGGGGCATTTGATCAGCAAAATATTTGAGGAGAGACATGAATTAATGTGAAGATCTGTAGACAGAGAATTCCAGGAGGGAAGAAATGTTCAAAGGACCTTTCTTATATTGTTATAACAAGATGTCCTCTATGTCTGATTCCAGTACTCAAATCACGTAGTCTTCTAAAACAAGGTAAAAGGAGATTATTCGTTTTATTAGCCTGGAAAAGGTAACAAAGCAGATTTTCCTCTAGAACCTCCAGAAATAAATGCAGCTCTGCCAAAGCACTGAGTGAGTCTACCGCGGTCCATGTTGGATTTCCATACTAGAAAATTATACGATGATACATTTACATTGCTTAAGACACAGAGATTGGGGTAATTATTTCTGTATATTAACTCTTACTTAAATCCTTGTCTTCTCTAATCCAAAGACCCTTTTTGTGGCACTCTCCAGCTAATAAACCTTCAATTACCTGCAGAGGTAGGGAGGCGCCATCACCAAGCTGTGTGGATGGGAGGTGGATAGGATCTGAGGGCCTAGATACTTCAACATACTTTCAATAAATTCTCTAGTTTTTCAGCCTCACTTTCATCCACATTTATAAAGCTCCTCAGTGCCACAAATCCCCAAGTATTTTATGTGTTCTGTGGTGTAAATGGAGTTGCTTTTTTTGTTTTCCCTTGATGAAGGCTTAGTATTCGGCTTTCTTGGTGTGTTAAGGCTGTCATCACTAGCCCTTCCATTTCCCTTTTGTTGTCTTTATCCTCTCCCATGTTCTTTGTCCTTGCGGGGCAATGCCTTCCCTGACTGCCCCCTCCTTCCCCTGGTGTGTGTGTGTGTGTGTGTGTGTGTGTGTGTGTAACACATTCCTCTATATTGTTTCTGTGGCATATTGAGAGCGAACAAAAACTGATGCATATATTCAACAGGACACCATTGACTAAAAGTCTTACCTCTTTTTCTCAGTGAAATAATTAAAGGACATCAGCTGACAGTATAGAGTTAAGAAGGGAAACAATCTTCAGCTTTTGTGTTTGTCCAGGGAAACACATATAAGCCATCGCATGGGCCCTCTTTCCATTATTGACAATCACCACGGGAGCAAGTCCGTAGGTAGCACTATCCCATGCCTCCCTGTATTAGAAGACATTACATACTTATTAAGTCTTCTCTCTGTCTACCATTCCCCAATAATCTCCTTTCCACAATAGATTTCCATTATTTATCACCTAATAAAGCTTATTTTATTTTGTGCCAGGTGATAGACTACAGTTTTCCTGAATTTAAAAAAAAAAATCTTGATATGTATGCAAATGAAACTCCTAATGTATAGGATAATTATTTCTAGCACAGCATGATTTGGGGAACATCAAAAGCTCTCCTTGCTCCTTGGTTGTGACATTTTGTCTGAAACAACCAGGTCAGCAAATATCACCACCTCATGATCATTGTCAATTTCACCTTCACTTTGATCATCATCACTAGAAGAAAAGATTTGTAACAATAGAGATCTCGTCTGTCTTTACAGTTCTGTACCCCAGCACCCAGGTAAGGGCCTGGTGCATAGTGAGCCCCCTAGAATATTTAGTAAATGAATCATTATTAACAAATAATAACATTGTATCCTGACACCTAGCAAAATGGACTTGCACATAGCAAGTCTTTATGAAACATTTTTGAGAAAATAATTTAAAAATCAGAATTTGATTGGGATATAATATAAAGGCAAAGAAATGCCGACATCACAGGGGTGCAGCTTGATGAATTTGCACAATGTGAATACACCTGTGCCAGAGGCCAGAGGCAACCTGCCCAGAGGTCAAGAAACAAAATATTACCAGCATGACCTAATACCTTACAGTCAGTAACCATTCCCCCAGGGGCAACCATTGTTCTGACTTCAGACACCACAGATGAATATTGCCTCTTTCTTAACTTTATAAGAATGGAATCATACAGTATATGCTGTTGTGTGTGAGAGTAGCTTGTTTTGTTCAAAATTATTTTTGGGAGTTTCACCCATTCTCTTTCATGTAACAATAGTTCATGCATTCTCACCCCTTTATTGCATTTAATTTAATAAATTTGCCACAATATATTTATCTATTTTGCTGTTGCTGAGTAGATATTCTAGATAAACTGTTTCTAGTTTGGTTGATTATGAATGGTAGTGTTACGAATATTTTCAGTCAGTTTTTCTTGGTGCACATGTGTACACATTTCTTCTGTGTACACAAGTAGAAGTGTAATTGTTGGGTTATGTCTTTCTTAAGTTTTAGTAGATGCTAGCAACTATTAATAGTTTTCCTCAGTCTGCGCTCTATCCAGCAGAGTAAAAGTTACACTTGTTCCACATTCTTGCCAACCCTTGATATTTCCCATGTTTTTTATTTAAGCCATTCTGGTGGGTGGATAGTGGTATAATACTTTGATTTTAATTTGATTGAATCAGTAGCATGATTATTTATCTTACCTTCACCAGCACTTATCTCTAAGCCTGACACTGAGTATGCCAAGCAACTACAATGTTTGCATCTATACTGAGTGCTCAATTGCTACATGAAAATGCTTGCTCATTGCCCTCTGGTTTATGATACCAACATTCCTGAATGGTTTGCATAAAATACCTCAAAGAAAACCATGTCCAATTATTTTTCAGTTTACTTTGCCACGCACAAAAATGCTTGCTCATTGCCCTCTGGTTTATGATACCAAAATTCCTGAATGGTTTGAAGAAAATACCTCAAAGAAAAACATGTCCAATTATTTTTCCGTTTACTTTGCCACGACCTTACATGTGTTGGATGAAGATGAGGGAGGTTTAGATGATATGTGACAAAAGTCTAGGAAAGGTCTGAGAGAGTCACAGGAACTATGAAAGCTCCAGCTATTACAAAGTGATGGATTCATTGAGAGAAGGAGAGTCTTCAAGATTTGTTACAATAAAAAGAAAATTCACTTTGTGCCGGACCTGAGTAAATATATTGTAATTCTCTTTAGATTGAGAGTTGTTCAAGGGCAATGGTTGTCTCTAGTTCCCATTGTTTTCTCCTGTTTTGCTCAGTAAAAGGTTCTACACTGAGTTATCACTCAATAAAGGCTGACTGACTGAAGAAGAAATGTTTTTCCTGGTTTCTCTGCTGGTCTTAATTTATGTTTGAGGAGTAAATTACTGTGATACATCATAACTATTTTAAATTTACTCTGTGCTGTTTTCTGTAATGAAACTCTTGTGATCCTGCCTTGCAGATGTGTGAACACTGTTGATAGTGAAGGTGGAGCCGTGGATAACAGCCTCTGCAACCATGAAGAAAAGCCCCCGGAAACCCAGTCCTGCTTTCTTCTGTGCCCCAACGAATGTGTCATGTCCGAGTGGGGACCCTGGAACAGATGCCCACAGGTAATTTCACTTCTGTTGTCAATGCCCTATAATCCTCTGGTGATGCCTTCCCTGTAGTTCTCTGTGCAGTCACGGTGCTGCTCTCCAAAGCATTCTTCTAATAACATGGGAGAATCGTTTCACCTGAGAAAGAAAGAAACGAAAAGAAAAGAAAGGGAAAAAATCCAGCTAGCGAGACTGAGCAGTTTAAAATGCCAGTGCTTCTTTTTTAGGCCTTTATCATGGGAACACTAGCAAGGAAAATGAGCCTGTAATGACGATAGTAGGATTCGAATGCACACCTGTTATTAAGGGGCCTCTGTAGTATCCAAATGATTCTCATTGTAATCTCTCGATTCTGTTCCATTTTTATCCTGGCAGAATCAATTATGTTTTAGTAGCTCAACTCCACTGTGTAATTTGGCTTTTGTTAGTGATGATCTGTTTTTGTCTTTCACTATGTTCCCAAAGATGATGTGTTCTTCTGCCATGCTCTTCTTCCAAAGCTCACACACACACATGCGCGCACACACACACAACTTTCTGAAGTCTAAAGTAATTTCCTTTCTTTTTCTTTTTTAAAAAAAATGGAAACATAATGGGGATATGCTAAAATAAATATTCTTCAAGTAGTGTAATTCAACTTAATATTCTCAGAAGTTAAATTATGATGTTTGCGACCTATTTCTGCCTAAAGAGCTAAAGAAGAAAAAGAGCTGAAAAAGAGCTAAAAAAGAAAATGAGGATAAGGAGCATATTCTCTGGGTCCAAACATTAGGAGGGGAAGAATTAGGATACTTTGAATTCAGTGGAGATATTGACAGTTTGTGGAAAGATTGGGTTAAATCTTTGTACAGAAGTGGAAAATATATTTGAAATCAATATATAGCCAATATTTGCATTTTGATCATTGATTCCTTTTAATTATTGCAATCTTATATTTTGTATTTCTATAATTGTATTCCTGAAAGAAATTTTCCTTGTCACTATTATTTTTTATTTGTTGAGTTGCTGGGGGTAGGACACCACCATATTATGATGAAGAGGTAACATAAATAAAAGGTAATTTGTAGGGATGGAATGTTTGTCCTATTACTGACTACGACTAAGTTATTTATTTTGTATATAATTTGAATATAATGATAATTAACATTTTCTCAGCACTTACTGTTGTCAAGGCATATGTAGGAATTATTCCCTTTAGCGCTTGCACTAATCCTACTAAGCACGTACTGTTATCAGTCCCATTGTACAGATGAAGGAACTGGTTCTCAAAAAGTCTAAGTAGCTTACACAACGCTCCACACTGAATAAGTGATGGAGATAAGAATGAACGTTACTGTTATCTAATGAAGCCAGAGCCTTTGCTCTTACATCCTTGGCTCCCTTATCTTGGAAGAATTAAGGTAGATTTAGAAGCTATACTTCATTTCCTTTAAGATGCAACATTTATTTTTAGAATAAAGTGAGTTATTCTTAGTAAGTTACAATCTGTGTGAGTATTCCATGGCTGTATACATATATTCACACTTTAGAAAGTGTGGTAGCATACACTTTTTTTTTTTTTTTTAAAGATTTTATTGGGGATGGGAAATAGGACTTTATTGGGGAACAGTACATACTTCCAGGACTTTTTTTTTTTTTTCCAAGTCAATTTGTTGTCCTTCAATCTTAGTTGTGGAGTGTGTCGTTCAGCTTCAAGTTGCTGTCCTTTCAGTCTTAGTTTTGGAGGGCGCAGCTCAGCTCCAGGTCCAGTTGCTGTTGCTAGTTGCAGGGGGCGCAGCCCTCCATCCCTTGCAGTAGTTGAAACGGCATACACTCTTTATTAATCAACTTGCAAAAGAATTATCAACCTGAAGAAGTTTAATTAAATGTAGAGGTCATGATTTGTCCGACTCTTTTTTTTTTTTCCTAAGTTGCTAACCAAAGACTCCATTAAGCTGTAATCACTTTGCAATGACAATGTTGCCTCGTAAGTCAGAGTGTCTGGCTACTGAACTAATATGTTTGTTGCAGGAACATTTTAATAATGCTGTGATGGACTGGCATCCTGTGCTTGCTTCTTTGGGGTCCTAAGAAACAATTTTCTTTCAGGTTTGCTTTTCTAAAAATAGTCACTGTTTTTGGAATGTTTATAAACTGGAGATAGAGAAAATATTTTAACCTCATCTTATGTGTCTGAAAGGCGACAGTTACTTGCTCTACACCATGAAGTTCAGAGGGTTGTCCTTCAACTGCTTACGCACCTTCTAAGTTACATTAATAGTAATAACAACAATAGCTATGACGACAACTTTCCCTGAGCACATATTATGTAACCGACATTGTGCTAGAGTTTCATAACAGCACTATGTTATCATGATAGATATTTATCCAGGGTCACTCAGGTTTTTCTGACCAAAATGGCCTTGTTCTTCCTCAGATTCCATGCTACTCTATGTACAAAGACTTTAAAATGAAAAAAAAAATGGTAATGATGGCTCACAACTGATAACTTCCCTACCTCTCGATATGTTGCACAAGTTTAATAAATTGCAACATCTTAGCATAATGCCCCAACATCACAGATACTTACACAGTACTTGACATTGATCATGATCGTGATAATGGAGAAGTTAGCAAGCTGGGTTTTTGTGCCTGAAATTTAATTAGCACCTCAAAGCGCATTTTCTGAGAAAAAGGAAACAATTATTGTATAATTGTTCTCTATACCCTATGCTGAATCTCGGATTCTAAATATTGGCCATTATTTTACCAAATTCTCTTTTTATAGTCTACTGTGTGACATATGTTAATGGAACCAATTTGCTATGTTTTTTTTTCCCTTTCTTCTTTTCCTTCCCAGGGCAATTCTTTAGAGCCAAACACATAAACCAATCAACCAAACAAACAAAAAATTAGCTAAAAAAAAAAAGTAAAAAAAAAAAAACTCAGAATATTTCTGAGACAAAAACATTTATATTCCTCTTATGCATCCACAAACTACTCTGAAATTTATATTTGCATTTAGCTATAAAAGCTGTATTAATATGAAGTCATCTCAATATGTTTTTAAACATTGTAAAATAAGTAGATTTGCCAGTTATTTAAAAGAAGCTTAGCAAAATCATTTACTCAATTATGACTACTTCTTGAATTCCCCGTATGTGTCCTGCACTCTGAGGCCAAATATATATGACAGAGTATCCCTGCCCCTGAGGAGCTCACGGTCCTCACTCTCTTTGTAAATACATACTGTGTAGGTGTAGCATACGATTCAGTAGCTGACTAGTGGTTATTAGTCCACACAGCATTCTCTAGTAAAGTGGTAGGCACTCACTGAATAAAATGGTTAAAAGTATACTTCCAACGTCAGGGCCAAAGATTCTCACACTAGCACACATAAACAGCGTCACCAATGTGTGGTAACACAGGCCTCCTTTGCCCCATCCAAGAGATGTCAATTCAGTGAGTCTGGGATGGGCCCCATGAACTTCCATTTCTAACAAGTTTCCAGGTGATGCTGAGCCTGCTATTCTGGGGGGTGCACTCTTTGAGTCATAAGGCTCTTGGTCATTACAGCTAGATCATGTTCTTTCTCAGTCTCACTCTAATTACAATCTCACGTGGAAGCTTACCTTATATTTACAGAAGCTTTCCATGTGCCAATGTACTTAGCATTTATATTTATTACCGCACTTAATCTGCACAATGCCACTGTTAAATCGATCCCATTATTCCCCCAATGTAGAGATGAGTAAACTGAGTTTCAGAGAGGTTAGTAACCTGCTGCTTTTTGTGCTGGTGAGAGGCACAGTGGCTGTTTAAGCCCAGGTCATCTATCTATTTCTAACCACTACAAAAGAAATGGAAGCCACACTTCTTCTCCTTAAGAATATGATAGCCTGTCAACTCTGATGTCCCCTTTTCTGGTTTACTTTGGATTTGTGAAGGAAGATTTTTCTAAATTGAATAATCTCCTTTATTCGTGTAGCTTGCCAAGGAAAGAAAGGAAAGGAGTCACAAAGCTGTGGTCTGATGCCCCGGAGCACGTGCTGGCTCTGTGACTGTGGCCAAGTTACTGACACTTCTGAGTTACAGGTTCTTTATCCAGAAAGTAAGGACAAGGGTTGCTGTTTTTCCAGATCATTTAATGATTAAAGACAATATGTGTAAAGTGAGTAGTACAGAATATAACAATACAGGTTTGTTAAAAAAAAAAAAAAATTTAAAGCAGCAGTAAATCATAGCTCCCCCTTACAGTGTTTACGCTGTGGTTGGGAAATGGAACACAGGCAGCGGTACATTCTCTAAGCATACAAAGGAATAGCCCTTCCCCCACACAACATGTTATTACTACTTGATCTTACAGAAATACAACATCACTTTCTTTGCTGACAAATGACTTATGCCTAATTGAAGAGTAATCCCCATGAATAAGGTGTCAGAAAAGTAACTTTGAATGAATGGGTTGCTGACCTTATAGTAACTGCCAATTGCAAGCCATACTGAAGAACAAACAAGACAAAGGTACTAAAAATTGTATGGAGACCATTTTAACTATATTGGGAAGAACCGAGGACTATAAATGGATCAAGCAAAAACAAACATAAGTCAAGGCAGAATCTGAAGAAAATGGAAAGCCGTGTGCTTCACTTATTTTCATTTTCTTGTGTGTTTTTTTTGTTCCCATAACACCATATATATATATAATTTATTTATATATATATATATATATATATATATATATATAATATAATTTATTTTTGGCTCTAATATGCTCACTTCTCTAGAATGCTTTAATGAGAAAGAGGTTATGGAATTGTACGTATAAAAACCTTTGCAACAGTGGCCATTTTTTAAACATATATGTGAATTTGTACAAACACACATGCATACATGCATACACACACATGTACAAATCATATATGTATGTGTTTAATAGTTAATTATGTATTACTCTGTATTCCTCTTTTATCTACCTAACTTTGTCCAGTTTTTATCTTTATCCTTCATTCTTCAAAACTATGCAGACAAGCATTCATAGAAACATACATTCTTCAAGAGAGGTTTATAAATTTCTGAACTCAGATACCGTTCAGTCCCTGATGCATCTGAACAGATATGTGGTTCTCTTCATTTATGCTACCAATCCCTACAGAAATTGCCATTAAGTGATATAGATTTTTCTATTTATGACTCTCCTTGGAGGCTTGACAAAGGAATTTCTTAAATAATAATATTGATAGGAAAAAGCAAAGAGGATCTTGGAGAGGAATTTCCAAACTGATGCATGCATTACAGAAGCACGCGTTTGGAATCCCTCTCCAGAAAGATGACAAGTTTAGCAAACCAATTTGAACTTGAATTGATTCACTTCGAGCTGAATGCATCAAAGCCTGGCTCGATCTGTAGCCAGGCATCCCTCACACTGCAGGAATTGGAGATTCAATACACCATGGTCTAAGTGCAAACTCCTGGTCACACAGTGACTCAGATCTTTGCATTATCATCAGGACAACTTCCGAAGAAGAATCAGAAAGGAAGACTTTGCAAAGAAACTACATAGGACTTCAGTGTAATTGAATCTGAATTCTATTATAGACTTAATATTGTGCTTCAAAAATACATCTTATTTCTATACTTTTTCCTACTCTGTTCTCTAACTCTTCATGTGTGCAGTGTACTCTAGGGATAGCCAATGTGAGTATATTATCCATGAGCAGATACACACTGCCATTATTCCTGCAGGTGACGGTACTTCTTTAAGAGAAAACAAGAAATGCACTCCAGTTTTCTGATATGTACTCCAGAATTAAACATTTGAGGTTAAGAAAAACACCTTTTTCATGGTGATTTTTGGTGCAGGTGATTTTTGGTGCAGGCTGTCAACAGTGATGGTCTATTACTGATGACTCAGCATTTTCAGCACCTTTCCACTATACCTGAAAGTTATGTTTCCTGGGAAGCAAATCACCCTAGTGTTTACTATTACCCTTGTTCCCTGAAAATAAGACCTAGCCGGATCATCAGCTCCAAAGCATCTTTTGGAGCAAAAATTAATATAAGACCGGGTCCTTATAATTAATATAATATAATATAATACAATATAATATAATATATAATATAATATAATATAATATAATATAATATAATATAATATAATGTAACACAATACCTGAAAAGTCTTATATTAATTTTTGCTCCAAAAGACGCATTAGAGCAGATGGTCCGGCTAGGTCTTCTTTTTGGGAAACACGATAGTACTCAGCTCCAAGCTCTTCATCAACCTCTTCTCACAGCCTGGAACATGCAGATGACAACCTGTATTTGTCTCTAGAGGGCATGTTTAATGGTGATGACCCTCAAGCTGCCTAGTGCTTTTCTTTGACTTACAAATGAACGCCAGAGGAGAATGATGAAAATGGTTTATATTCTGGACTGAAAATTCTTGTTGCTTCTGCTAAATTGATATTGGCTCTTGTGAGAAACCAATAATTCATTACTCTGGCGTGCGGAATATTTTACCCCTGTGAGCAGTGAGGCTTAATATCACTTAGAACCATTCTAATTTCCAGAACCATATTAGGCCCTGCAAACAGGGTGCCTCATTATACGCAGTGTAGCTACCAATAACAACCAGATAAAAGCAGTCTTTGGGCTGTCCAGTTTTTAAAATTTAATACGATATCATTCTTTCTTGTACAGTGTGCTTTGTTTGACTCTTACTACCACCAATTTGAAGTATAAAATAAGGGTTCCATTGCTCTCAATATCTCTTTCTGTCTCTTTGTTTCTCTCTTTCTCTTCTATCTATCCTTATCTCTATCTCTATTATACAATAGAAATTTTCCAAAAAAAAAAAAAAAATGGTATAGTGAGCTCCATAAATTGATTACTCAGCTCAAAACTCATCACCTACTTTCAACAGTTATCTACATATGACAGTTTCATTTATTTCTTCTTCCCCACATTTTATTCCTTCTCTTATAGATGACTTTAAAGTATACCCCACACTTCGTATCGTTTTATTCATAAATACTTCTATATATCTTCCTAAGAGATAATGACTAATCACAACTACAGCAAAACGTAACCCCAGTATCTTTTTACACCTTGTAGGAATTTAATTTTCAAAGAATTGAAAACATGACTCATACAAAGTATCAAAATTCATTAACTTGTTAATGATTAAACCAGCATGATTGCAAGGCTGTTTCAAAGAGAATTGGAGAGGACAGAGAACTTTCACTTATAGCAATAATTGAATATCATTAGATTTATTTTGATTGAATTAGATTGGAATTATGCTCCTATTGTAAGCAACTAAAAATGAGAAAATATATACTTGTAAAACTAATACCAAATGTATTATATAAATTTTATATTTATATAAAATGTATAAATATCTTTATATATTTTAAGATATTAAAATATTAGAAACAATCTTAGAATAGTAAATGTGATTTTTTTTTAAGCAAGAAAGAAGCTTAGTTTTCATGAAAATTAAATACTTTTCTGTGGTATCCCATAAATTGTGTTAAGATTGAATTGATAGAGATTTTGGTTAAAGATGGAAGATTTTACAGAATCCTTTCCAGAAATATCACTAACATGATATTAAAGGGATTAAAATGAGAGTAAAGGAATGTGTTTTTAAATGTGTACAAATGATTATACAAAGATAATAATCAAAGGGTGTAAAAGTAAACCACTGAGGAAACTGGGAAACTAATGTGGTAACTCCCTTAGCTGAACTGAAAGTATTGAACCCCAAAACAGTAAGTAAACTGGAACTTGATTTGTTCTGTAAAGCTTCAAAGGACTAAGAATTTGAACAGAAAGTACATTTATTTGAAAAATGAGGTGGAATTGGGGCTGAAAACTAGAGTACTCATTGAAAGTTATTACACCCCCATATAGCCTCTGCCCACTTGCCCAGATGCTTGCCTTCTTCAACTCTAGTTAAGACTAGAGCATTATTACTTTAAAAAGGGGAAAAACAGAATTTTCTGCACTGGAGCACTAGGCACAATTGAGCATAGAGCTATCATTTTGAAAATAAAGGGATTAAAGTGAAAGACTGTCTTTATAATAAACAATGAGACCTCCAGCATTTTTTCCTATTTTGTTCTCAGAATATTGTCAAGCAGGCTTATATGATCTAGATTATATTCTCTGAGGACGACAGCTAGAAATAGAATAATTTTAGCCCCTACTTCTTTAAATATATATATATATATATATATATATATATATATATATATATATATATATATATATATATATAGTTTTTGTTTGTTTGTTTTTTTGTCCATTCTCCATTCTCCTGCAAGGCCTCAAATTACACTTATGATAAACCACCTGTTAATGTTCCAGAGGTTACTTACTCTCTACTCATTTTCTTTCAGTCTTTTTTCTTTCTTTGTCTTAATATAATTTCTATCACTATGTCTTAAAGTTCACTCATCTTCTGCAGTCAGATGTTTTATTATTCCTTTTTGGTAACTTTTTTTTCTCTAGACATTGTGTTTTAGATCTCTAAATGTAACATATAATTCTTCTCAGCATCTTCTATTTTACTCATTAGGTGCACATTTTCCTTTAAATTCCAGAGCTTACTTAAAAAAATTTAGCATAACTATTTTTAAGTTCCCTATGTTCTATTTCTGCTTGTATTGACTGGTTTTCTTCTTGTATTGACTGGTTTTCCTCTTGCTTATTTGTTGCCTCTTCAGATGTATAGTAATTAGATGTAAGATACATATAAAAAATACACGCATAATAGAAATGCAGCTTTATGACTTTTCACAACGTGAAAACACCCATATAACTAGACCAGAACTCAAGAGACAAAATATTACCAGCACTACCTAAGCTCCTATTGTGTCTAATTGTAGTCACTGACCACTTCTAGACATTGTGAAAGTTACATCGATTTTTTTTTTTTTTTGCATTTTCCATTTAAGTGTGTTGAATTTGTTTTGGAAGGTAGTCAGGTTTGTGTTTAAATTTCATTAGGGAAATTCTACAGTAGGTTTTACTCTAGGGCTAATTTAGCCGTCCTCCTAAGGCATAGCCCTTTTTGTGGTCATTGTCAGATGGCTTGAGGGCTTGAAGAAGTATCTCTATCTTGGCTGGATGGAATTAAAATGTCTTTAAGACGTGGGTGAGCTTTGGAATGTTTACACCTGCCAGCTGCACAGATGTCATCCTTTGACTGGACTTACGGAGTTTTACTCCATACATGTATACATAAGTTAGAATTTAGACAAGGACTCAAAGAGACTTCTATGTATATATCTAGATTTCTTTCTTTGCCGAGCCTTACCCTCTTCAGTATTTCATCCTACATATATCAGCCTCCTCTACTTTGCAGACCTCTGATCTCTGACTCCTCACTATGCTCTTGGGATTTCATTCCTGGAACCATCATCCAGAAAGTATCTCCTTCCAGAAACGATGGTTATTGTTAAGGCTTGCCTCATTGGTTTTCTTCCCTCAAGGTCATAGTTCTATGCTACCTGCTGTCCAGTGTCTGAAAACTGTTGTTTCACGAGGTCTTACAATTAAGTTTGTGAACTTGTTGCACCGATGGTGCTAACCTTTGTTGGTATCAGAGAGAACATTCATTATGAATTTATACCAACTGGACAAACAGTTAACCAAGTTTACTATGTGGAAGTGCTAAAATGGTTGTGGGAAAAAGTTAGACGACCTGAACTTTTTGCCAACAATTCATGGTTCTTGCATCACAACAATGAATCAGCTCACATGGCACTGTCTGTGAGGGAGTTTTTAGCCAGTTAACAAAAAACTGTATTGGAACAACCTCCCTACTCACCTGATCTGGCCCCCAGTGACTTCTTTCTTTACCCGAAGATAAAGGAAATATTGAAAGGAAGACATTTTAACGACATTCAGGACATCAAGGGTAATACGATGACAGCTCTGATGGCCATTCCAGAAAAAGAGTTCCAAAATTCCTTTGAAGGGTAGACTAGGTGCTGGCTTCAGTGCATAGCTTCCCAAGGGAAGTACTTGGAAGGTGACCATAGTGATATTTAGCAATGAGGTATGTAGCACTTTTTCTTGGATAAGGTTGCGAACTTAGTTGTCATACCTCATAGTCTATGATCATTTTTTATTTTGCTTTCTATAATTTTTATATCTTTAAAAAATGTTTTTTATTGGGGAATATTGGGGAACAGTGTGTTTTTCCAGGACCATCAGCTCCATGTCAAGTTGTTCTTTTTAATCTAGTTGTGGAGGGCACAGCTCACTGGCCCATGTGGGAATCGAACCAGCGGCCTTGGTGTTATGAGAAATGGGCTCTAAACACTGAGCAAACTGGCCGCCCTATAATTTTATATCTTATTTTTTTTTTCAATTACTGTTGACCTTCAATACTGTGTTAGTTTCAGGTGTATAGCGCTGTGGTTAGACATTTTTATAACTTAAAAATTTAGTCTATTAATATTTTAATTGATTCAGAATGTTTCTCTCCCTCCCTCCTTTCCTTTCTTTCTCCTTTTCTCCTTTCCTACCTCCTTCCCTCTGTCTCTCTCATTCCTCCCATCTTACATATTTGATTTAATATTCTCTTATTTGGAAAAATTCACTTGAAAGATTCCACATTTTTCTTTTATCTGAACAAATTCTTTTCAAATATTGAAATTAGTTATTTGAAATTTTAAACACATCTGTATCCAGAATATTTTTAAATGATATATTATTGACAATCTTTACAATTTCTCCCGCAGTTATGTTTTTTTGGAACCTACTCATTCATGAGTAAATTTTAGTCATTTATGTATTGCATGAACATGACAATTTTTGTTAGATTTTTTTTTTTTTGTTAAAAATCTATTGAGATAAAATACACGTATTTTTTGTTTCAATTCATTTAATCCTGTATATCTGTGATGGTCCTTTTTCTTTTTATCACATGCTAATGTGTGTGTGTGTGTGTGTGTGTGTGTGTGTGTGTGTGTATTTATCTGGCATTTTAACACTTCTATTCTGGTCCATATACTGGTATTTGAATCTTGTTTTTTCTGTTTTAATTAATATACCTTAAATATATACTTTCAGTGTTCAAGCAAATATATTCCTGTCATTTACTTTTCCATTTTTTGGCTATTTACATAGGAATCTTATTATTCCTAATAAAACATCTAACAATTTTATTAAACTTTGAAAGAAAATAATACTTGAATACTCATTAATTGTAATCAATATTTAATTTGTAAAGATTTTTACCTCATTCTATCAATTTAAAAATACAGTATGTTTCTTTCCTTTTTAAATTAAAATATAGTTAATATATAACACATTAATTTCTGGTATACAGCATAGTCAACACTTGTATACTTAGGGAAATGATCACTATGATAATTCTAGTAAACAGCTGACACTGTACAAGGTTATTACAATATTATTAACTACATTCCCTATGCTGTACATTACATCCTCATGACTTATTTATAACTGGAAATTTGTACCTCTTACTCCGTTTACCTATTTAACTCTCCCTTCCACCTCCTTCACCTCTGGCAACCATCAGTTTGTTATCTATGTCTGAGTCTATTTCTGTTTCATTTTGTTTGTTTATTGGTTTTATTTTTTAGATCCCACATATAAGTGAAATTATATGGTATTTGTCTTTCTCTGTCTAGCTTATTTTACTTAGCATAATACCCTGTAGTTCCATATATTTTGTTGCAAAGGAAAAGATTTTATTCTATTTTATGGCTGAGTAATACCCATTGTGTGTATAATATATACTATACACACACCACCACGTCTTCTTTATCCAGTTGTCTATCAATGAACACCTAGGTTGCTTCCATATATTGGCTATTGTAAATAATACTATTAATACAATGAACACAGTGGTGCCCATATCTCTTCAAATTAGTGTTTTCACTTTCTTTGGATAGATACCTAGAAGTGGAATTGCTGAGTCATATAATACTTTCATTTTGAAAAAATTTTTTGAGGAACTTCTTTACTGTTTTTCATAGAAAAGGAAACCCTCATGCATTGTTGGTGGGATTTCTCTCTCTTTTTAAATTATTAAACATTTTAAGCATACAGAAAAGAACAGAGTGTTGTGTAATAAAATTTTGTTGTCCAGCCTCTCGCTTGGTAAAATCTTAATTTGTGCACTTCATTTTTTAAAAAAATGCAACCCTTTTTTTACTGTGAAATTTTATGGCCCTTTTTATATAGGTATTTTGTGTTAAGTGTATATTTAGGCATTAATATTTTAAATGGCACTATTTAAAATGTCATTGTTGACATGGAGGGAGGCAAATATTCAGTTTTCTTTTATTTTTTTCATGTTTTTTTCTTACTCCATTGGACTCCTATTTGCTCTTTCATGTTTTGGATCTGTTCTCTTAGTATTTTAAGGATTATAACTATATCATCTCAAACAGTGAATGATGTCTTTATTCTCATGTGAGTGTTGTATATATGTATTTTCTTTTCTTCTCAGACCTTATTTAGCTAGGCAGAGCTAATAACAACCATGACCAATTATATACCACTGGTTATTGGGCATCCCTGTCTTGTTTTTGAGATTCACAGTGACATTAAGTGTTTCACAATATTATAACTGCTACGTTGAGATAGATAATTTATAATATCTTTCTTTGGGCTTCAAGAAATAAAAGACCAAGACCAAAACTAAGAACACAGAACTGCCACTTGTATTTGAAAAATGATAGAAGGTCGAAGTGAAATTATTGTCGGTTGATTCCATGATTCCATCTCTCTTCCATGGTTCTCCTGATTTTTCCCTTTGCTGTCAGTACCAGCGAGTGCTTCACTTCACACATCTGAGCTGGGCTTCCATCGCTCCTTTCCCCTGAACAGTACTCAAAATATTCCCTTACACAGGTCCTGGGAAGAGGTAGACCACTAGCTAAGCTATTTAACGTGGTTAATACCAGACAAAGACTTTGGGGCCAAGACAAAGCCCCAATATAGAGCACCTGGAGGCCCAATCCCAACATGAAGCAGCCCCTCGATAGTTGTTTCCCAAGCTACAACTGTGGGCAGGGCAAGGCCAGCTGGAATAGGAATCCCTGCAGGATGGGCACTATCATTGACTTGCCTGGTACATCTGACTATCATGGTAACATATTTATTTCTGTACATGTATGATGTTTTCTCAGGCAGGGACTTTTGATTTTCTTGAATAAATATTTGGCATGTATTGCAATCACTCTGTGTGTACATGTGTGCGCGCATGTGCAAATTACTGAACTCATGATATTTTGAAAGTTCTTTCTGAGGCATCTTTGCTTTCCTGGGGGGGATGGGGGAGGGGAACAACACAGTCATTTATAATGTATTATATTTTTTAATGTAGCACTAGTTTATATATATATATATATATATATATATATATATACATATACACATACACACACACACACACACACATATATATATAATTGAGCATTTTAGTGCTGTGGCATCATATTTGTATACTTGAGATTGAGTTATAATTTCTTTCTTATGTATTACTGTTGTAAGTGTTTGAAGTCAGG
This sequence comes from Rhinolophus ferrumequinum, assembly GCF_004115265.2. Lineage (NCBI taxonomy): Eukaryota > Metazoa > Chordata > Mammalia > Chiroptera > Rhinolophidae > Rhinolophus > Rhinolophus ferrumequinum. Next base: position 81,027,714 of record NC_046291.1, on the reverse strand, counting down.
GTTATCACATGCTATAAAATAAACTTTGCCTGGTTTTTGTGGGTGTTTTTTTTTCCCCTGAGCTTTGAAACAGTTTGCTGATCTAAGAAACTATGTTATACTCAGTGGTTGACAGAATTTATCTGTGAAACTGTTTGGACATAGCCTTTTGGTACGCAACCTTTACTCACTATCAGTCCATTCAGGATTCCTATTATCCCTTGAGTTAATTGTGGGAACATTTTTTTTTTTAATACTTTTTAAAAATCCTCTTGGGGAGAAGACTTTCTGTATCTGTTATTATAATCTGCTTTTGTTTTCCTTTTATTGTTGTTTTTTTTTATTTTGGTTAGATTTGCCAGAAGTGTTTCTGTTAGAGATTTTATTTTTAAAGTTTTGTTTCATGAACAATTCTAGTCTTCTTATTTTTATATTCTAATTGTTATTTTTGGTTCTTGTACTTAGCTTATGTTCTTTGGGTTTTAAGATTCATATTTTTCCAGCTAGAATAAAACACTTTACTATATTTATTGTATTGTGTAGTAATGAAATCACTCAAGTATATTAATATCAAGGGCATTATAGGATTTATTTATAACAGAATTTGGGCAGGGTAAAATCAGCTATGGTGTTAAGGGCTTGGGTCTAACCTTAAATTTGATATGCAGTATCCTCATTTTCAGTATTGTCTAAAAAACCCATCGAGATACAAATATCCTTGTGTCCTAAATAGTTGTTTTACAAAGTATACTTAAATTTTTAAATTTCAAAGGATTTCCAATTAATCTTTTTTATTTATTAGTTTCGACTTGCTTTCAAAAATGTGTTGAAGTTTGCTAAGGGAGTGGTGTGTGATCAATGTTTGTTAATTTTTCATTATGCTTGAAAAAATGAGTTATTTCCTGTCTTAGAATTCATGCATATGTATAGAAAAATTCAGTTCTATTTATTATATTTTTCAATATTCTTATTCTTTTGTCCATATTTGTCATTAGCCAACTTGAAAAGTTATAGTCTGACAGCGGTGTATTAGAGTGTCCTATTCTTACTGTATTTCTGTCAAATTCTCCTTGTCTTTATAATCGTGTTTTATTTCTATAGTTTGATATCATGTTATTTAGCACAATAAGCTTCATAAATATTTTCTTCAATAATTTTCATTTGATCTTTCTTCCATCAGAACTTTATTTTGTTATATTCCATTTTGTCTGACATAGATCCTTCTGCTTTTCTTTCTTTTTTGTGTGTATTTTTTGTCTTTACTAATTCCTTTTCTCCCCTATGTTATTTTCCTTTAAAGAAGACTTCTTTTACAAGTATACACTAATGTTTTTGGCTTTTCATAGGAATGTTGAAAATTTATTTTAATTTTTATAACTGGCATCTGTTGTGTTTTATAGTTTAAAAAAAATACTTGCACTGTACACCTGAAGCTGAAAAATAATGAATGCCAACTATAATATTATATATATATACATATATATATATATATATATGTATATATAGGAATGTATACATTTACAAGAGGCAAAGTACAGCATTGGGAGTGGAGATAGTGGAAGTGGGATGGCTCGGTGCGATGTCAGAGAGATTGTGGATTGGGGGAGGGGGTCCACAGTGTGAGGGATATAAATGATAAACGTCTAAGAAAAAAACAAAAAACAACTCATAGACACAGACAATAGTTTAGTCGTTACCAGAGGGTAAGGGGGTGGGGGGTGGGAGATGAGGGTAAGGGGGATCAAATATATGGTGATGGAAGGAGAACTGACTCTGGGTGGTGAACACACAATGTAATTTATAGATGATGTGATACAGAATTGTACACCTGAAATCTATGTAATTTCACTAACAATTGTCACCCCAATAAATTAAAAAAAAAAAAAAAAAAAAAACACACATCCTTGAAATTTCTATTGTTTCCAACGGCTTTATGGACTATGCCTTGCATTTTTCTATGCATTTGAGTCATTTAAATTACTACTGATTATCTTTCATTTTTTATAAAAGTGATCTTGAATATGTATTTCTCTGTTATAAACTTCTGAGCAACTCATTAAATTATGAACCCTGTATGTCAGGGATAGTTAGCTTATTATATTTCTCCCCAAACTTCCTCTTGGTTTTGAATCTGAAATTAAAGGTCTAGATGATTATTTTTATCAGCTTCTCTATCTTACACAATCATATACCATTTGTAGACTTCCACGTAGAAAATGTTAATCTTTTTCTCTTTTCCTATTCGACCATTTTTGCTATTAAGAACATGGTACTCATTATTTGCTGTATTATAATTGTGAAATATCACCTCAAGCAAGTTGGAATGATACCTGAGTTTCTGTTTACTTCATTAGGACAATTTCAAGTTCAAGTGCTTTTGCGCATTCTAAAACTATAATCATTATTCCTGTGCCACCTCTCATTATTTCTGATTACTGGATGCATCTTTATCCTTGCTGCATTTTTCTATTATCCACTGTAATATGGTTTAGATTATTATATGTGCATTTTCCCTTTCCAATTCTAAGAATTTTAATGGTCTTCTGATGAGGTATACATTTCACACACTAAAATGCACAAATCTTAAGGTTACAGCTTGATGCATTTTTACTTTTTATACATCTGATTAACCACCAAACAGATAAAAATATTGGCCAATGCCAGCACCTTACAGGCGCCTTGATGCCTCTTTTCAATTTATATGCAGAGTTCCTTAACCCTAGTAAGCCACTAGTCTTATTTCTATCATACCTATTAGTTTTGCCTGCCTTGAACTTCATGTAATTGGAATAAAGCATTATGTACCTTTTTGTATATGATTTCATTAGCTTAATATTATATCTTGTATGTTATATAAAAGGAATTGCAGCATATATTTTTTTGTGTCTCACTGATCTTGCTCAATATAATGCTGTTGAGATTTATAAGGGTTTTTGAGGTCATTAGTTTGTTCTTTGTTGTTGCTAAATATTATTTCATTATAGAAATATAACATCATTTATGTATGCTCTTTAGTGGACATTTGGATCATTTCTACTTTAAGGCTCTTATGAATATAACTACTGTGTCCATTCTGTGAGTTGTTTTGTGGATATTTTCACTTACTTCTTTTGAGCACATATTTAGAAATGGAATAGCTAGGTCACAGGATAGGTGTACATTTATTGTTAGAAATGTTCGAATAATTTTCAAAGTTATAGAACCATTTTGCGCAATTTCCAGCAGTACGAGATTTCCAATTCTAATATATCCTCATCCACATTTGGTGTTTTCAAGTTTTCTTTATTTTATTATTTTTTTAAATTTATCTATTCTATTGGATATATGGTAGTATCTCATTGTGATTTTAATTTGCATTTCCCTGATAACTAAAATATTGAGTAACTTTTCATATACTATGGGCCATTTAGACATCTTATTTATAAAGTACCTGTTCAAGTCTTTTACCTGGTTGTTTTTTAAATGCATTGATTTAATTTGGGGGGGGAGTTATTTTTTATTTTTCTTTTGCCCAGATTTATTGAGAAATTGATAAATATCATTATGTAAGTTTAAAACTATACAATGTGATAATTTGATGTGCATATATATTGTGAAATGATAACCAAAATAAGGTTAGGTGACATATTCATCACCTCACATAAATACCTTGTGTGTGTGTGTGTGTGTGTGTGTGATGAGAATATTTAATATCTATTCTCTTAGCAAATTTTAAGTATACAATACAGTATTGCTAACTAGAGTTACTATGCTGTACATTAGATCCCAAGAACTTATCCATCTTATAACTGCAAGTTAGTACTCTCTGACCAACATCTCCCTATTTTCCCCACCCCCAAGCTTATGGCAACCATTGGTCTCCTCTGGTTTTAAATTCAACTTTTTAGATTCCATGTATAAGTGAGATTGTACACTGTTTGTCTTTCTCTGACTTATTTCTCTTAGTATAATGTCCTCAGGGTTCATCCATGTTGTTGTAAATGGCAGGATTCTCTTCGTTTTTGTGGCTGAATAATATTCCATTGCACACACACACACACACACACACACACACACACACACACACAAACATTTTCTTTACCCAATCATCTGTTGGTAGACACTTTGCTGTGTCCATGTTTTGGCTATTGTGAATAATGTGGCAATAAACATGTGGGTGCAAATTTCTCTTCAAGATAATGATTTTACTTCCTTTGGATATATACTCAGATATGGGTTTGTTGACTCTTATGGTAGTACTAGTTTTAATGTTTTGAGGTACCTACATACGGTTTTCCATAATGGCTGTACCAATTTACATTCCCACTAATAGTGCAAAATGATCTTTTCCACCTCCTTGCCAACACTTGTTATCTCTAGTCTTTTTTCTGATGACTATTCTAACAGTTGTGAAGTGATATCTCATTGTAGTTTTGATTTGCATTTCCCTGATGATTAGAGATGTTGAACATCTTCTCATCTACCTGTTGGCCATTGTATGCTTTCATTTGAAAAACGTCTATGCAGGTCTTTTGCCTATTTTTAATTGGATTGATTGTTTTTTTGCTATTGAATTGTATGAGTTATTTATATATTTTATATATAAAGTCTATCAGATATATAGTTTGCAAATATTTTCTTCTATTCCATAGATTGCCGTTTAAATTTGTTGATTATTTCTTTTGCTGTGCTGTGTTTTACTATCAAAGTTATGTTGGCTTTATAAACTGTTTGGAAATGTCCCCTCCTGTTTTCTGTAAGCGTTTTAAAAGGATTGGTGGTAATTCTTTTTCAAATGGTAGGATTCACCAGTGAAGCTGTTTGGTTTTGGGGGTTTGTGTGTTGGGAGGTTTCTGATTATTGCTTCTATATCCTTATTATCAGTCTGTTTATATTTTTTATTTCTTCTTAATTCAGTCTTGTTATGTTGTGTGTTTCTAGGAATTTATCCATTTCTTCTAAGTTGTCCTTTATGGTCCTTTCTATTTCTGTGGTATCTGTTTTACTGTCTTCCCTTTTGTTTATAATTTAATTTGTTTGAGTCCTCTCTCTTTTTTCTTTAGTAAGTCTAAAGGTTTGTAATTTTTTTTGTAACTTTTCAGTAACTAAATCTAATTTTTTAGATATATTCTATTGTTTGCATATGCTCCGTTTCATTTAGTTCTACCCTAATCTTTATTATTTTCTTACTTCTAACTTAGCCCTTAGTTTTTTTTGTTTTTTTTTGTTTTTTTTGTAGTTCCTTGAGATATAATGTTGGGTTATTTATTTGAGGTTTGTTTTTTTCCCTTAATATAGGCTTTTATAGCTATGAACTTCCCTCTTAGAACTACTTTTGTTGAATCCCATAAACTTTGGTATGTTGTTTCCCTTTGCATTTGTCTCAAAATATTTTGGATATAGTTTTTTATTTCTTCCTTGACCCATTGACTGTTCAGGAGTGTGCTCTTTCATTTGTGCATATTTGTGAATTTTCCAATTTTCCACATGTTATTGATTTCTAGTTTCATTGTGGTTGGAAAGATACTTGATGTAATTTTAATTTTCTTGAATTTGTTAAAACTTGTTTTGTGGACTGACATATGATCTATCCTGGAGAATTTTCTGTGTGCCCTAGAGAAGAATATGTATTCTATTACTGCTAGATGGAGTGTTTTTTATATGTGTCTTAGATCTATTTTCTCTGTACTGTAGCTCAAATTTGCTGTTTCCATATTGATTTTCTGTCTGAATGATCTATTCATTCTTGATAGTGAGGTATTAAAGTCCCCTACTATTATAATGTTGCTTTTTATTTCTCCTTTTATCTCTGTATTTGCTTTATATATTTAGATATTCCAAAGTTGGGTCCATAAATATTTACAATTCTTACATCTTCTTTATGCATTGACCCCTTTATTATTATATTAATGACCTTTTTTATCTCTTGTGACTATTTTTAATTTAAAGTCTATTTTGTCTGATATAAGCATAGCCACTTCTCTATTTTGGTTTCCATTTGCTTGGAATATCTCTTTCCTTTCTTTCACTTTCAACTTATGTGTGTCCTTAAAGCTAAAGTGAATCTCTTGTAGGCAGCATATCATAGTACTTTTTCTTATCCATTCAGCCATTTCCTTCATAGTTAAAGCAATTATTGATAAGTAAGATCTTACTATTACTATTTTGTTAATTGTGTTCTATTTTGCAGTTCCTTTGTTTCTTCCTGTCTTGTCTTCCTTTGTGAAGATGACTTCGTGGTGGTATCCTTTGTTTTCTTTATCTTAGTCTTGTGTGTACCTACTAGAGATCTTTCCCTTGTGGTCACTATGGGCCTTCCATAAAATACTTTATAGGCATAATACACTATTTTAAGCAGATAACAACTTGACTTAGACAGTATACAAAAATTCTATACATTTTCTTCTTTTCCCTTCACATTTTAAGTCATTACTGTTACAAGTTATATCTTTTTAATATTGTGTATGTGAAAACAAATTGTTGGAATTATAGTTATTTTAATACACTTTATTTTAATTTTTAAATGAGAGCTAAAAGTGATTTATGCACCACCATTACTATACCATTACATTACAATACGAGAGTATCTGACTTTGACTATACATTTACTTTTACTGGTGATTATTACACATTCGTATGTTTTTATAGATGTTTGCATTGTGCTTTCAATATTCTCTATTTGTCTTTGACTTTTAACAATTTATTTGTCTTGGGGTAACTTTTTTCAGCACCAATCTATTGGGGAAATTTGGGCTTTATGAATCTGAATGTCCATTTGTCTTCCTTTGGGAAGTTTTCAGCCATTATTTTTAAGGAAATTTTCTGTCCCTTTGTATCCCTCTTCTTCTGGGATTCCCATAATGAGCACAGTGAAGTGCCACTTAATGATGGGGGTATATTCTGAGAATTGTGTCATTAGGTGATTTTATCATTGTGCAAACATCATATACTTACACAAACCTGGATGGTACAGCCTACTACACACCTAGTCTCTATGGTATAGTCTATTTCTCATAGGCTACAAGCCTGTACAAAGGTTGTCGTTCAAAATGTCACAAGATTAAATCAAGCACAAGAGGAAATGATATAATGAAGAGACACAGTAAACGCAAGGTATATGAGGCCCTTGCCCATTAACGTAGCACAGTGTTATACAGCAAACTTTTTTTACAAGAAGGAATACTCTATATAATAACACTAAAAATTATAGTATAGGAAATGGATAAACTGCAACATATTTGTTTATTATCACTATCAAGTATTATGTACTGTACATAATTATATGTGCTATACTTTTGTATTACCCTGTTTCCTCAAAAATAAGACATAGCCAGACAATCAGCTCTAATGCGTCTTTTAGAGCAAAAATTAATATAAGACCCAATAATATTTTACTAGAAGACTGGATCTTATACAATATAATATAATATAATATAATATAATATAATATAATATAATATAACACCGGGTCTTATTTCACTATAAGACCGAGTCTTTATAAATTAATATAATATGATATGATATGATATGATACCGTGTCTTATATTAATTTTAGTTCCAAAAGACGCATTAGAGCTGATTGTCTGGCTAGGTCTTATTTTTAAGGAAACACGGTACTGGCAGCACAGTGGGTTTGTTTATGCCAGCATCTCCACAAACACAGGTGCAATGTGTTACACTACTGTAATGATAGCCACGATGTCACAAGGCAATGGGAATTTTTCAGCTCCATTATAATCTTATGGCACCACTGTTGTAGATGTGCTCCGTCAATGACCAAACATTGCTATGTGGTGAATGCCTGCATATTGTTTCTTTGTTTGTTTTGTTTTGTTTTGATGTTGTCTCATAAGTTCTATAGGATTTCTTCACTCTTTTATTGTTTTTTCATTTTGCTCCTGTAACTGGTTAATTTTAGGTGACTTGTTTTCAAGTTCACCGATTTTGCTATTGAAGCTCTCTATTGAATTGTTCAGTTCAATTATTATCATCTTCAGCTCTAGGATTTCTGGGGTGTTTTTATTTTGGAGGGGGATGGCTTCTGTTTCTTTGTTAAACTTCTCATTTTGTTCATGCATTGTCTGCCAAATTTTGTTTAGTTGTCTAGCTATACATTCACTGAACTTTTTAAGAAGATGAGTCTGAATATTTTGCAGACAGTTCATAGATCTCCATTTCTTTAGAGTCAGTTATTGATCTCATTCTTTGTGTCTTATTATCCTTGTATTGGTATCACTGCATTTAGCTGAACCCCTTCCATACTTTAGAGGTTCCCTTCCGCAGGGAAAGATCGTCGGCAGTCAGTTCAGTTGGGGGTTCTGGACGGGCCAGTTGGTAATGTCCGCAGGCAGGTGAGGCTTACTGTTTTGGTCTGTAACTGGGCAGGTTGTTGCCCGTGCTCTGGGGTCAAGGGGCTGCTGACTGGGCTCCACATTCAAGTGGGACCACCGGCTGGGCTCCCTGGTAGAGCAGAGCTGCTGCTTGGGCTCTGCTATTAAGGCCACTACCTGGGCTATGTAATCACCACTGGTTTGACAGGGTTACAGGCTGTGTTTCATGACAAGGACATGTTTTCTTGTTGGATTCCTCGATTGGGAAGGATTGCTGGCAGGGATTTTTGCCTGGATGAGGCCACAAGCTGTGCTCAGCAATTGGAAAGGGCCATAGGATGGATTGTGTTGCCTGGCAGGGCTATATGCTGACCTCCACAGTGGGATGGTAATGGAGGCTGGGCTGCAAGGCGACCCATGGTCACTGTCAGGCTTCATGGTCAGGCATGGCCAGAGGTTATGAGGTTAAGGCATGGCCAGAGGTTAGGCATGGCCAGAGGTTATGAGGCCAGAGGTTAACTTAAGAATCTAAGTTAGATTCTTCCGAAATCGGATCCTGAGCTAACAATTCATGCAAGTGATGTATTAAGGAAATATTCCCAGTAGAAACCAACCAGGTAGTGGAGAAGCAGAATTGGAAAGAGAAAGAACCAAGCAAGGGTGCCATTTCAAGTGAAGTCTTCAACTCATCCTGAAAGAAGCTCTGGAATATAACTATACCAGAGTTGTCCCTTCTTCTTGAGGCAAAGTAACGAGGCTCATGTATACGCACTAGTCACCCGTCAGCAATAGGCTCCCTTTTGGAAAGTGGGGATTAAATACTGTAGGCATGTTTTATTTTCCTTAGGGTTTCAGAAAGGTAGTATAAATGTCCAAGGGCAACCATGTGACAGTCTCAGGTGCAAGTCATTTGCAGCAGAGCATATGCAGAAGCAGAGAAAAGGGTGCTCAGAGCTGGTAAAAATACGCAGAAGAATCTGAATGGTGCACCAAGGGTGTGCTATAGGATGAGTGCTCCCCACCCCCGTACAGATAGCTTGTTTCTCCCGTATCATTTGTTGAAATGGACCTTCTTTTCATCCCACTGAGTCACATTGTTGCCTCTGTATACCATCAAGTGAACAGTTATGTGTGTTGCTGTTTCTAGACTGTCTATTTCATTGATCTATTTATCTATTCATACACCAATATTACACTGTCTTAATTACTGTAGATTTAAAGTAAAAATCGAAATATGTCAATGTAAATCTACAATATTTTTAATTCATCAAGACTGTCATAGTATTCTGTCTTTTGCATTTCCATATAAATTTAGAATTCAATTGGCAATTTCTTCCAAAAATCCTGCTATTGTTGTTTGATACATCATGCACTCTATAGATCAATTTTGAGAGGATGGATATCTTAATAGTCTCCCAATCTATGAACATGGTATTTCTCTCCATTTTTAAGATTTTCTTTAATTTTTTTTGGCAATGTCTTATAGTTTTCAATATAGAAGTCTTGCATTTCTTAATTTATTCTCTTTCTTGTTTTTGATGTTACTATAAATGAAATTGTGATTTTTGCTTTCCCAGTGTTAGTTGCCACTGTCCAAATATTCAATAACTTTTAAACATTAACCTTGTGTGGCATTACAATGTTTAAATTCACTAATATTAAAAGCTCTCTTTTTTGTAAAAAAGAAAAAAACTCAGTGTTTCCAGTCTTCATGAGATGGTCTCCTTTTCTTATGATATTTCATCACTGCAGCAAATGGCATGACCCCAAAATCCAAATCCTGCCTTTTCCTATGCTCCTTATCTATTCTAAAATGACAGTATTTAATTATAAGAATATATAAAAATGCCACACCTTCTCTTTTTATTTGTCCGTCTATCCAAGTTTCTCCTTTCTCTGCCATATCATCTCATGGGAAGCAGTGTGAGATTGTTGTGGTCTTTTCATGTTTTCTATTATATTTATATCATATGGCCAGCCAAGCAGTCCAAAAGCAGGCACATCCTAACATCCAAGAGATACATACTTTCTCAAAGGGAGTTGGGGGAGTGGCATAATATGAGAAAAAACCTCTTCCTGATTCCTAAAACTTTTATTGTCTTTTTTGTGCAATTTCACATCAATTTCTGATTAGCTTAAAACTTTTTCAAATATTAATCCAGAACAATTTAATTAAAAATTTACTATGTTTGCATGGTTTTGGAAGTAGTCAACTTTCACTTTAAAACAGAATGAATTATCTTTTATAGATACGCACATCCCTTTTAGCTGATTGTACTTTGGAAGGAATCTGATTGAAATATGTATAATACATATATATATATATATTTATACACATTTCCACATGTGGCAATGAAGGTATAGATATAGATGTAGAAATATATATATAGATCCATCATTAATTACGTTAATCACATAAAACTTTTAAAAATGTCATTTATTACATAGTACTTTAGGTGGTTATGGTTATATTAGATGCTTATTTAGTATTTAATTCAAATTATTAACTATTGCGTATAAGCTTTAGGGAGTTTAGACATTGCTTAGTACTTTTGAAAATATGTATATATGTATATATATGTATTACATTGTCCTAATCCATAAAAACTCAGAATATCATTGAAGAAAATAATTACTTACACAAGTGGCAAAAACAGAACTTACTGTAGTATCAGAAGAGAATGAGATTACTGTAAATCCAAGAGGTTGCAGGAGGTGCCTAGTAAAAGTCACATATCTTGTAAGCATGTAGAGCACTTAGGAAATCACACAACACAGGCAAATATCATGAACACACACTGGATGACGTAACATCCTCCAGGGGCAGGGCAGAAAATATCTGACCTGGAGTACAGTGCAGCTGTTAACAAACTACAAGGATTCAGTTAAATGGGGGCAGAAAATTAAGATCTTGAAAGGCAGATTGAGGAATTATTTTTGAAATGTCAGCATATAATATTAATATGTGTTTTGAAAACTGCACACTCCTAAAAACACTCATTACAGACATTTCTTTAATTACATTCTATTTAGCAGTGTGTTCAAATATTATCTTCTGATTGCTCAGATGAGCAGATAGAGCTCATGTTGCCAAAATCTTAGCATAATAGTTAAACGTAACTCTGATCCAATATCAAACAGATCGAGACATATCTCTACTTGTATTTATCTTGCATCACAATAGAATGAATTGACTTCAAATTCATCAAAGTGTACAAAAATTGAGTGAATGTGAGAGTTGTGCTGAGTTCCTATATGGTTTATTTTTATTCCTTCTCTTTCTTCTTGTTCTTTTCTTTCCCCTCCTCCTTCTCCTTCCTCCCCTTCTCCATCCTCCTCTTGTTCCTTCCCATGCATGCTTTCCTCCCCCTACACTTCCTCCCCCATATCCTATCCCCTTTTCTTCATCTTCCTCCACTTCTTCTTACCATCACTCCTCTGTCTTATTCTTTCCTCATCTTCAAAATTGATGGGACTGTATGGTATTTTCTATGGTCCAAAAAATGTATTGCTTAGTACATTTACTCTTATGTTACTATATATTTCACATTATTTTTAAACGTTTGAAATGAAATAATAAAACACCATGATTATATATAAATTTCAGAGATGCTAGAGTATGTGTTGTCATAGAAACAATAGAATATAAGGACACAATAATTTTTGCTCCCTAGTTTCATACATATTTAAACAATTGTGTATAATTCACACACACACACACACACACACACACACACACACACACACACAAAGATAGTTTGAAATTAGTATTTCTGGTAGCCCAGGTTCTCAAATTAATGGTATGAGGTTATGCGGTGTGTGGTTTTGAAATTTTATTAGAATGGAGATTAGTATTTTGGAAGCTAGTAATGGTCTTGTTCAATTACCTACCAAAAATTAATTTATTCTTTCTTCTATTAAAGGGTTAGTGAAAAACTTTTAGTTACCATTTTTTAATAAAGTACAATATAGCACTTTCATTTTCATTCATAAAGTAAGCTCTTTGTTGTTTTCCCCATTCAGATTTTTGCTTTTCCAAAGATACAGTAAGAAGAATGACTTTGCTATTATAATACACTCTTATACTTTATTCTTATTGAGAATGGCCCTTAGTTTGAAAGAAATGGGCTGACACATTTCTTGGGTAACTTTTTGCAGTAGAGCACTATTGTAATTAACACAACAAATTACTCGTGCCATGGACAATTGAATGGTGCATGGAAATAGATTGTGGGATACAATCTTTCTCATGATAGCTTTTAGAATAATAGAATTCTGCCTATATTATCAAACACCTGCAAGATGGACCTTAGGTTCCTTGGCTTTAAACCAATTTTAGACTATGGAACTCTCCAATGTTCATTAGGCCTCAGGGCGAGGTCTTTTAGTGCCTGGAAACAGGTTTTTTTTTTTTTTTGCTTTTTTTTGAGTGTATTTAAAATGAACCAGCTGTATGAGTTAACTGTCAAAGTCATTTATTAATCCAAGAAGGGCCAGTGTGCAAAAGAGGGGGGAAATATTTTATAAAAGATGGTGGTTGTTTATAGATATCATATCAGTACCATAGAATTTATCTGGGAATTATAAGAAGAGTTGATTTCTGGTGCACTTAAGTGTTTTCAGTGACAAGAAATGACTTGATCAATGGCCAAGAAACAGCACATATAGTTAGAGAAACTGGAGGCATCATCAAGTACAAAATACCCCAAGTCAGTGAAATGTATGATGTTTCAAACACAAAATATAAATCCATTTTATAAAACTTAGCTGCCTGAATTTGTAAAAAAACAATATTCTGTTCACTGGATTTTCTAAGACCTGCAAAGGGCACACAGTTTTGGCAGTTCCAGTTTAATTATTTTAAATTGGGATGACACTGTTAGTGGTAAGAGATTGTGTATTAGAATTGTAATTAGATTATATCTAGAGGAATAGTCCTCACTTTTCACATATATGACAGTTATTTAGGTAACTGTACCTCAAGGGGTACCTGAGAGAAATAAATGATAGAACGCGTGAAAGCCCCAGGTGATTTAGCATGGGGCTCCCTTATCCTACGTCTGTCTCTCCTTCACTCCCTCTCATTCCTGTTCCTTTCACTTCTTTCCACCTCCCACCCCTTCTTTTATCTTTGTTCTTCACCTCAGTCTCCAAGCTGTGTATGCATGTTTTTTTGTTCTGTTTTTGTTTTTGATTTTTAAGGACGCAGAAAGGCCCAGAACATTATTTTCATCTTGATGAGGTAGAGTGCAAATTAGACCCGTGACATAGCAGTCTTCCAGGTGATGCATTTTCCAGACAGTAGCCCAAAATGCTAAGCTATCCTCAGAACCTTGAGATTAACACTCTGCTACATCTGACAAATCTGGAATATGGGATCAGAAATAGAACATGATTTTATTTTTCATGCTGCAGCAAAATTTCAATAAGTAATGTAAGTTCTTTATCATTCAGGACCTATACAACTTCAGTCTACAGATTCTGCCATGTGTTCCGGAGCTGTTCAATAATTCACAGAATAAAGTACTCACAGGATAGCTAGTGAACATTTACATTGGCTTGTACAGTAAGTTAGGATACAAGCATTTATTAGACAGTTATAACTGTTCAAAACCCACTAGAGATGCATTCACTTTAGTTTAAGGGTTCTACATTTCCCTATAAATGGCTTGTTGTGAATAATGTAAATGTGCATCCCTGAAAATAAATTAAATGCATTTCCTGCTATTGTTAGTGTGTTAGAACAGTTGTGCCATAAATCAATTGAATAGCATTTATAGATTACTATACTCTATCTAGGCCAAGCTTGTAAATATCTGTATAACTCATAATTCAATGATTTACAACCCTCTAAAGAAAACCTTAGAGATTTTTCTCTTGTTTTTTTTTTCCTCCCTTCTCATATGATATCAATAAACATCTAGCTCAAAGAAATGCATTTGGCATGCTCTTATAAAGCTTTGCTTTTTAATAGAAGCTAGAGAATTTAATGTGTAACAAGAAGGACTGTACCAGAAACATATGGCGTGATTTTTCACTGTTCACCGGTGGGTCGTCACTGATATATCCTTTTGCCCTTTCCCTACCAAGCTGGTCTTCCTGGAAGACTCAGGAATTCCCTGCATGCTTGTGCCACACAGAGTGACCGTTTTCCAACGCCTTTAGGCCTCCCTTGTGTCCTCTCTTTTCCTGTCCTCCTCCTTCTCCCTCGCTCTCCCCCATACACACACACTATCATATAAGAAACAAAGCAGACACATTTTTTTCTACTCCTAACTCCTTTGATTTCATTAGAATTCAGAACACATCAGAAGCAAAAGGGGCGTTCACCTCTGGCAACAGTGTAGATCATGGTCTCAGTGTATCCTTGGAACCGCTCTTGTAAGTAAAAGCAAATTAACAAAACAAAACAAAACAAAACAAAAAACTGTTTCTCTGTGCTAGGCCTTTTATATGCATTATATCGTGCATTATATCGTAGTATAGCATTACTCGCCCCTTTTTTAGTAGTAAGGAAATTGAAAGATGCAGAAGTGAAATAACTAAGCAGACTCATAATACCTGAGGTTGCAGGTTCCAAATTTGAAATTGAGCCTAATTCAAAAGCCAGTGTCTATATTCTTTCAGCTTAATCTATTTGTTCATAACTGTGGCAAGCTATTCTAATCTTATGAAAATCTGTCACGTCTGTTCAATAGAATGTTCTGAAATTTTGCCTCCATTCACTGTGTTTGAGTTTTCAAACTTACAGTGGCCTGCTTCCTCCCATCTTTCCTCTGTTGCTGTCTTTTGCCTCTTTCTGGTTGAATTGGGCCTCCAAGCTAAGGGAGTACATCCTGCTTTTTAAAGGAAATCACTCCTAATTCTCCTTCATACACATATTACTTACTTTGCAGTCTATGTCAATAGGAAGTGGACAATCCTTGCAATCGGGAGACCTGTTTGTGCCACGCATGTGCGGCTATAACCCCCAAAGCCTCTCTCCTTCAGCAGTCATCAGCCCTCCTCAAGCTCACGGACTCACATCCCAGAGTCTTACTGTCATCTATTTTGTGCTCCACCAACTTTCAATTTGTTTCTGGTGACATTTGATTGAGTGACTCCAACCTTTGGGTAATTGGTGATGAGCTGAAACTTGATGGCTCTTAGTTTTCATTTAGATGATGCTTTGATGAACTATTCTCTCAAAGCACAGTCCAGCATAAACTCCTCCCCTCGCCTGAGGGCCCCACAATTGCAGCATGGACAACTCTACTTTGTATCTGTCGAATTTTTGTTCTTCTTCAGAGTGCTCCCAAACTGACCTCATTTCATCGTCTTCATTTCATTACGAATTATATAGGGTGCATTTATAAGTGAACAGAGACATAGAGAAATGACTTTTATATCTAGAGGCAATGTCTTTAGTTTTTTTTTAGGGAAATAGATTTCTGCCAATGCCCCCTTCATTATCACAATGTGCTAAAATAGGTTCTCGAAATCTCTAACTTTTTTTATAGGATAATTTTGACAAAGGAACACTCAAATCATTGAGTAGTGTACTTGGATTCCAGTCACGCACATCATTTGGAACAAGGAATGAAGACTAATTGGCCACTGCTATTGAGTTATTCTTCTTGTTATTGAATTAATATTGGTAAAACCTTATTTATAAAGCAGGTATACACAGAGAATACTTGATGCAATTCTTGACATTCAAGAAGATAGAAGAAAGGGGATCTCGAGATTCTGGTGTCTGTTCTACTTGTTATGCTTTGTGACTTTGATGGGTTGCTGACACTCTTTGAAGCTCAGTTTATTGATCTATAAATGTGAGTATATTAATTATTTTTTGCAATATCAACTATGATTTTATTCGTACTACAAATGCATAGAATATTAGTAATATTGAAAATTTTAAAACATCAGGATATGAATTCAAATTCACTTACAATAAATATTTCCCATTGTTCGTAGCTTTGTGAAAGTAGGTGCATAATTTTCTTCAAGAATTATGAAAAGAGTGACTATTTCAACTTTTGTGAAATATAAAATTAAATTTTTTGAAATGACTTAATTCCTCTCTTTGATCTATGTGAGATGTGTCTTTACTGTCAATGATACTTCATTATTATGATGGCTATTATTAAAGCTTTAATATCTAGCTACTACATATTAATGGTTTTGAACTCGGGTTTGTGATCTGTATTCTATTTTACTTGTGATTTCTATTCCATCCCAATTGTATATTTCTTGTCCAAGAAGAAAAGGCCAGGTTTTCACTTTGAATTTTAAACATGTGTTTACACTACGTGAAGGTTATCCTACAAGTCTTTTTTTGCACCATTTCAATCCCCCAAGTTGGTTGTACGGAAAAATAATGTGAAAATGTATTTTCCCCTATGGCACAATACAGCATTGCTTGCCAGGGAACCTTTCCACAAAACAGAATGTCTGATGAGTCATAATGGACAGAGAGATGTCTTGCTGATTTTGGTACACACTTCAGCTTTTTAAAATGTATGTGTTTCTTCGCAGGTCTTAACCTCATTTCCATTTAGGTTATAGTATATACATTACCTTGAACAATATCTATGAATAATTTTCAGTGAACTATGGTTTCTTAAAAAAAGATGTAATGTGTTTTATTCTATTCGATTTATCATACCACACTAGTATTCCTTAGTTCTTCATATTTACCTGTAGGTTTTTAAAAAAGTTTTAAAATACCCCATTTATTATATAGTAGTAATAGAAAAAAAAATAATTCTCAAACTGCAGATACAAATACTATGGGTGTTTTTACCTTCAAATTTTTTTATAATTACAGACATTATGGAGACCATATTCCTATCCGCCACATATTTTTTCCATTACAGTAGGCCCTGAGATAAAATGCAATTTGTTTGCATGTTTTATTTTCTAGATGCTAATTTCCATGCTGAAAGGCAAGTGTTAGGTTTATAACAATGCTGAGTAAACAACTGTAGGAAATAAGTTTGAGATTTAGCAGCAGCCCAAATGCACTGTATTCCCTTTGTTCTTTGTTGCCCTTCCTAGCACTGGTACTTTGGGTAAGTTATTTAACCTCAATAAGTCAGGAAAATTGGGAAATAGTACACAACTCAAAAGTTAGACCAGAGATTTATATGTGTAAATTATTTAACACAGTGATTAGCATATAAGTACAGACAAAAATTGTAAATATTGTATTCAACCCGTGTTAAGTACGTACTATGTGACAAAGCTATGTTAGACATTGGGACTATGACAGTGAACATCCCTTGTCCTCAAGCAACCTACAGTCTAATGAGAAGCACAGAAAATTCCTAGTCAATTTCAACAGCGCAGACAGTGTTAAAAGAAGAAATGCAGGTTGTCATGAGAGCATATATGAGGCGTGATAACAAAATACAGTGAATATTTAAATTAAAAATATATATATTACATTAAAAGACACATTGTCATCAATCCCCCTCAAAATACTCACACTCGCTTAGAACACACTCATCCCATCGTCCTTGCCACTTTCTGAAGCAGTTCTGGAAGTCCTCTTCCATGAATGCCTTTAGTTGTGCTGTCGTGGCTGCTTCGATGTCCTGAATCAATTCAAAACGTTTACCTTTCATGGTCATTTTGACTTTGGGGAAGAGCCAGAAGTCACACGATGCCTGATCTGATTAATAATGGACTCACCATAATGTTTTTATTTGACAGAAACTGCTGTATCAGAAGTGATGTGTGACACAGAGCGTTGTCATGATGGAGGATGAAACCATTTGCCCATATCATGCCCAATGCATTGTTCATGTTCCATGATTTATGGCACACTTTAAACACACCATCTCTCAACCTTAGCTCACACCCGACTGACTGCACCGAGCAAATTTAAACTTGTCGCACACTGTTACTACTAAGGTTCGATAAACCACTTCCTGTATTGAAGATCCCTGCCTTTCCAGTGGATGGCACTAGACAGCAGCATTCACCATTCACTGTATTTTGTGATCACATTTGGTACATTTTCCTATTGTATATTTTCTAACCCCTGGGAGGATCAGTAAAGTTTTCCAGGGAGAGAATATTCATATGGGAACCTCAGAGATGAGTAAGAGTTAGTTAGGCAAAGGAGAGTAGGGCAGTGATGAGGAAGGAAAGGAAGAAGAAAAGATTCAGTGTGAGTTAGAGCCTAGAACAATGGTGTCAGTAGAAAGAATAAACTCCGATCAGAGTCCTCTGGGGGCCTCCTCTGTTTTGTCCTCCCTTCTTCCCTCCACATGGAGAATTTAATAACACTTCTTCCTCTAGCAAATTATGTGGCTTTAGCTAACTAAGGATAAGATTCTTCTGAGAAGAAATAGTTCCAATAATCTTTAGTGGGAGAGGAAAGGCAAAAGAAGAGTGAGATCCCAGCCCCATTCTAGATAGAGTGTCTGTCACTTTCCTTTGATATGGTGGGGACTGGGAATGGAGGGGGACGTGCACAGTAAAACAAAAATATCACAAACGTGAGTGACCCTTATTGTGTTTCTTGGGTCTGACAAAGGGCCCTCCATTCCTACACTACTGGCAGAGACCAGGACTTTCATTCTCGGATTCTCATTCCAGACAGCTTTCTGGGGCACGTCACAGGCAGGAGTCCCAGTGTGGTTTGTTGCTTATTTTGGCTTGACTTTTTATTTGGTCCTTGAATCATTGGGGATTAGAGTAAAGAAAGAGAAGTAAGCTTCACGTGGAAAATAAAAGAAGCTGAAGGAGGAGAGGAGAAAAAGAAAGGAGAGAGAGGGAAAATGGTTGAGATTAAGAGTTAGTGTGCCCTCACTTCCAATAGCAGTTGCCACTTAAAGATTCTTTGGGTGGCATATAGAGAGCTACAAATGCACACTTCATTTTTGTCATTTATTAATGTCTCCTCAATATCGGTGTGACCATGCCATTTATGGTTCTCTCTTATTGAACAAAATTTAGTTCAAAATATTCCAAATTTACAGAAAATTCACACCATCAATTGTAAGTTTGTCACATATGCTTGATCACCTCTCTTTCTCTCTCTGCACCCCTCTACACACAATCACACACACACTCTCATACACACATATGTGAAAAATGGCATAAGTATGTATACATATACGTAATATTGTTTCTGGACCATTTGAGCATACGTCGAAGGTATCATTCCCCTTTACCCTGTAACATTGATAATTAATGTGCATTTCCTAAGTTCAAGGATATTTTCTAACAGAATCACATCACAGTTAACAAATTCAGGAAATACAACAATGATACAATACTGATCAACAATGATACAACAGCTAATGTATAATAAGGTCATATTCCCATGTTCCCAGTGGTCCCAGTTATGCTCTTTATAGCATTTATGTTCTTTTGATTATGAGATCCAGACCATATTGCATTTAATGATCATATCTCTTTACTCTCTTCTGTCTTTCTTTTTCTCTCATGACTGATATTTTTGAGGAATGCAGGCCAGTGTTTTTGAGTCCTTGTTTTCATTCCCAATCCCCAATAATAATATAAACAGGTGACAACCTCAGATTCTCTAATTGGATATGCTATGCGTCATTCATCTGTTCCAAGGCCTCTGATTGGATTATAAATGTGTGCCTTCACAACTTCTTTGTGTCATAAAATACCAACCAGAAGGATTATGTGAGGCTATCCATGATCATTATGAAATCGTTACCCGAACATCTTAGCTAAGCATCACTCTGATATTTATACATCATCCTAACTTTCTCTTAGCAATAGGCCAGCAAAGTCTTACAAGGAACGTTATATCATTTTGATGATATCATAGCTTCTGCCCCTGCTCTTGTCAGTCCCATTATATTGAGACATGTGTCTGGCACTCCTCCTTCCAATTAAGTCCCTAAATCTGACAAGCCAGCCCTCAGACTAGAAGCATTTGTGAGTTCCTCAACGGCAGGCAGCAAGCCTTATTCACTGTTCTATCCCTAGCTGACTCTCCCATTCTTCACTGTGGTTTATCTTGCTTTTTGGTTAGTTTATGAGCAATGATTCCATACATCTGCTCTTTCTCTCCTTTTCCATCTCTAATTACCGTTGTCCATACTAAATGCTTTCCGGGTTAAAATAAATAGCGGTTACAATAACCACAGTCACAATACAGCTCTGCGATGCATTGTTTGACTCAATGTCTCCACCTCAAAATATCCCACAAGTACCGCTACTTTACAAATAGAATAGTTGAAGATACTGAAGGGTAAATTCAAACCTTGGCTTGAACATCTACTGCAAAATTGTTATATTATTTGAGCTTCAATTTCATCATTTGTAAAACCAAGGATATTAAAAGTACACATAGATTATCAGCAGGTTAGGTTAAGGAAGAAGGGATTTCTGAGATAATCCCCAGGGAATGTTCGCCAGAGTATGAAGCACGTGTTCATACTCTAAAATGTTGCCTGTTGCTGTTATTTGGGGTGCAGGAAAGCATCCACAATATAATTTCAGTCTCCATTGTTATTACCCATTTAATCTCTCAAAAGACAAGCAGAAGCTACAAGAGGCTATTTTTTTATATGATGGTTTGTATGTCTTATTGGATCCCTGCAATCTAGGATAAAGTACGGGAAGAAACAGAGCCCATTATTGTAGGCCCAGGAATCCAACCTCGGGCCCTTCTGATTGACCAATAAACTTAGTTTGTGGTATTTTAATTTCTGGTCAGATTCGCTATGATGTCATAATAAATATTCCTTTGTTGTACGCTATCATTTAACCTGTGCAAAATACATTAATAAGAAGAGTTTACTGTACTTGCAAAATCCCAAACTCCCAGGAACTCATAATTCTCACATTCATTGATCTCATTAAACTCATGAACTATCCCCAAGTCCTGGGAATGATAAGTGATAAACGTTCTCTCTATTTGAGCCACTAAGAAGGCCAGAGTGCCCTGGCAAAGCTTGGATTGTCACTCACTGATACACTGTCTGTTGAAATCTATCAAGTATGTCTTCTGGGCCTGGGCCAATTCCAGGTACTGGGAATATCAACAATCAGCCTGACCAAGTCCCAGCTCTCATAGAGCTTACATTCTCATAGAGTGGAGAGATATAATTAAAAACAAAGAAAACACTTCAAAAACCATCATTTTAATATATAACGTACCAGGTAGTGATGAGTGATATGAATAAGAAACAATGTAAAGGGACAAAGACTGGCATGGAGGAGTTGCCGATATTATTATAACATGGTCAAAGAAGGCCTCTCAAACAGGGAGCCGTGACTGACGGAAGGAAGGGAGCAAATCATTCAGGTACTGGAGGAAGAGCAATGAGGATGGTGGGAACAGCAAGAATAAAATCCTGAGACGGGAATGCCTGGTACTCTCCAAGAGCACCTACCGTGGGAGGCCAGAGTGAGGAATGGAGCCCTGCACAAGCAGGAGATTTGGAGTCAGATTGTGTAGGGCTCTGTAGACCATAGAGCTGGACATGGTTTCCGTGCTAAGTTGGGAACCATTGAAGAGTATGGACGCGAGAAGTTAAGTGATTAATTTGCATTATTTGAAAAGGATAATTCTGGCCCCAGAGTTCCACATAATCTATAAAATGGGAAGAGCCAAATCAGTTGTGAGGTTATGGTTATAATCTAAGTGAAAAGTGACAGTAACGTTGACCGAGGTAGGAGTGCAAATGGTGAGAAGTAGATGGATCATAAATTTTATTGTAAAGTTAGAGCTGAAAGGATTTGCTTGGGGTATGGCTTAAGGTATGAGAAAAATAAAGGAGTCAAAGATGGCTCCAGAGTGTTTGACCTGAGCTCTGTATGGCTGGAGTTGCTGTTAACAGAGATAGAAAACCAGAAGGAGGACACTGGGGATGGGAATTAGGGGTTTGGTATTCTACGTACCGAGTTGCAACCATGGTTTGAGGACGGTGGTTCGAAAACTAGATAGTGTATGAGGATTACCTGTGGGACTCATTCACATAGATTACTGAACCACACCTTGGGAGTTGTGGGTTTTTCCTCCCCCACAGTTCTTGATTCAGTGAGTCTGGGGTAAGGCACAATGGTTTGCATTTCTAGCAAGTTTCCAGATGATGTAGATGCTGCTGGTCCTGGAACCACAGTTAGAGAACCACTACTATAATATTAGGTGTATCTACAGAGGTCGTTGGCTAAGGCAAAGAGGATGCCCAGATCATTCGATGAGAGGAGTGAAAACACAGATACTGAAACGGTTCCTGTGGCTTTCTGCTGGAGTACCCCCTCAGTACTCTACCTTCTACTCCCTTCCAATGTATGGCCATCACAGATGAGCATTAGCCCATGCCTACATGGTGCGTTTTTGAGTTTTGACTCCACTTCCCATTCTGTCATAAAGACTCTGTGGAAGAGAATATTCTGAATGTAATTGCTCTTCTAATACATGAAGAGTTGCCATAGGCACCCACTGTTGTTCTCCCCTCTAGTTGAGTCCATTTTATCTAGATAGGAGATAGGCACCAACCTACACCCATATCCATTTCTTATAGGAAGGGATATGCTTAAGAAATTAATTTTTCTTACTGATTTACATATTGGAAATAAATGGCAGTTTTCTAGGTACAAACTTAGTTTAATCACTTTTCTGTCTGGAAATTAATCCTGGTATTTTTTTTTAATAGTTTTTATGATAGAGAAATATTCTAGAAAGAATGAAAAAAGTTATAGTTTATACTTGCAAAATAAAAAACAAACCTATCTAATAAACAGTTTTGCAATAATGATCATGACAGTCTATTTAATGGAAAAATTATTTTGATTGGCATTTTTTATTAGATTGGTGGCTTTTAAACATTTTGACCATGACACACTGTAGGAAATATATTTTATATCACAAATGAGCACATGCACCATTACTTAATTAAGGACATACTGTATGTATTATCAGAAACAATAGTTTCATGAAATACTTCTCACTCTATGCTCTATTTCAAATGTGCTGATTTTGACCCACTAAACTGAGAACCAAGATAGCATAGTTGTTAAGAACAAGGACCTTAGTATAACAATGATGGGGTTGGAATCTTGACTCTTCCCTTTTCTAGCTGTGTGATCTTGATGAAATTACTTAACCTCTCTGTGCCATCTATAAAATGGGACAAATAATATGTCTACCTCACACGGCTGTTATGATGATGAAATGAATTAATCTAAAGGACACAGAATAGTGACTGGCACATAATAAGCATTATAAAAGTAGTTATTAATGTTATGTTCTCAACCCACTAATATGTGATGACTTGACATTTGATAAAAACAATTATTTGGGTAAATAAGACCAACCTCATTCACCTGCCACCTTACTGTCCAACACACACAGATTAGTAAATTAAACTTAACTTCCTCAGAGGCAAATTCAGTAAATGCTTTTGTTTTACAGGGGCTATGACATAACTGTATTTCCTTTTGAGTCCTTGACATGTTCTTTTAAAATGTAATTGTAACTCTTTTTTGGAGACAAGGTGTGATCTGTTGAAAGTCCAAAGTATAAAGGAAAAATCCTCCCTGAGTGGATTTATTCATTGGTGCAGTGCCTTGCATTCCATGTTTTCTCAAAAAAATGATTTGTTTAAAGGGAAACCTTACTAGAAGAGTTTTCTAGGAGAGCAATTGATTCCCATAGATAATAAATTAATAACTTTGTAATGTACAAAGAATTTCACATTCATTGATGTCTTTAAATCTGTAAATCCATATTTCCCAAATGTGTCGTATGGAGTGATAAACTGATACATAAAAGTTTGAGACTCTTAGAGAGTCATAATGTACAATGTAGTAGTTACAATTTGCAAAAATAAATAACCACAAATTGAAATGGTTCCAATAGAATATAATTTTATTTGTCTCCCTGAAAACAGCCCTAAGTGAGTTTTCTCAGTGGGGAAAGACATTCTCCACTTCATGCAGTCATTCTGGGACCGAGGCTAATAGAAGGTCTGCCATCTTCAAGTCTGGCATCCAAAGTCACTCTGGTTATCACTAGAGTGGGTGAAGAGCATGGAGGAAAGCATGTGTGAGGCTTTAGGGTCAGGCGTGGAGTGTCACTAAGCCTCCCACTTCCCTTTCATTTGTCCAAACTCAGTTGCGTGGTCACACCTAACTTCAAGAAAGGCTGGGATGTGTGGTCCAGTCCCATGCCGAGGAAGAAAGGAGAGAATAGATTTTGATAACTTAATAGCAGACTCTGCCAAACATAGTAAAGAGCTGTTGTAAAAAGCCTTGTGTAGTACTATTTAGCTCAATGATTCCTAAATGCATTTGCCTATGAAACCATTTTCTCTCTTGGCACCTATTAACACACTGTAGTAAACAACACACTTTGGGAAAGACTGCTGTCAGGAGAATATCAAATCCCATAATGAAAAGAAACCTAAATTTTCCAAGGATGATAAGAGAAAAGTTTTTAACATTTTAAAATATTGATTTTAATGGAAATACAGAAAACCACATAAAACAAATGTACAGTTTATCAGACAACGAGCCACCCAGGTTAGGAGGTAGAAACTTGCCAGTTACCCACAAAGAGTTTCACAGGTTTCTCCTAATTATAACCTCCGCCCTTCCCTCAAAAGTAAACTCTGGGGTGGCCGGATGGCTCAGTTGTTTAGAGTGCAAGCTCTCAACAACAAGGTTGCCGGTTCAACAAGGTTGCTGGTTCAATTCGCACATGGGATGCTGGGTTGCACCCCATGTAGCTAAGATTGAAAAGGAGCTGAGCTGCATTCTCTACAACTAGACTGAAGGACAACGACTTGGAGCTGATGGGCCATGTAGAAACACACTATTCCCCAATATTCCCTAATAAAATTAAAAATATATAAATATATAAATATATATATATGTATACACGCGCACACACACACACACACACACGTATTCTTTAAAAAAAGTAAACTCTGTACTGCTTTCCAACATAGTATTTTCCTTTAGATCTATAATCCGTGTGACTAGACATTATAGCTTCGTTCTGCCAGTTTTTATAATGTCTTTAAATCTCATGTTATCTAGCTTCTCCTCTGATTTCTTTCTTTTTTCTTCTCAGCAATTTATTGGTAAGGAAAACACCATCTTTTCTATAGAATTACCCAGTCGGTCTAGTAAATTTCAGACCTGTGGTGAGGCTTAACATGTTCCTCTGGCCTTGAATTTTATATAATTGGGAGTTGGATATAGAGGCTTAATCAGATTCAGATTTCATTATTTTGACAAAATAAAGGTGTGCTCTTTTACAGAAGGTTTATAATGTATGATTATCTCTGTGAGTTTAGCTATTATTGGTGGTAAATTCCTGGACCAGTTATCATTTAGGAAATACAAAAATGGCAACATCCCAATTCCATTATCCGGTCTCATTTACTTGTAGTACTACTTCTATAAGGAGAAATTTTACCCCAACTTTGATGTAATGACCTACTGATCCATTGTGTATAGAAAGGGCAGCAGGCAAAATGTATATTTGCCCTTTATTTACCAGTTTTCAAAATTAGGAGTTGTTTCCCTAGCATCTTTCACCACATATGACTTTTTTTTTGTATCATTATGAAATCAAATTTAAATAAAGTTGATGTGTTTTAATCCTTTTCAGTTATCATCTATAGCAATGCTCAGCTTATCCTAGCTGTAGTCTTTTTAAATTTGTTCTACAAACATTTTAATAAAGACTCTGGTGTTCTTTGTTAGCTTCCTTGTTATTTGATATGGCAAGATGTGTCAGTCTCATTTTGTACATTTCCTTTTGCCAGACTTAGAATCAACTGTTCCTCTAAAAAACCCTGGCTTCTTTTAGTGGAAAGGGCTCTTCAATGACACAGAAAGAACTCTAGGGAGGCTCTCACTTTGTGGCTTCCACTGTGTCTAGGCCACTTCAGTAGGAAGAGCTTTGAAATATATACTGTTATTTCCTTTATTGTGAAGATGAATTATTTCATGAGTTTATATTGATGAACTCTAAATAAGAGTTCACTTAAGTTCTGTCTTACATCTGTATCTCCTTTTTCTATACTACGAATCAACTTTTTCAAGGACACTGGAGATAAAAGATAGATAGATAGATAGATAGATAGATAGATAGATAGATGATAGATAGATAGATAGATAGAATAACTACGCCTTTGCTTTATTCCACACAGCATATAAAACATTCTCAGAATAACAATACCTATACTACCACCAACATGAGTATTTTAAGACATTGATAGTTTTTGACATAGGCCTTCCTCATTCTTTTACATTTTTATTTTATCTATATCTTCAGAGCATACAGCCTTTATGTAAGTTCTACAGTCAAGTCGGCTCACCATGACTCTTTACATTGATGTCTTTCCTGCCATTTGGATGTCTAAAACTCAGTCTCCAGTAAAACCCTTTGAAAGAGTTTGTGGAAACAATATTCCTTGAGTTCTTGCCTGTTGTTATCTATTGTCTTTTCATTGAAAATCAGCTTTGCTGGATATAAAATACTTGGATCATGTTTGGTGTTTTTCTTTGTATATCTTTATTATAACACTGCAGTTTTTCTAGCGTAAGATTTTCCTGTCAAAAAGTCTTATGATAATCTGATTTTTTTTCTTTATAAACCATCTGGTATTATTGCCTAGATGTTCAAAGAATGTTTTTCTTTAAAGCTTAATAATTTTACTAGGATATGTCTCAGTATAGGTGATTCTGATGTACTCTTTAAACAGTATTTTCAATTTTTTAAGAGTTTTCTTGAATCTTTTTGTGTTAAGTTCTTTTTTCTTAGGTTTTCTTTTTATAAAATCTTATGCACGTGGCATCTGTTTTGCCTCACTCTTCTATTTATCAGTTTTTCTCAAATACTTTTAATCTCTTGTTTAATGTTTTACTTAATTTCAATTTTTTTCTTTTTCCATTTTGTTTTGTTTTTCTTAAGACAGTATTTGTTGTATTTTTTTATCCTTGTGTTTCTCATAGTTTTATCTTCATTTCTGAAAATGATTTTATTTTTATTTCTATTTACTGAGTCTTATCATTTGAGTTGAGGTTTTCTAATCTTATTTATGTTGTTCTTTTGTATCTTGTCCCATTGCCTAAGGGACTGTTAGCTCATTATAAAATAGTTTTCATCTGTTTTTTATGCATGTCTTTTTGATGCACTTTCTTATCTATGGGGATGTGATTTATGACTTTTATTTTCTTTTTATTCATAATACCGTTTTTGTAGGATTTGAATTTTATCCCTTCCTTTGCTTATTTTTATGCAAAATCAAGTCTTATGAACTTTTAGAAGGAAGTGTAGTTGAGAACTGTTTTTTCCTACTTTCATTTCATGGTTCAGGATTCATTCTCATTCTCTCTCTCTGTCTCTGTCTTTCTCTCTCTCTTTCTCTCTCTCTCATCCCTCTTTCATCTCTCTCTCATCTCTCTCTCTTTTGCTCAGTTTAGAAATGCTTCCCACCAGTCTTTCTTCAGTGTAGGAAACTGTCCTGGAAGGGAGCTTTGACTTGTTAATGTTGAGAGTTCATTGGACCCAGACAGCCCCTAAAACCTCTCCATGGTACCTTTATATTCACCTGCTTTTGGAGTGGGCAAAACCCTACGACTCTCAGGTTCAATTTTCTATTTCAGTGTTCCTGGGTATGCTAGCTGTCCATTTTTTTCCCTTCTTGCTTTCTGCTGTTTGATGCTGATACCATGTAGGTCCTATAACTTCAGTGATTGCTCCCTACCTATTCATAATTTGATGTTTGTGGAAATAACTTGTCACTTAATTTTACTGAGTATATCGTCTAACTGTTTTATTAGTATTAGTTTCAGGTGCACAAAAAATGTACTAGTTAGAGATTTATACCCTCACAAAGTGATAACTCCCCTCCCCCAATCTACTACCGCTCAGACATCTTATATATCTGTTACAGTTCCATTGACCCTATTCCTTATGCTGTACTCCACACCCTGTGAATGTGTGTGTGTGTGTGTGTGTGTGTGTGTGTGTGTGTGTAAATTATACTTGACATTCTTATTTAGCCTCAGGTGCACACCGCAGCAGACACCTACACCATTCATGAAGTGGTCTCCCTAATAAGACAAGTGTCCATCGGACACCCTACAAAATCTTCACAACATTATTGATTATATTCCCCAAACTGTCTTTCGTATCCCCGTGGCAATCTGGTGGTTACCGACTGTGCTTTCTAATCCCCTCACCTTCTGCCTCATCTCCACTCCCCTCCTATCTAGCAACCCTCAGTTTTTCCTCTATACCTCTGAGACTGTTTCTGATTAGCTTGTTTATTTATTTTATTCTTTAGATTCTACATATGTGAGATCATATGATATTTGTCTTTCTCCATCCGACTTATTTCACTTAGCATAATGTTCCCTAGGTCCATCTTTATTGTTGCAAATGGTAAGATTTCCATCTTCTTTATGATCGAGTAATACTCCATTGTATAAATGTAGCACACTTTCTTAATCCAGTCATCTACCGATGGACATTTCCGTTGTTTCCATGTCTTGGCTATTGTGAATAGCGCTACAATAAACATAGGGGTGCATAAACTTTTTCGAATTAGCATTTTGGATTTCTCTGGATAGATAGCTAAGAGCAGAATTGCTGGGTCATAAGGTAGTTCATTTCCAGTTTTTTGAGATACTCCGTCCTGATTTCCAGTGGCTGCACCAATCTGTAATCCCACCAGCAGTACACGAGGGATCCCTTTCTCCATATCCTCACCAGCACTTCTTGTTTGTTGATTTATTGATGGTCCATTTTTGACTTTGCTCTCCTTGTTGCACTGTTGTGTTCAAAGAATTTTTTATTTTTTTCATTTCTGTAACCATCTCCTCAGAATCTCTGAGAATTTTTTTAAATATGAGAGCCATGACTAACAACTCTTCAGGCCCTGATTTTTCTCCCCTACAGGTTTTCTCATGCCTTATCAATCTTTGAGAACCAAGATTTAATTTTATTTAAAATTTCCTTACAAAATTTTGCAGTGGTGCTTTGTGAATCTTTTTACCCCATTTTCCCAAATAAGAAAACTCAAGTTCATAGCATATATCTATTGCTGCCTCATGAAATATAGAGAAATAGCAGAGCTACTAACAGGAGAGCTAATCACTTAACTGAAGGAGAAACCATCAAGGAATTATCAGATAAACCTTGTAACTGAATAAAGGCGATGGGTATCTATATATGATGATAACTGACAAGGCTAGGTCTTGAAGTCATGCTCATCTCTAGACAAGAAATTTGCACAGTGACTTAAATTCACAAGTACCTGGATTTATGCCAGGTTTTTATCAAACTGTGATTGTAAATAGTTCAGTGTTAATGAGAAAAAATATCAAATTATACATTCTTATTTGGATTTATTTAAAATATCTTATCTAAATTACCTGTTTTATATGGGCAAATGAAATCTCCTTTATTGATATGTTTACTAATTTAATGATAAATTCTATTATTCTGGGAAGTGTTATCTAGATTTTATTGAAAATATATGAGGATTAGAGAAAAGATTATATTCCCATTTTATCAGCTACACAGATCTATGGGGATCCTTTAAATTCAGGCAAGATAATCACAGTCCAGGTTTGACCATTTGTCTGCTAAAGCCAGCTAACAAAAATCCAAATCCAGTCTTACTGCTCAAGAAGAACCAAATTATTCTACACAACAAATATTTATTGTTTACATACCATATGCCAGACACAGAACAACCTCTCAGTGTCCAAGAAAATTAAGACATGGACTCTCTCTTCAAATAGCCCATTGGAAGGAATGCACACACATCAATACGTGTACAAGTACAGTGGAACTGTTTACTAGATGAGGCAATTCCATTTATAAGGGTGCAAGGAAGTCAGTGGATATCTGATATAACTTCGACCGATGAATACAAATATTCTCGTCAGGCCCAAGCATCAAGGCCTTGTTCCCAGAAAGAACAAAAGGTGTGAAGGTACAATGTTAAGAGGAATGATTGAACTGTATGCTAAGTGCTGGTTTTCAAAGGTAATATGTCAGAAAAATCTAATCTCTTAAAGGGGATTATGTACCAGAGACTATGGTAGCCCTTCCTTCTCTGTCAGGGATATGTTCCAAGACCTCTGCTGGATGCCTGAAACCATAGAAAGCACTGAACTGATACACACACACACACACACACACACACACACACACACATATACACACACGCACATACACACGTATATATATATACACATATATACATGTATACATGCATATATATATATATATATATATATACGTGTGTGTGTGTGTGTGTGTGTGTGTGTATACACACACTATGTTTTCTCCTATATATATATACACAACTTTTCACTTAAAGGAACATTCTTTGGCACGTCCAAATTGCCTACATCACTGTTTTTGTGCTTTGGGACCGTTATTAAGTAAAATAAGGGTGGTTTAAACACAAGCACTGCAATACCACTGCAGTCAATCTAAAAACTGAGATAACTACTAAGTGACTAACGTATGGAGCATATACAGTGTAGAAATACTGGACAAAGGGATGATTCACATCCCAGGTGGTGTGAGATTTCAAACCGCTACTCAGAAGGGCACATAGTTTAAAAGTTATGAATTTTTTATTTCTGGAATTTTCCATTTAGTATTTTTAGACCATGGCTGACCATGGTAAACTGAAACCAAAATCACAGATAACGGGGGACTATTGGAGCTGGTTCTTATTGGTCATCACCTTCCCTAACACAAATAAACTTAAATTATACAAACTTGATCTTTATAGTAAAACTGGTCCAGAGTTGACTTTGGGGTAGTTATCCACACATTGCTTTCTCACTTTTTGTTTTTAGAAAGTTAATGACATGTCTTTGTATAAATACTCTAGAGGATAGGAGATCCAGATTTGTATTTAAGGAGTCTTGATCCAATAAAGAAATCATCTAGATATAAGTCTCTCTCACTATTCTTTTTTTCTTACCCTCACTCCCATCTTCCTTGTGACCAATTCATTATTGTATGAACTTCGTATAAATAGCTAATAGAGAGAAAGAAATAAGGAAAAGCACTAATCCATCTATCACTGGTGAGCAGTGCTAGGACAATTTCTATGAGGTAGAATGTGAGCATATTGCCTAAGATTAGGTTGGATAGTCTTTGTAGATTTCACTCACCCATGCTCCCCTCTTTGCCTGTTTCTATGGATAAAGAGTTAATAGGAGAGTTAGCTGCAATGTTGGTTTTCACTATGTTAATTTCTAGAAAGTGATTATCAATGTCCACATGGTTGTGAACAACAGGTTAGGCTCAAGAAGATATTTTAAAACCATATCCATAAGACTTAGAGCCTGATATACTATGAGGTCTGAGGGAGGAAATTCTTAAATCTTATCAAAGTATATATCTATCTCTATACCTGTTTCTCACCTAGGTTTATATGAGGATATAAGGTACAGAGCATATACGTGAATTGTTCAAGGTTACATAGTAATTTCACTTGTGCATTCATGCATGGTTTTGTGTGTGTGTGTGTGTGTGTGTGTTATTTTCTCTTTTGCTTTATTTGATGGCATAGACTAAGCCTGTACATAAGTCTTTACACATATTAGGTTCAGACATTAATTGATTTTTTTATAAAGCAGAAAAGGTGTAATCAGGAGTATCTACTAAGATACTTTCATTTTCTTTCATTGGCAAATCATTTAAGTTATTATTCCTTTTCATGAGAACAAATAATCAAATTAATGGGCGAGCTAGTAATAAATTATTAGTAAGCATTTAGCATGGGATTCATTTGCAGATAATTGAGAATAATTACCTAGTTTTAATGGCCCTTCTTGATTATCTAAAGATAATTCAATACAATTAAAATATAAAATTACTTTACAAAAATTGACAGATTATCCAACTGTAAAGTTACATGGACAGTAAATGTGTTTCAATAGCTCCAATCATCCAAAATTAGAAAATTGTGTGGCATTTTTCTGTATAGTTCAGTGCAACCCAACATTATCATTTTGATTTAACAGCCAAGATTCAGTTTATAGGTTGTGTTCTTGCTCCAATATCTGAAAAGTTAAAAAGATAAAAATAAATAAAACATCCCAAATATGGAAATGATGATTTGGTGACTTTCATTCAGAGACTTTTATTGCTCCTGTAGTTTAAACATCTCTGTTCCTCTTAGATTTTGGGGTCTGGAATTGTGACTGTATTTAATGGTATTTATTCTACAACCACTGTGTAAAAAATATACCAAGATTTTCAGGGACTGACATGGAATGCAGAAAGCATGATCTATCATGCCCTCAAAGAGTGTATGTATAAAGGAAGGAGCCAGGATAACAAAGAATAATAATATTAAAAGGGCAGGTATAACATGTAAATGTATGTGTATGTATATACTCGTATGCTTAGAATCAAGTTCTGTAGAGTAATTCCTCAGCATGGGTGGAATGTTGCCCAGGAAAGAAGAGAAGAATTTATCATTATTAAAAGAAGACTGTCAATGATGAAGCCCCGATTAGTGTTCTGAGGAAGTGGAAGGATGGGTTGTAGGGCAGTTGAAAGGAAATTATTCCAGTTGGGGGAACTTGCAGGTCCGTTGTGGGCCGAGCAGGTGGAGGATATGTGGCAGGCAGGGTTACTTGGCTCAAGGGCATTAGATGAGTCAAGGCTGTGAGAGAACATGTGGACCCGCGGGTAAAATGATATTTGCAGGAGATCTTTGAAGCTCATATTTATACATTGATTTTGCTGAAAAAGCTATGACATGCAGTGGCTCATCCTCTTTGGATCAGAGGGCCTCTCAAATAAGAGGAAAGTTCTGGTATATTGGCAATATTGATTTCATAATTCTCTCTGTATACCTGTTTGTTCCAAGGTTTTGAAAATAATTTTCTCACTAAAAAAGATTCTCTGTGTGCTTATTTCTATTGGGCTAGACTATGAAGGCACAAGGATAGTGTCCTCATTTTTTCATTCATTTAAACATTTCAAAACTCATTGCTCTCTGCTACAGGGCAGATTGAGACTACAGAGTGCATTTAATTGATAAAAGTAGTCTCCATGTGCCTAGTTATACATGGAAGATAAAAATGTAGGCTTCACCCTAACATAGAAAAGAAAGTTGTCAGGTGAATAAAATAAAAACTCTTTACTTTGAATCACATAATGGTTTTATGTTCTAAATATTATGTTTAATACTCTCAATAGTCTCTTCCCTGTAGTCATCGTACATGCCCCTGCATGTATACAAATAATTGTAATTTGTCAGCTAAAGCTGGGTCCGTCCTTACTCTGCCTGCTTTTTGATTTTCATAGTCATGTGATCCCCACACAATGCAGAGAAGAACCCGCCATCTGCTGAGGTCCTCGCTGAGCTCAAGGACATGTGCTGAAGACTCCCAGGTGCGGCCTTGCCTCCTCAATGAAAATTGCTTCCAGTTCCAGTACAATCTGACAGGTAGGGTAGAAATCCACAGCCATGTTATTTCCCCTGAACGTCGGCTAATGGGAGAATGTTTGTGTGTTTTCATTCTCCAGATTAAGGACTGTTTGATTACGACTGTTTGAGGGTGCAGAGTACATTTCATTGATAAAAGTAGTCTCCATGTGCCTATCTCCATGGGAGATAAAAACAAGTAGAATATACATGAGTATATTGCATGAAAGGCTGAGGCCTTGACATTTCCAGTGTCCCTTTACAGAAAGAAATGCCCACTCTTGGCATGGAGATTCAGCAAGGCCCCCTGAAATCTCTGAAGTCAAAGATACTTGGCAAAGTTGCAGAATAAAGTTGAGTTAAGCCATGATGAACTGAAACAATAAAAATAAGTGGCAGGGGATAATTTACCATTGAGGAAAGAATGTAATCATTCTGTTAGAGAATTTAGCTGTTTCATGGCCTTTATTATTTCAAGAAAGTCAAGCTTCCGATGTACTTGTTCTGTGAGTCTCAGTAAGCCTGAATGCTAGGCCTGCCTGGCCAGGGATGTTTGAGGGGCTCCGGGGTTCACAACAGCCTCTTTATTCAGCCACTGCTCAGGATTTTCTGGGGCACCACAGTGCTCAATGTCTAAAACCAAAGATGGTTGGCTTGCATTGATTGATCTGCTGCCCGCCATTCCCTGCAGTAGCAGATATACATAATATCACAAAATGTGGGACCATGTTAAGTCTCAACGTTGAATTCAAGACTGACGACGAAACTGCCACACGCCTGCAGAGGCCAAACAATAATAGCATTTTCTGAAACAAATCCCCCACTGAGGTCCCAGTGGCACTGCTGAGATTTCTCATGTAGAAAACCTTGTAGGGAATTCTGTGGGGCTGTCTGATTGTTTCTGTAGGTGAAATATAACTTATTGTTTTTGTCCTTTTTCTTTAGTTAAAGTTGCTTCAGATCCTTGGTTTTCATAGCAACTTTTCAGAAATGCAATTAAATTTGCTTTACTGGAAGAGCACGTCTTTAAAACCTTGATTTTATTATACAAGGGTATTCGTATTAAACCCTTACTTAGATCATCTACCAAATATGAAGATTCTCCTTAAAAATGTTCTCATTGTATATGATCAAAGATCTTCCTTTTTACACACTCCAACAATAAGAATTTTTTAAGAAGTAGGTTAACTATGGGAGAATTTATTCTCACTGTCAGTTGTCTACTTTGTAATGCAACTAGCCAAATTTATAACACCTCTCATGAGAGAATATTTTGAGAAAATTAGAATTTTGGGGATAGTCTGTAGAGTTCTGAATACCTTGAGCTCTTTCCTTTCTGGGGTACCGCTCTTGGCTTCACTGTACCAAATGTCTAGATGATTATATTTATTCCTTGAAAACATTTTCAAGTTTGCATCAAAGACTAGCATCATTGCTAAGTTATTTTCT
This sequence comes from Rhinolophus ferrumequinum, assembly GCF_004115265.2. Lineage (NCBI taxonomy): Eukaryota > Metazoa > Chordata > Mammalia > Chiroptera > Rhinolophidae > Rhinolophus > Rhinolophus ferrumequinum. The sequence goes on along the minus strand of NC_046291.1, from coordinate 80,992,565 downwards.
CCCTCAATTATCCCTAGAAAACAGATGATTCCAAATTGATTTTCCTTTGCCATCCTGGTTAATGTCTTTCCTTTTCTACCTAGTTAATTGTGAGGTGGTTTCTAACAAACATTTGGCTTTTTACCTTAAGAAAGCAAACTTAGGAGGGTAACTGACTCTTATTAATTTATGTGATGGTTTTTCGATAAAAGAATTACATGATGCTTTTTGAAGCTACCTGGAAATGATTCTAGGATTATATGCACAGTATCCTTCTCCACCAACGCAGATAATCAAAGGTTTATTGTATTTTGCTCAGATGGCCATAATTTTGAAACTCAGTATGGTGATTCTATGCCTGTAGAGTGGAGCACATGCCAGCTGAGTGAAAATGCGACCTGTGGGCAAGGTGTCAGGACCCGTCTTCTGAGCTGTGTGCGCAGTGACGGCAAACCAGTTGGCATGGACCAATGTGAGCAGGTAATGTGTTTATATTTGTATCTCACACTTAAGGCTTTGTTTTTCTTAGTATTGGTCCGCAACCTCCACAATGCTTGATACAGGCCCTGTTTCTTCTCATCACAACTTAGGTTCAGTTAAAGTAATTTGTACTAGTATAGTATAGTATAGTTATCGCTCACTAGTTTGAATCTAGTCAAAATGACTGGGAAAGGTCATTTTGAGCTGACAAAATGGGTTCATTAACATAATATATTTTATTTATGACTTTTAAGAGCTTATTTAGATGTTCTTGCTGGCTGACAAACTTGATATCCGGTGACTTGAATATTTAGATACGATTCCTCGTATTGGGCAGGTGATTCATTTGCATATGTGATAATATCTCTTGCATATAACATGAATGCTGACAATTGATATTAGAATACTCTGCCAATTTGATATTTGATTGGTAGGTAATTAGTACTGTTGTATTTTTCTTCTCAAATTAAGTTAAAACGCCTCCCTACCAAGTTTCATATTAGTGGGTTCTGAAGTTTTGCAATTTTATTGCCCCTTTTTTCCCCGTGAAAAATTATATGGAGTTTGGACAAAAACTATTCCAAATAAGTTGGCATTTCTTTCCCAATGTATAAATGAAAAGCACTATGGGGACAATTTAATAGAAATACATATGACCACATGCTGTCACACTAAAGAATCACTAGACAAGGTTTGAAATAAATTGAAAATCCAGGGCCTGTTAACTCAGTTTACCACAGAAACTATTTTAACAAACTTGCAAAATAAAAATTGTCCCATTTTTCCTAACATAAGTAGAGCCCACAAATGGAAATTAAAATCAAAACAAAACCTTTCTCACCTATCCTGGTTTAACAGAATTAAGTATTATATCACCACATGCTCTGTAAACCAGCAGTATAGCCACAGACCAACACCAACTCTGAGACCTCACCGTCTGAAGTTGGATGTCCCATTTGGTGAAATCCAAAACTGGCTAATATAGGCCAGAGTTCTGTCTATCAAGTGTCAGTGATTTATTTTAACACTTTATTTCATTTTATCTACCTTTCAAGATGTTGCCTGCTTCAAGAAAAATGAACAATGTACAGCAGCTCCAAATAAGTGAAAATCTTGCATTTGGTGTACATAATAAATCTTTTCTTCTGATACAAAGAAAGATATAAACTATTCATTAATAGAAACATCAGTATCTCTGCTCTCTAAATGCCATATATGTCCAACCAAAAAAAGGATATCAGTTTAAAGAAGTGTGAAATTATTAACCCATTTTGAACAGATCATAGAACCCATATGGTAATGTCCATTTTGGCCACTTGTCAAATAAGCATGCTATAATCACTCATTTTAACTTGTTGTGGACATTGCTAACATTTAAGATGTGTTGAAGGTCAAAGATTTCCTATATAAGCACACAGTGTGTGATTCTTAAAGCAGAATTTTTCATTATTCTTTCTGTGTTTCTTAGATAATTTATTCCTTTACTAAGACCTCTTCTACCTTGATCATTACAATTTGTAGATTTTGCCTAGATGCAGGTTTCAGAGAGGACAAGAGGAAAATAAACTGTACCATCAACTTTGCTTATGATTAACTGGGATTATGTTTTTAGCATAATTGGTCTTTATTATGAACTTTAGATGGGTTGTTGATTTGGGTTTTATTCAGATTTATTTTTCAGCCTAGCTAGCTATTAGTTTTATTATTATTATTATTATTATTTTATTTTTATTATTATTTTTTTAAGAAGGGCGCATCTCATAATGGCCCATGCAGGGATCGAACCAGCAACCTTGGTATTATCAGCACCATGATCTAACCAACTGAGCTAACAGGCCACCCCACAAGCTGTTAGTTTTGATTTCTTTATGTGCCATTGGCCCTCCCAGAAGTGCAAGGTGCCTGAATTTAGCACTGTGCTATCCTCCTGGGTCCTTGCTGGCTGAGTGACAGAACAGATCTCTTTGTCACGTAACCACCTGTTTTCCCAGTACCCTAATTAGAGGTCTATTCCAACATTTATAAAAAGAAATTTGAGCCGACAAAGTGTGATTTTGTGAAATAAGAACGACCATTTTCTATGATTGCCACCAATTTATGTAAGGAAGGATATTTTTCCCCACAAAAATGTGGAAAGATTATCATCATTGAATAAACGGTAGTTTTTCCCCCATAAAAGGATAGTGAGTTGTTTTGATGTGTATATGACTTCTCCAGTAAAATCCTCTTTCATTTCCATCTGCAGCGTAACTTGGAGAAGCCCCAGAGAATGAGCGTTCACTGCCTGGTGGAATGTGTGGTCAACTGTCAGCTCTCAGGATGGACAGCTTGGACAGAATGTTCACAGACTTGTGGCCATGGAGGTCTGTAGGTCCCCTCTGTTGTTCCCACTAAACATTGTAGTTTTTAAATACCTTTCAGTATGCTGTAGCTTGACAAATGGGCATTAAGCATTGTTGGCCAGCTGGAGGCAGCGTGAGGCTGACCCAGAAGAGAAGAGAAAGAACACTGCATCACAGAATCAGTCCTTTGTGCCACTTACCAAGAACTGACTTGGTCACTGTGGCCGACGCCAGAGGAGGTGCTGGCCCTGTGGGACAGTATTGATTCAAAAGGTCATAAGTTCAACACATCCAAAAAATGTTGGTCTCTGTGGTTTTTGGATTATATAAATAAAACTGGCTCGGGTGTCAGGTAAACAACCAAATCACAGTGACTTAACATTATAGACCAAGGACTAATTTCTAATTTTTCACTCACATAAAGGGTGGATTTTGGCTTCACAAAGTGAATCAGTGACACAGGTTGATAGATGCTCTACTTTAACATAACCAAGTTTCTCTGGAGGGTGACATCCATCTGGCTCTGTGGAAATTTTGAAGGACCAGATTGGAAATTGCATATATCTCTTCCATCTATATTCTGCTAGACAAAATTTAGTCCCATATCCCCAGCTCAATGCAAGGTGGTAGGGCAGGATATGTAGTTTCTGGATGAATAGTTACTTCTCAGCAACAGTATGGGGGAAAGGAAGTGTGCATCTTTGGTGAACAGATAGCAATCACTTCCCATGTTCCTGGTGGTGTCTCAGTGGGTAAGTAATGTATAATGGCAAGGAATGCAGAAGGGAACTGATACTGAGAAGCTAGGCAAATGGAAACATAGATGGCACTCCAGCTATCAGGCTCAAGTAGAGACCAAGATCTATATCCACATAAGAGTGCAACAAGAGCATAACAGGAAAGCACAGAGCTATGGTTTATGATAGGACTCTATTCCTGAACGGGAGTTACAATTGATCACAAGGTAAATGTCAAACATTTGGAGTAGGGACCCAGAGAGAAATCCTGTTATATGGCTAGGCACGAAGAAGGGGGAGAAAAGGGAAGAAGAATTCCAAGTTGGCTGAATCACGGAATCAGGGTCGGAGAAAGGATGGCAAGACCTGGATCTGATTACCAAACAAAGATATTTGGAAGCAGTTTTCTCGAAGTCCTGTGACTGGACCATTGACACTAGAATATTGGCTCATTTCTAAGCTATTCACAAATGAGTGTGCTGGGGTTGTTGATAATTCTCTGCTTTAGTTGAGATCGTCTGAGGAAATGAGGCAGGATGCAGCTTGGGAAGGGGTCTCATCTGTGAACTCTTCTGTAACATTCTGGGGAAGACAGAGCTGAAAACAGTAGCCAGGATATATATCAGGGAAATGCGGCTAAGGAAATTGAAAACTACTTCTGCAAAGAGCATCATTCAAAATGAAAATGTAGAAATCCCAATCTCTAATAAGAACATGTCATTTCCTATGCAATGGGAGCCTGAAAAGAAAACCAAATGGTAAGTCTTAGGACCAAGATTTTAATGAGTCCCCAAATTTTCTGATTGGAAGCATGGCATAGTTTCCAGTTGGGCATCCACTTTAAGGTTGGGTATATCTAGGTTCAAATAGCAGCTATTGAAGCAAATTACTTAATCTTTCTGAGTCTCAGCTTCTTTCTCTATAATATGAAATTCATGCACATATTAGAGGCATTGTTTTTGGTTTGAGAATTAAATGATGTACAATATATGAAGGTACCTAGCATAGTAACTGTTGACACATTATAGATGTTTAGTATAGGTTAATTTCCAGCTCCATCTTCCTTCCCACCAGTAGTAGAGAGGATTATAGGAGACTCCCTAGGTTCTGTTAAAGATTATTCCATAGACCCAGTCACTTTCATCTCTCACTCTCATATCTTATCCTTTTACCTCACTGAAAAGCTATGTGCTACAGTCATAGCCTAAGTGAAATTTTAAAAATGCAAATCTGGGAACAATTGTTTTCCTGTTGACTTAAGTCATTTATCAATTAATTTATCCATTAAGCAAATACCTATGTGCCGGTTACAGTTCAAAGTGTTGGGAATACAGCAGTGGAGGAAGAAAAGATAATTTCCCTGTTCTCATGGAGCTTACAAACTAGTTGAGAGAAAACAGAGTGTAAATAAAGAAGTAAATAGGTAATTGTGGGGACAGAGCCCCAAAAAGTAGTTTCCAGGCTCTCAGCCTCACATAGAAAGTTGCTGGCTCAGGTAGTAAATGGCCATCGACTGTGATCAAATGGCCATCAGCTGTGGCTAGTTGGCCGTCAGCTGTAACCAGTGAGCCATTGGGCACTAATATAACTGCCGTGGCTAGGCTAGCAAAAAAAGGGGGAGCTAGCAAGAAGATGGTGGCTGAGCCTGCAAGCGGCACAGTGAGGGTTGAGAATTGTGTGGCTCCTGGTTCCTGTGTCTCCAACCCAGCCGCCAGCGAGAGTATAGAGATATGACTCCCCTACTTATGGCTCTGTGGGTGTTCCTTTTTGGCCTAGCCATATCCTGCGTTTTTGTGTGGGGAGCGGGACTAGAGACCCCTCCTGACGCCCCGCACGACACATGGAGAAGTCGGCAGGATCCCCTGCACTACAGTAATATTGCACACTGATGAGTTGACTAAAGACATACAAATGAGAGGTGTTATTCACATTGGTGATGTCTTTCATCACACAACTGGCTCCTCTTCTGTGTAGTGACCCACCCTGGTTATCCCACAGCCAAAAACACTGCACTCTTTTCTGCATGGGCCTCTGCTGGGATGTGTGACTCTCACAATGTCAAGGGTAGCATGGAAAAGTAGAGAAAGGACGAAGTCCTGTATTGTCAGCATGATCAACAAAGAGCTGCATGATCCCACACATGCCTGCCTCTCTATCCTCGTCACCCTCCATGGTCCCGTTGGCCATCTGTGCCCCGATGTACCATATTTCAGTCACATCCTTCAGTGTGTACTTCTACCTTGGTACCTGTCCTCACATGGAACATCTCACCATCACTCCCACTACTGCCCTCACTACTTTCATCACGTATGAGTTGAATTTCAATGGTTGTCTCTCTAAGGAGCCAAAGACCCTGTTTGGGTTGTTCATGGGTGAATCCCCCAATTCCCATGAAGCACAGTACCTGGCACATTGGAGGAATTTCAGTTAGTATTTGTCATTGCACTGGTGGGTTTAGACCTTAGGGAAAAACTTGAAGGGGAAGAGCTTGCCAACAAAATCACAAGCCCAGAGGCAGCCAGCCCCTGCCAATGGCTGTTTCCCTTTTCCCCTAACTAAATACATAAATCTTAGGTACCATTACCCAAGAATGTGTTCAATACAAGGAGACAGAAAATCTGTTTGTTATTAATTTTGTCTGAAAGTCCTAATTGTGCCACTGTACCAAGTCATTGAAACATGATGGATCGCCATGTTTACGGTAACACACCACCTTTAAAAAGAAGCGTCCAAATTGTAAGTTTAATATTAAAACATCACTTTAATTTTTCAAGCAGTTCTGTTAGTGATGTAGACTCATCAGACCCTGTTTATCTACTGTAAAAACAAAAACAAAAACAAACAAACAAAAAACCTTCCAAATCTCAATTCCGCTATTGGAGAATTCTAAGCCATTCTAGTCTGAACTTAAATTCACCTTTTCTAATCCTTAGCATAACAAACAAAGAGAAACAAAGATTTTCCTAAGGAAAATCATTGTGTGAACTAAGGCACAGGGAAACTAGGGAAGGAAACCAAGTGCTTTATACAACTTGATTCTCAAGTAGTTAACATTTCCTTCCAAGAAGCACTTGGAAATCATCTAAAAGTATTCCCTGGCACAGACATATGCCACTAGTTATAAATCACCTCTAGTTAGTTTCTAATGGTCTAATAGGAGAACTTCTTGGGAATCCTTCCTTGACCCTTAGATATCTTGACCTCCCTAATTGTCAGATGTGATAGTGCCTTTTAAGGAATAGTCCATACTGGTGATCCCAATAGCTGACAAACACTCCAGTGCTCTGTTCTAAATATGTATGTATTCTATTTTTCATTTATTTATTCAACAAAGATTTATAAAGTCGACACCTATTATTCTGGCGCCTAATGGTGTCCTCTTTCAGTGTCAAAAGTGGCTTTGTGGAAAATAAATTATATGGTGACCCTGTATTTTGAGATCTGTAGGCAGGACTGTAGAAGAAATTTATTCATATATGTGACAAATACTCATTGAATGCTTTCCGAGAGCCAGGAGCTGAGGATATATACTGTGTATGGAACAGATAAGATCCCAGGGAAATAACGTCCTCTGACTTCATCAATTTAATATTCTAGTGGAAAATTAGATGGCGATGACGAGACAGAGAGATAGCAAATCAACAAGTAAACACAAAAATGACAGATGCTGCTGAGTGCTATGATGAAACAAAAATAGTTCATTTGATGGAGCATAATAAGTATCTTGCAGGGGAGTGAGGGATGGGGAAGGCAGGCTACCGAGGAGATGATATTTATGTGACAATTAAATGACAAGGTGCCATAACTTATCATTGTTGTTTTCTCTACTAGCTGCTCAGGGTTTCATCTCATAAGCATTTTTTGACTCCCTGTTGCATTCAAGGTTCTATGTTAGGACATACATACAAAAATGTAAAAATGAGTATGTCTAGTTATATTTATTTGTGCCCAACCTCAATCTTAAAAAACAAAACAAAAACAAAAGAAAAAAAAACAACAACAGAGCAGTAGAAAGAAAAACGGGATGCACGGCCTTCACAGTTTTAAGCACTTATTCTCAGGACTCTGCTGAGACAGCCTTTATGGACAGCCTTCACCCCTCATCAGTCCCCAAACTGCTCCCCAACTCCAACCTTCCAGCTCCAATTTCACAGCACCACTCTTCTCTCATCACCAACCACCTGGCAGATAGTAATGTGTCTCAAATGAGAGAATTCTGTATTTAAATTATGCCTTAATCCTCACACAGAACCACCGAAAAACAACATACAAATGATAATCCAAAGCAGAAATGTATGGCATAGATGAACTAGTTTCTTAAAAGAGACCAAACTGGAGAGCTGAAAAGGTTGGAAACTATCGTGGAGAAACCTCTGCAGCTTGTGTCTTCTAACACAGTGTGCCAGCAGCTGTCTTTTTGTACGAGTCACTTTCTTTTTTTCAACTGTTTGTGTGTGGCAATGGAGCAGAGACCACAAAAGGAGATAGTTGTATTGAGTCACATTCAATGGGCAAGCCAGTTTCCTGGGAGTCTGAGGAAAGCACCTGCAGCTCTCAGCCAACTTCACACGATTGTCTGTTTATGAATTCACTGGATTGTCAGGCGATACCTGGTGTGCTGGATATTCTGGATGCTTCCCCAGGAGCCACACTTTGCCATCAACCCCCCAGAACTATATTGATCTGAAGAGAAATTTTGAAATGAGTTCTTCCTTATTTTCCAAGTGTCTGGATTGTCTCTTTCATGTACACCTGATACGTGGCATATACTATACTTTCTAATTCTGTTAAAGATTTCAAGGTCAGAACTGTTTGAATCCAATTTATTTGACATTAGAGAGAGACTGATTCTAAGCTTCCACTAAGGAATCTTTTTAGATAGATTTCAAAGATCAAAGCTTTTAATAGAAGAGCTCAATATTTGGATTAGTCATATTCTTTGTTGAATTTTCATCAGTTCAGTGAAATGTAGAACTATCTAAATTTGGGATATCATAAATTATTCATAATTATTATTTACCCAATATCATTCTAAGAATGTTATTAACCCCAGACTATGACTTTTTCTTATTTCATAGTTTTTGATTCAATGTATATGAGATTGTAGTATTTTTCTATACTATGTAATCCAGCCTGCCTCTTATGATTCCCAGATGGCATATAATTTTACTGTCAACTCTAGCCCATAATGAAAAAATAATCTAGTATTAACTCCCAAACACCACAACTTTGAAATTTCCAGCTTTTCTTTTCTTTCTTATTTATTTATTTATTTATTTGCTTTTTTTTAGATTTCAAAGGCAAGCCAGTAACCTTTATCTTTTAGCCTCTATGTAAAATGTGATCAGTCTGGTGTTCTTGCTTGGGCACAGTCCAATAGTTATAACAGGACAAACTTATTTACCATATCAATTAATTAGTTCCTATGACAAGAATATAAGAAACGAAAAAGGTAGCGTAGGAAAAAAGAAAGTGGAGGTAAGAAACCAGAATGTCTGCGTTTCACAGCTGGCTTTTGCAATGGCAAGTTGGAGGACTTTGAGCTACTCTTTGCAGAACTCGCACTATTTTATTTTTTAAATCTGTAAAGTAATGAAATATTAGAATAATTACATTTTAATGTCTGTTGGTCAAAGACACAATTATTGATTCCAGGATTATTTTAGTAATGTTTTTACAAGAGCTCTAAGAGTATAAGCATAATTTTACAGGTGAGGTGAAAGGCAGTTAAGCAGCCTGCTTAAGGTCATGTGGTTTTAAGTTATAGAAGAAAGATTTCTTTGTTCTGCTATGCTCCTGTAGATTTGACATTTTGTACGTGTAAGTGTTGCTGTTACATGTAGGGGCCTGGGTTGGGTGCTACTAAATCCCTTTACAAAAATTCTAAGAATATGTAGGTATATTTAAGAATAAGGGGAGGAAATGGATGTCAGATTGGAACACAAAGGGTGTGCAGGGCTTTCAGAAGTCCCTCTGAATTATAAGCCTCCTAAACGTATACTTGTTTCATCATCAATAATATTGCATATTGTCTAGCCCACTTAATTGGAATATAGTCAGGGAGCCAATCTTACAGGTGGTCATGCATGATTCTAGTGGAGACAGTAGCTCCAGGATTGCCAAAATCACTCTCTCTGACCTTCTCATTTTGCATCCCATGGGGAGTGCCTCATCTGGGGGTATTTTTGCTGTATACAGATATCTACAGTTTTCTACCAAGTTTTGTTAGTTTTTAATGGGACTCAAATAAGTTGTTGAAATAAGAGGTTAGAGTATACACATTCATTCTACCACAGAGAATTCCGGAGCTCTTTATTTCCAAGCAAAACCGAATGTGCCTAATCTTACGCGCTTAGCAGACCTATCCCACTCCTGTGATACCATGGTCTATCTTGACCTTGAAAACTGTGGTCTTGTTACTTCCTTGCTTAGCTCACCTCACTCCCAATAGATGATCACGGTTGGGACTAGTCTATTTTATTCTGAAAAGTCTGTGGAATCTATATCTTGCCTAAACTGAGTGTTCTTTAAGATTAAAGCTATCTGGATGTCTGAGGCAATATTCAGATAAGCCAAGGAATCCCTCCACAGCAGAAACCGATGGAATGTAGCTCTGAATGAAGAAGCATTACTGCATCTTTCATCTCTAATAATGTGGAAGATCTGTCTTTATGTTGCAGATCAGGACCATAATTTTTCTCCACTTTGTTACATTAGAAAAGAGCCTTGATCCCAAATCTGTGTCCACCAGGGTGTATATGTAAAACAAATGTTGCACTTAAAATAAGCTTGGATAAAAATTACAGATGATATTGAAGAGAATAAAAAGTAAATATCCAGCATAAAGAGCTGCCTGAAATTAACTGAACAATTTTATATACGATCCATAACAACTTTCCCCTGCTTTCAGAAATTTACTCTGACAAGTACCCAAAAGCAAATACCGAGTTATCACAGAGAAAGGTGTTAGTGCCACACTTGGAAAATATGAAATGTACGACTTGGTAACACATTTATTGCAGAGGGTAGAACTAAGTGTACTTCTCAGACTTGTTCAAGTGGCCTAAGAATGACAGAGCATCTGATACCTGACTCTGACCAGATGAAATCGAGATCTGTTGGAAAGCACATGCTTTTGGAGTAAGACAAACCTGTGTTCCAATCCTTCTAGGTGTGTAATTTTGCAAATATTATTTAACTTTTCTGAGCTTAATTTTATCACACATGAAATAAGAACATTAATAACTGCCTGAAGCAGAGTCTGAGACGGGGATGCCTGTTGAAGTGATTTATGTGAGGGGCATGGGGAAAGCAGTTACTCTCAAGGGAAGGGGAGCAAAGAAATCAGAATAAGGAAAGGGAAAGACATAAGCAAGAAAAGACATATACTGTATCATCTCTATGTCATAGCACATTGTAGTCACTCAATTAACTTAGTTCCCCCTTCCATAATGAGGAATGCTTTCATAATAACAAAAGGTATTATATAGTAAATGTTCTTAACCAGAGACATACAAGCATGTAATTAAAATTAATAGACTGACATGACCAGCTATAAATGAGATTGTTGCTAATATCCCTTTGCTTCCTTTTCATTTATTTCATCATCTGTTAGTATTTTCTACAGACTAATATTAGGTAGAAGGTACCAAAAGCTTAAGAATAAATCCATAGGAGGAAATACGGTACTTAAAAGTGGAAACATTCATAACCTAATTTTCAGGTGCACATCAGGCAGGACCACCATCAACTTGAGGTTAGTGACATTGAACCCCATCCTTCGTGGTGTAAGTTCACCAACCACTTATAGACGTCAGCTCTGGAAGTCCAGTCCCTGCCTGCAAGTGTACATATGACTTAAAAATTCAACTCTTATTCAAAAGAAATAATGCCCAGGTAAAAAGCAAACCAGTAAGTAGTAATAATATTCAAGTAACAGGCCATAAGCTCAGTTACTTCAGACACTACTGTTATTGTATTTACATGTCTACGGTGCTTTGGAGTTTATAGGTATGTTCATGTAAATTGGTCAGATATTTTATTTAATGAACTATGTAAGGTTAAACAGGTATGTTCTTCTTTGCTCAATTAGTGTTGTATTTCCGTTTCCATTTTCCCCTACATACATACCTTACATTGTTTGCTGGGTCATATTTAAATTATCCAGATCTATCAAAACCATAATTGGAAGATAATTCAGTTGACCATGTGTCGAGGCCATAGAAGATCTGTGGTTTAAAGCATGCCTCTGTGACGGTGCATGGTGGCTGGCTGCTTGGATCTGAAAGTATGATCAGAACAAAGAGCCATTGCATGTGACTCCATTTCTTTTCATGAATGTAGAAGTGGACAAATATTTAACCAGCTTTTTTAGTGCTTAGAATTTCCCACATCCCCATTGTCAGCGAGGCCTCAGAATGAAGTCTGACTACTGCTGAGTTCAATGGAAGTGTGACCTGGGCCAATATGCTTCCAACCTACATGCAGCCTTAGACCTATTTATTGTCCTGTCTTTGAATTTGTTTGAGTGTGCGTGTGTGTGTGTGTGTGTGTGTGTGTGTGTGTTACAACTAGTATGGCTCACTGTTTTGTTTGTTTGTTTCTTTTTTTTCTGGAGGTCTTACCAGGCAATTCTTTTTCCTTTATTGCAAGCAATTATTACTAATGTAATAGTAAACCCAATATCAGTGTTGCTTGTAATGAGTTCCAAATATTTCCCACGGGAGGAGAGGAAAAGGCTCAGAGAGAATTTTTTGCTAGCAAACTTACCCTATCATAATTTGAGTTTTTATTAAATTGGAAAGATGTTTTGTAGGGAGTACTTTTCTGTCTTTTATAGCCTGAAGAGTAGATGAATAGAGAGTCAATTTCAGCTTCTACATTTCATTGGTATTGTTCATTAAGCAGACTGTCTACTGTTGAATTCAGTTTCCAAATAGATTTCTAGACGCATACACTATGCTTTTATTGAAAATCATAAGCCCAAACAAGAGGAGTCCAGACAGAGTGTCTGAGAAAATCTCCCACTGTCAGATTGGAAGCCTGAGGATGTGTATGGCGCAGCCTTCACTCTTAGTTTGATGGCAGAAGCAGTCCAGTCTAGAGTGTAAGGGGTTTGGTGGGTTGGGACCAGACTGAATCATTATGGATTTCATAGCTGTGTGCTTTTAGCATTGCAAGCCCAATAGAATACAGGTAGCATGCTTTATATACCCATTATAGGCTTGTTCCAGGGCCCATTCTAGGAATTGAAATGAAATAGTAGCTATTAAAATCAATGATTAAACTATTTAAAATCTTAACAAGCATCTACTACATTTTAGATAGCCTATAATGTGGTTATATGTGGTATTTTTTGATTCATATAACCAGTGTGAGATAAGTGCAAGGAGTCCTCACCCTCTCGGTATTCTTCACTTGAATCACCATAATTGTGAGTTCTGTCATAAGGAAAACCCCTCAAAATAGCAAATCACTCACTAATGAGCTGACCCCTTCGAAAGCCATCCCCTGGTCAACAAGCATCCTTCACTGATGCGCATGTGCTGTCATCGCATCAGGTGATTCTCGGTCATTCTCTAGCTGCAAATGGAACATGAACCACAACAAAGGAGCACAAAATGGGGCAATCCGTACACCAGAGATTAAAAGGTGTTCTTGAGAAAATTGGTGAAATGTGACTCAAGGCTACGATCAAAGTGACTCAAAGACACTGTGATCAAACCACGCGAGCCAGTCATGGATCTGTTATAGGGAGATCATAAAATTAGGTAATATCATCAGCAGCTGATATAGTCTTTGTCCTAATAATGAGTGCATAATTGCAATTGTAATCTGCATGGTAGTTGGTAGTAGAGCAAATAAACCCTCTTGCTTACTCTTTAGGTCCAGAAAATGTCCCATTTAAACATGGTTTTTTATTTATTAAAATAATTTAATTCCCCATTTTAATAGATTCACTTTTCAGTGGCATTTTCCCCAGCATGAATTATCTTCAGATGCTTTCTGTATACTTAATTTTATTTTACCAAAGAGGAAATTTCATGCTTGGGGGAGTTAAAATACTTTCACGCAGTCACAGCATTTACTAGCTGTTAATTTGAGAGAACTGCTTCCAACTAGAGAATTTTGATGCCAAGTCCAGGTTTCGTTTCACCATACATCAACTATTTTCAAATTCTCTGTCTCTCATATTCTAGATCAATCATAGTTTTAAATGTCTTTAATTTGGCCACAGCAGCCACCTTATGTGAAAACTCACCATCACCAAAACAATTCCTTCATGCTTCTGCCATTAGGGGTCCCCTTTAGAATAATCATTGCTGAGAGGTAGTTGTGGTTGAATATTCCATCCAGTCTGATGTTTGAAATTCCAGGTAGCATCTGACCACTATCATTGGAGATGTCAAGGTTCCTTGTTATACCATCTGTATCCATACAGCTACATTTTGTATTTACAACTTCAGGGTTTGTGAGAGTGCCTAATTGGAGAGGTACTTTCTCTGATTATTTATACAACCAAATATCCATGACTTAAAAAGGAACATATTAAAAGATACCAAATAGCCCACAGAAACATCAAGTCCAGTAGTTATTTTTCAGACCCTCGTGCTCTTATTAGCAAAGTTTTTCATACTGAACGTTAATATTACACAATTAAGCATGACAGTATACTTCAAAATGTAGAGTTGTTATATGCTTTTTGCTTTTAAAAATATATCCTTGGTAGTAAATGGCATTGTTTGAAAATCTTTTCTTTCTTTTTTTTTATTAAATATACTGGGGTGACATTGGTTAGTAAAATCATGTAGATTTCAAGTGTACATGTGTTTGGATAGCAAAAGGCAGAGAAATCATAAGGCTATGCTTTCAATGGATAGTTTTAAGATTACATTATTTCAAAAAGTAAGAGCATCGTTTTTTTTCCCTATTGAATTCATTAGTTTCCCTCCATCTCTATGTCCAGGAGAAGATATCTGTCACTTGCATGGAAATAAATAAAATAGTTCTAAAATAATGGCCATCCACATACCATTCATTCAAGAACAAGCTTAAAGTCAGTTGGTTATAATGAAACAGAGCCCCTTTAACTGTGATAAAGGCAATACAACATTGTCATTATTCCTACAAAGATAGATATAGAACAGAATGCAATTGTAATGACTTTAGGGTAATAGGTATTTAGATTAAAAAAAAATAAAGAGTATTATAATACTGAAGAGAAAGCAAGAATTCATATAAAATCTTGAGCCAAAAGTGTTCATCAACCAGGGATAACATTTAATCTGAAAGAGATGATGTCTGACCTATATAACATGCTTTGAGTGATGCTGGGAAGAACATCTGTCCAAACACATATGTTTCAGTGCCCAATGATGCAGAATGGGTAGCTTCTGTTGTTCACCAAGCCCATGTAATCTTTGACACAAATTTCACCACCATCCAAAATTTCCTTTATGTTTCACATAAAAAACCTACATGGGTACCATTCTTGCTCTCTTGCCTGTATCATGCCTAATACAGCAGCCTCTGGAACAAAACTTCCGGGGTTTGAATTTTTTTCTGCAAATTAGTAGTTTTTTGACCTTAGACAAGTGACTTAAACTCTCTGTGCCTCAGTGCTCTCATGTATAATGTGGGAATATAATAGAATTTCCCTCTAGAGTTATATGATTATTAAATGAATATGTGTCTATATTTAGAATATTGTCTAGCATGTGGTACCTGCTCAATAATTGTATTGGTATCATTGTATTATCACGTATATTCAGATACCAGATAATATCATGTAGATAATTTATGAATATATGAATTAAACAAATACTCAGTTGATTGGTTTAATATATGTGAAGCACCATGTTAAGGACAGAAGCTCAAACCTCAAGGACTTTAGAATCCAGTGATTTTTTCCAGTGGCCAGTAAGATGTCGAGTCCACTAGAAGTGTGTCACCCTTACTTGCCCCTGAACTTGAGGGCATCCGAGAATTGTTCCTACCCAGAGCTTTCAAGTGAATTCTACGTAGAAATGAAGTCATCAGTAACTTTCCTTTTCTCTTAAGATATAAATGTATGATCTTTGGAACTAACTAAAAAAAAAAAAAAAAAACCACCCAGTTTTAATAGCTGTTAGCAACAATGTGTCAAACCTATTCTTGCCCTGGCTCTCTTTGTTCCAGCCTCATTAGCCTTCTGTCTGGTCTTCAAACAAACTCTGTTCCTTTTTATCTCAGGACCTCCTCACAAGCTCGTTCTGCCACTTGGGACACTCTCTGTACATCATGTCAGGCTGGCAACCCTTAAGATTTCTGCTTAAAGTGCAACTGCTCAAGGGAACGTTCTCTGATTCATTTCCAGACTAGGCTGCATCCCCATAGCATTTACTAATAGTAGGTTGGTGCAAAAGTAATTGCGGTTTTTGCATTTGTTTAACCTTTTACACGACAATTACTTTTGCACCAACTTAATAGAACCCTCTGTTTTTCCTTTAATATTTATCACAAATACAATTACATAATTAACTTTATAACAACAGTGGGAGGGCATGATAATTTATAGTTACTAATAGTAATGAAACTATATGCACAGAGTACCTCATCAGCAAGGAAAAGAATGAGTGGGAGAGAGATCAAGAGAGCGAAACACAGACATGTAAATTCCATCCACTATTCCACTTCCTGAGCCGATGACCGAATGCCTAGGAGTGGGCATAAACGGACACGGGAGCCCTGCGCTTTCCTCAGTCATTCTTATTAACCAATTTTCTTTCGTTATGAAGTGGAACACCCAGCATCTGAACATGTTTTTTAAACATCATGGCTCCTTTCTATAAGCCAACAACTTAATTTTGTCTCAGTGAAAAAAGAAATTGGTCCTAAACTCTAGGAAAATTAGTCATGTTGAACTAATTGAGAAAAACTATTGAGGCCTCAAGGTGGCCCCTTCCTAGGGAATTTTCTCGAGGAGTTTGGATTGTGTGCAATTTTTACTTTACTTGCTAATTTAGAACCTAACAGACAAAGACGATGCAATGCTCTTAAGTTTTAATATTTGTAATGCTGGCCTAAAATCTAAGTTCTGTGAAGGTAGAAGACATATCTGGCAATGTCAGTACTGTATTCCTAGCATATTGCAGGATGCCTGAATCATAGTAGAGCTTAATAAATAAATGTTTGTTGAATGAATTAACATTCTGCCAATGTTTACAGGATCAGTCTATTTGGCCACAAAACAGCGTTTGTACATAGGGACACTACTAAAGAAGTATAAGACAGAACGAATTTCAGATCCTTAACAATATCTATACCCTGTGTCTCTGTCAAAACCTAAATTAAAATGGCAGAAAAACTGAAAGCTAGACAAAGTTCAGTGTATTTTAATGAAGACTTACATATGTAAAGCAACACTCAGTCCTTTTAATTCCCTTCCCAAGCCAAACTCTAATGGAAAAACTGACACCTTCCTTGTCATTTTAGGTCGAATGAGCCGGACTCGATTTATCATGATGCCAACTCAAGGAGAAGGACGGCCATGCCCCACTGAGCTTACCCAGCAGAAAACCTGCCCAGTGACCCCCTGCTACAGCTGGGTCCTTGGCAACTGGTCTGCATGTAAATTGGAGGTAGGTCATGTAATGACATTTAGAGAAATGCTTCTCAATATGGCCAAAGCATTTGTCTGGTCAAACCTATGTGCTGATGGAATAAATTTCACAGCAGCAGGCGCCTGGAACAATGTATTTTTGTGCAATGGAGAACATGGAAAAGTAGAATCATGGGACTTAACCTTGAGCAGAATGATACTGCTAGGAAAATCCATAGCCATTCATTAGTCACTGATTGTAAGACCAGGTCATGGGACTTTCAATCTCTTTGGCATCCTCAAGAATTCTCTGTTCTTTTCTTGGCTTGTTGGAAATATCAAAATATTATTTAATTAGATGCAACTCTGATGCTGCGGAAATGTACAGCTTGCTGTAGACTGTTTTTCTTAAAGAGGCACTTTTAGGCTTAGGTAAAATCTTATATATAGGCAGAAAATCAAAAATATAAAAGTTCTATTTTAACATTATTACCCAAACCAAGGTTACTACATTTTCCTCGATGATTACTTTTTTTATTGACCTGAAATATAAATGCGAGCAAAATCATAACATATCACATACCCAGAGTTTTTGCTGGATCAGCAGAGATCTTCCACTGCATTTTCTCTCTGGCTTCTTATATAAGAAAAAGCACATTGACTTTCCGTATTTTCTTACCTTACTAGTTTATCCTTCAGTTCACAGTCCAAAGCATATTTTAATTGGGTAACAATAATTTTGATTATGCATTAAGAAATCTGCAGAGTATTCTCATAAAGATGTTTAGTGTTCCTGTCAGGATGACATTGTCATGCAGCATTATTATCTCGCAGAAGTTAAATGCCCGTGCATTGTAATATGTCCCAGAGGAACAGAAATGTGTGGTACATTTGTTCAGTCTCCTTTTTACAGAAAATAAGGTAACCATGCAGAGTGATTTAATAGTAACCTAATGGCTTTAAGTATGAATACTTTGTCTACCAGTCTAAAATCTTCTTTCCTGAATCTTCAGCGATTTTTAAATGCTGCTTGGAATCACTTACAATTGAGAAAATGGAAGGAATATTTCACCTTGTAATTGTGATCACTGTTGACAGAGTAGAAAAAATAAGCTCCAGTAATTCAGGAACCCATTGCACAGGAAGGGAGAGCAAAGATATTTAGGAGGGAGGGCAGGCGGAAAGACTGACAAACTCCATGCTCCAATCTCACCAGGCATACAGTTGCTACTATATCTTACTCGTTCTAGTGTATTTTCCCTTTTAACTTCTCAGGTGTCAGGAGCCTTTTTTTCCCCACCTACTAGACAAGTCTGCCATCTTGTTCCAGAGGAACGTTATGGGGAAATGCCAATTGTAATATTTCATTTTGTTGTCACCTATTGACTTTTTGCCTGGACCGCTGGGTCAAGGGTGGTGGGCTGTGAACACTGTCTGTAGAAGTGCTGGTGGGGACTGAGGGGGTGTGGCCTCTGTTAGCAATACCCAGTCTTGGAGGCCCTGGAGAACCCAAGAGTAAGTGTGGGGACAGAGCCCCAAGAAGCAGTTTCCAGGCTCTCGGCCTCACATAGAAAGGTGCTGGCTCAGGTAGTAAATGGCCGTCAACTGTGATCAAATGGCCATCAGCTGTGGCTAGTTGGCCGTCAGCTGTAACCAGTGAGCAATTGGCCACTAATATAACTGCTGTGGCTAGGCTAGCAAAAAAAAGGGAGCTAGCAAGAAGATGGTGGCTGAGCCTGCAAGCGGCACAGTGAGGGTTGAGTTTGTGTTGCTCCTGGCTCCTGTGTCTCCAACCCAGCCACCAGTGACAGTATAGTGGTATGACTCCCCTACCTATGGCTCCGTGGGTGTTCCTTTTTGGCCCCACCATATCCTGCGTTATGTGGGGAGTGGGAGCTGAGACCCTGCAGGTCGCCCTGCGTGACAGTAAGTATATGGAGAAACTTCAGTGCTGCCTTGAATTTCTAGATGCTCCTCTTCTCACTCATTGACATATCCTCTTAGAAGGAAACTCTGGAGTTAGACCCCATTCGAGCAGAGCTCTCAAAAAACAAGTCCATAATTAACTGCGTGGGCACCTTACCCAAACAGGGCCAATAAGCATTCTTCTTCAAGAATTTGGCATGAAACTAAAGCTGTTCAAAGATATTGTATTCAGGAACTCTTAGCTGCTACATTGTCCCACCTCTGGATAAACTCAGTCACTCAGAAGCAAGAAAGAATAAGAAGGTGACACAAAGAAAAGCAGAGGAAAAAGAGAAAGGGAACCGTCATGATATTTAAGTTGAGCTTTTCCTGAGTTTGAGTTGCATTCCTGCTTTTCCTGAAGCCTAATTGTGAACTCTTTGTGAGACAGATAACACAGTGTCTCTTCAGTGAGTCATCTTGTCTTAAGTTTATATGTTAGATGAGTTTTTGGAATTACTGATCAAATAACACATGAGCCTTTGCCCACAAGGGAAAACACCTCTCTCAGAGCTGCACTTCAGCTTCTCCTTGTCTTGTCATATCCTAACCCACCAAATGCAGGTTTAGAATCTGCTCATTCATTGTTGGTGGTGAAGATATCCAAGTGGCTGAGGGCCATCAAGAAGTTATCATCAAACAATAACAGGAAGAGAAGCTTGCACAGGGAACAGTGGAGGTGCCCATTCTATCACTATCTTATATGGAAAGAGATTAGCAGAAGGAACTGTGTATCCTCAGGCTTCACCTTTTTTAGTGTTTTCTAACTCTTTCTTTCCAAGTTCCCCGGCTGATAAAATGTGTCCACACACATATGTTGGTCAATCTTTTTTAGGAGCTCAGACTCTGGAAACTCCAGCGCTGATTTTGGTTAGTGTTCTGCCAGTTCCTAGCTGTGCAATTTTTGCAAAGTCTCTAACCTCCCCAAGCCTCTGATTTCGTAAATCTACATCATAAAGGTAGCAGTAGTACCTATTTTGCTGGGGGTGTTTGGCAGAAATCAGATATTTCATAATATAGTGCTTAGCATACTACTTGGCCAAAGAAGAGCTCAATCAATCATAGCTGCTAGTACAGTTCTGATTAAAACTACGATGATGGTTATTAGCACCACCTGTCTACCCACATCTGGTGGTGCCAAGTAAGAGTACACCAATAGTTCATAATGATCGGGACAGTGCAGCCTTGGTGAGAGAATCCTTGTTGTTGACAACCTTTGCTCTAAGAAGCCTGGCCCAACTTTCAGACCCTAGTGTGTAGTCTCATGAATGAGAGTGAGTGAATGCTTGCTTTCTGAGTGAAATTAGTGTTCTGTTGCTGATTTCTCTTCCCATTGTGGCTGTTGTCAGTTACGATAGGTTAAGGTTAAATATGGATATACAAATGAGGAGCATATTATTGTTTGTCTTGGTTTTATAAAGTGATCCCTGAGGTAGACTTGTTTCCTCTCATTTCTTTGTACCCCATCTCCTGCAAAGTCAAAAAAACTCTAGTCAACCGCATGTTCTGTTACCTGAGGTTCCAAATAGCAGTGATTTCAAATTTTGTACATGTTGCCGTATCTTCAGACTCTTCTCTCCAAGTAAGTATACAAAGTCTGATTCTCTATAGCAAAACATACACCTTAGACAATTCTGCAATGGGTCCATCATCTGGAATAATAAGTTACAAGAGAGAAACCTCCCCCCAAAATGAAAGTTAACTTACACTAGTTATTTTCCACTTCAGGAAATTAACATTTACTAGAGCATTTGCTTTGAATGAATTTACTGTGAACTGATTTTGAACCTCCACTTATCTCCAGAAAAATGCACTTCCATTCAAAATTAGGGGATATTTTTTTTTTTTTTTACAATTTCACAACAGCCATAGAAATGGTTAGAGAAATTATTAAGTATTCATAAGTCAACTGTGGGAATTGCCATCTTAGACAAATAAATCATAATTTTTGTTTACACATCTCTAGAAGATGTAGTCCCAGTTTATGTGCCCACTCAACTTCTTTAGAATTTAAGCTACTACAACTTGGACCTCCTCCAAGTTGCACCTTTTCTTTTTTCTCCAGGATGTCTTTGAATCTTAACTTCCTTCTGTAAAGAAGGAAGGTACTCAGCAGCTACTGTGTACCATCCCACACCTCCAGTGATCTGTCTATACCCTGCCCTTGACACACAGTAGCTGCGGCCACAGGGCCTTGACCTGATGGGCTCAGCAGGCCCATCATCTCCTGTCCAATACCCTGGAACACCATCCTGACTGCTTTAGTTGTCCATCTTATCCTTCTTTACTCCTGTCATCTCAAGAGCCACAGCAACTCCAAGGCTTACACAATGCAGTTTCTGAGTCCTGCGGTGGGGAAGAGATGAGGAGAGGAAACCCAATTTCCTAGTGAGAGCACAGTTATCACACTGTTACTTAATAATGGATTAATGGGTTGTAGCAACAGACTGCAACAGACATGCAAAGGCTCCCCACTCCCCCCATCTCATTCTCTCTGTGTCTCTCTCTCTCTTCAACCATACCAGCAATAGTCATAAAGGCTCTAGCTCTTCCACCAACTTCTGGATTTAGTGGAAGCTGAGCAGCACACCTTGGAAGTATGGAAGAGTTAATACTCCCTGGGATGAGAGTTGATCAATGAGAACTGGATCCAAGGAGGAGCTGGACTTAAATGTCTCTCGCATCTTCCTCCCTTGCCCCACCTTGGATGGTACTGAGGCAGGGTGATAGCATGTGGTCTGTCTGAAAGATGTGATGGATGACCAAGAAACCAGCTGTTTTTCTTGGGACATTGTTTTTCTTGGTTTAGTAACACTCTACCTTATATTTACTTTTCCTCCGTACCTGCTTCAGTTCTTTTCCCTTCACTCTTGCCATCCTGGGATGTCACGTCCTTAGCAGAAAAGCTTTGCCTAAGGCTCTATTTTCTAAGGGATTTATGGAAAACCAGAGCTATCATCTAACGTCATTCAAATATCCAGTGGACTTCTTTTTCAAGTATGAGCACCTGACTAAAACTGAGGAGAAAATACTCAACTCGTGAGTACCTGCCAAAAGCGTTATAGTAGGAAATATTTCATCAAGCAGCTGCTTGGGCCACATAGCCACTAAGAGTAAGCTTCTCTTTCTGTGAGACACTACACAAACTTTTTCTAATTTCCCAGAATAATCTGAGTGGGATTTGTATGAAATATCGTCAAAGAACATTATTCATCACAGAAGGCACGCCGCGAAAACAGCTTCTCATGGCAATAGAGAAAATCTGTATTGTGCCAGAAACTCCAACATAATCCATATGAGAAAGGACTGAATTCCCTGCAAGAGAAGAAATAAGCTAAATAAAAGAGAAATGTATATCCTGTGACTGAACATGCTCTCTTGGTGGAGTGATTATAGCTTAGGCCATTTTATCACATACACCTATACAAATTATGTATTGTTTTTCTTTTTCAATCAATCCTGGCTGAGTTCCAAAATGAGCCATCATATTCTGAGTACATAAATTCCATGGGGGTAAAATTTCATTCAACTTCTGTATCAGCTCTAGAATTGCTTCAACTTCTGTATCAGCTCTAGAAGAATTCCTCAGTGATGCTTCATTGTTAACAATTGAAAGAGAACTCCTAAGAGGAGGAATCTGAAGAAATATACAACTAGGGTTTCTTGAGCAAGAGGTAGCAGTAGCCAAAACTCCGAGATGCTAATTATTTGGGTGATTCTGACAATATCCGTCCCTCTCACAGGGTGGAGACTGTGGAGAAGGAGTTCAGATCCGAAGCCTTTCCTGCGTGGTCCACAATGGTTCAATCTCTAACTCGGCTGTGCGTGTAGACGATGCACTGTGTAAAGAAATGCCCTTTCAAGATGGCGTCCTGAAGCAGCTGTGCTCTGTGCCTTGCCCAGGTATGTGATTTTAAACACCTGGGAGTGCCTTCCAGGTTGATCTTCTTCTGTATTTATTTTCTATTTTTCTTTTTTTTTTTTTTTGCTATCTCATCAATATAGAAGTTGTTAATTAACTTTAATTCATTTTTAATTGTGGTTATCACTTTGGAATACGTATAGCTTTACTGAAGGTGATGTAGGCAAGAGGAAAAAGAAAAAAGAAAAGCACTGGACTTGGAAATTTAACAGCTAAGTTAGAATCACTTCCCTGGTATTTTACCCCGGGCGTGTAGTCTAACCCCTTTGAGCAATGGTTGCTCCATGTAGAAAATTTGTTAATAATACCTGACCTGACAGCACAAGGCACATTGGTCAGCACTCAAAAAACATTGACTAAATTCATGAGTGGATGAATCTCTGGGGGATGGCATGGTAAGGACAAGTAAAACTACATGTTTATAAAAGCACTCTGTCAAACGGTCAAGTTCTATGTAATTGTGAAGGCCATTACTAGTTACATAAAATATATGAGTTTAATGCTAAAAACATGAAGTATATGGCATAATTTTACAGTGGCTTAATATATCTGTATAGTATGGCATGTAGAGCATATATATATGTATATGTATATATATGCACAGATGTAAACATATGTATACATATGTACATACACACAAATGTGGGTATGTTTATTAAATTCAACATTCTTTAGACCCAAAGATATTCCACTTCAGTGACTAACTTATTCTCTTTATACAGTTTCTGAGAACATAAATTTTGCCATGTTCTGCTGCTCTTTGAAAACTTAGTTACTACAATCTTTACATCTCCCTTTAAAACAATGTATTATCACTAGCAGACACATGGTGTTCTCTAGATATGACTATGATTTGAAGCAAAGTAACGCCAATCGGGTATTTAGCAGTCTCTTCCTGAACTAGGTTAAACCATCAATTACTTCATCAGTCTTAGTACCTCTAAATGGAAAACTGGTCAAAGTAGAAAGCGTGGTACCTGGAATTTGCCCCTATCACTGCACCACCACCACCACCGATCTCACTGTGAGGCCTGTCTGTGTAAATGCTGTCAAGTACCAGTCACCATGTTGCCCTGCCCCCCCCTGTGCTCCAGGAGACTGCCATTTAACAGAATGGTCAGAGTGGAGCACGTGTGAATTAACCTGCATCGATGGAAGGAGCTTTGAGACAATGGGCCGCCAATCTAGGTCAAGAACATTTATAATTCAGTCTTTTGAGAACCAAGACAGCTGTCCCCAGCCGGTTCTAGAAACACGTCCTTGTACAGGTACAAAAAGCACTTTTCAGTCCTCAGCTTTGATTGATTAATGATTATTCTCTTTCTTATCTGAGGTATAATAGAATCACTGTTATCATCTTTGTTTGCAGGAGGCAAATGTTACCACTACACATGGAAAGCAAGTCTTTGGAACAATAATGAACGGACTGTATGGTGTCAACGTTCAGATGGCATTAATGTCACAGGTATTCCTACCTAAGATTCATAAGGGCTTTTCAAAAACATCTCTGAGTGTGCCGTTTGTGAGAAGAATTAGCTTACAAATTCTAAGCAAGGAAAGACCAGTCTTCATGGCAAATTGTCATTAGACCTCTGAAACTCAGCAAGCAAACAATTCTAAGACCCATAACATATCAAAGAACTTAAAAAAATAAGGTGAAACATAATAAATGCCCATAAATATATGTTTTGAGACAAAGACTAAAAAAGACAGATTCTAGTATGAAACAATGATCTCTAAAATTTTAAATCATGTACCTTCTTAGTAAAAAGTTTTTGAGGACATATCTTAACATATCATATTCCTGCACTACCGTGCTTATATATCACATTATAAACACACACAGAAATTGAAGTTAAAAAGGTTTATTAGTATATAAAAAAATTTAAAATACTACATTTGTGAATGCTGCAAAAAACTTGTTTGCTGCCAATTATAAATGCTTGTATTCGTTCACTGGAAGCTTACTTTTTGAATATTGTGCTATTCATGATTATTACTTAATATCTAAATATAGACTGAGGGAAATGTTCCTCATTCATGATGTTGGATACAATTTGACCTACAAATAGTCTTCTCAATAATTTTAAAGTTTTTTTTTTAATGCCTTCTTATCAGAGAAAATTAAATTGTTATTTTTAATTTGTACTGGGCTGGCCAAGAACTTATTGTAGGAATGGGAGTAGGAATAGAATTATCAGCTTTGCATTTTCCTTGTGTATTTGTTTTTGCATTTGATAATCCCTTAATCCATAGTTTATTCATATGCTAATGTATTTCAAGCTACTTGTCCATTTTATAAGTTATTGTTAAAAGTCTATGTACTGTAAAAACTACCTAATCAGGAACACAGAAAGCATCATACTCGGCAATATGTTGAGAGTTAAAGTGGATAAAGCAGTCGCATTATCCAACTCTCTGCACAGAGTACTTAATGCCCAAAGTACAACAGGTGGACATATGATGAATGATCTCAGGTTACTAGTATCGTCTGCAAAAAATTTATCAGAATTAGTTTCATTTTAAAATTTAAACAAAAATGTTGTATGAACTATGTAAGTTCAAATATTTTGCTTCTCAGTTCCCACAAGATGGCCTCCTGCAGTGGTGTACACACTCCGCTTTGGAGACGAATGATTTAAAGAGCAGAAAACACCCCCTCCAAACACAATTAGGAGCAATGGGCCTGTCTGGTTATTGCCACTAATGTGCAAATTAATAGCTTCACACCTAGGTGTTCATTCTGGAATATGGGGCTTTGTGTGTGTGTGGATTATTTTATTTTTCAGGTAACAGTGAGAATTTCGCTGCTTCATTCTCAGAAAAAGTGTAGATCTGACTGTTCTCTATACTACTACCTCACGCCCAAAGATTTTTTGCTAGCTACGAAATCAAACTGTAACTAGTTGATAGTTACAGTAATGCAAAGGCTAGAGCCTGTAAGTACAACCAATATTATGAATGAGGTTAAAATACTACTCTAGAACATTATGTAACTTCTTAGCTTAGTACTCTGAATCCAGGAAGGCAAGACTAATATGGAAATGAATTTCAGAAGCTAGAGGATGAACTATCCCTACCATTTACTCAAAAATAATTACTAAGTACTGTGTCAGATGTGTGATTGCGTGTCCTGGAGTCTATATATTTGCTTTTAAAAATATGTGCGGGGGTCGGGGTATGTTTATCCCGATTGAAATACATTTTATAATGTTACCGAAGCGTTTGATATTGTGATCCTACGCATTTGTGATCCTTTTAGTATTTGGTTATTGGGAATTGGCCTGGTGCCTAGTTGGGGTATTCTGGGACTGGAGAAATATATACTTAGAATAAGTCTCCAGCAAATACAGTTTCTGCTCCTGAACTTAAATTGAGATTTCACCAGTTCTTTTACTGACTCTGGCACTCAGACTTTGCGGTCAAGCATAGCCATATGAGAGCATCACATTGCCAGGGAGCTGGTATAAAAAAATCTACTGCAAATATTTTCTGTTAGCAGAGTCTCCCAACTCAAACAATCCATCCTGTAGTAATCAATAAAGTAAGACTGGGCCACGTGTCAGCACATTGATTTAAAAAAGAAAAAAAATACTGTTACAAAGTAGCCAGTGCCAGAGAAGAAAGGAATGTTTTTAATGTTTACCATAGAAAAATCTGCAAATGATGGTTGGATTTCCTTTGTAGGAGGCTGCGCCCCTCAGGCACGTCCTGCTGCTATTCGACAGTGTAATCCAGCCTGCAGAAAACCTTTCTCCTACTGTACACAGGTGAGCCATGGACTAGAGACTTCTACAAGTATTTTAATTGCTGTGTTACACATATGCTGTTGGATGTTTTCCAGCTACAGCCAAGCAGCAGTTCTGCGTGCCCATGATACCACCTAGAGGTGTTTGCAGGAGTAATCACAGTTTATTAAGAATTTCTTTGCAGGGCCATGATTTAAGGCAAGCAGTATTTTTGCTATAAATCTGTCTATAGGAAAATCTATTTTTCAGTCATCTAAATTATATTAACTCTATCAATAAATGTTCTCAGTCGATATATTCTTCCATTCTTAGCCTTTCATATACCTAAACTATTTTGAAAAATATTATAAATGCTGTGTTCACATTTGCTAAATATTATGTAATAAAATAAATTACAATATAAGTACTATATTTTTACTTCATTTTAAATAAGTTAAATATATGCCTAAGGATACAAATTTTATATATATATATATATATATATATATATATATATATATGTGTGTGTGTGTGTGTACACACACATCTATATATTTTTAAATGATTTTTTATTTTTCAATTACAGTTGACATACAATATTATATTAGTTTCAGGTATACAACATCATAATTAGACATTTATATAACTTACAAACTAATCACCCCAATAAATATAGTACCAATCTGACACTGTGCATAGTTATTACAATATTATTGACTATATTCCTTATACTGTATTTTACATTCTTGTGACTATTTTGTAATAACTAATTTGTACTTCTTAACCCCTTCCCCTTTTTCACCTTGCCCCCTAACCCCCCTCCTGCCTGGCAACCATCAAAATGTTCTCTGTATCTAGTTTATATTGTTTGTTCATTTATTCTGTTCTTTAGATTCCACATATGAGATCATATGGCATTTGTCTTCCTCTGTCTGACTTACTCCACTCAGCACTACACCCCCTAGGTCCATCCATGTTGTTGCAGATGGCAAGATTTCATTTTCTGAGTAATATTCCATTGTATATACGTACCGCCTCCTCTTTATCCATTCATCCATTGATGAACACCCAGGCTGGTTCCATATCTTGACTGTTTTAAGTAATGCTGCAGTGAACATATGTGCCTTCAAAATAGTGTTTTGGGTTTCTTAGGATAAATACCGATCAGTAGGATTACTGGCTCCCTTTTTGTGTCTTGTTATAGCCTTTGTTTTAAAGGCTGCTTTATCTGCTATATGTATTGCTACTCCAGATTTTTTTTTCCATTTCCATTTTTATGAAATATCTTTTTCCATCCCTTTATTTTTTCTGTGTGTGTCTTTCAATCTGAAGTGAGTCTTGTAGGCAGCATATGTAAGGCACCCTATCTTTTGCTTGGAGGATTTAGTCTATTTATATTTAAAGTAATTGTTCATTTACTTTAACAATAAAATGTACTTACTACCATTTTATTCATATTTTTGATCTTTTGTTTCATCTTAAAGAAGTCCCTCTAAGATTTCTTGTATTATTGGTTTGGTGGTGATGAACTCCTTTAGCTTTTTCTTGTCTGGGAAGCTCTTTATCTGTCCTCTGATTCTAAATGACAGCTTTGCGGGTAATGTTGGTTGTATGTCTTTGCTTTTCATCACTTTCATTATTTCCTGCCAATCCATTCTGGCCTGCAAAGTTTCTATTGAGAAATCAGCTGACAATCTTGTAGGTAACTAACTGCTTTTCTCTTGCTGCTTTTCAGATTCTCTTTTTGTTTTTATTTAACCTTTGGCATTTTAATTATGATGTGTCTTGGTGTGAGCCTGTTTGGGCTCATCTTGTTTGAAACTCTGTGCTTCCTGGGCTTTTATACTTCCTTCACCAGGTTAGGGAAGTTTTCCATCATTATTTCTTCAAATAGATTTTCAATCCCTTTCTCTCTCTCTTTCTGGTACCCCTATGAAGGGAATATTGGTATGCTTGATGTTGTTCCAGAGGTCCTTTAAACTATCCTCATTTTTTAAAATTCTTTTTATATTCTTTGCTGTTATGATTGGGTGTTTTCTGCTACCTTATGTTCTACATTGCTGATGTGATCCTCTACTTCGTCTGATCACTATTGATTACCTCTAATGTATTCTTTATTTCTGACTAGTTCTTTTGTTGTTTTCTATCTCTTTGTTGAAGTTCTCTCTGAGTTCGTTGAGTATCCTTATAACTAGTGTTTTGAACTCTGCCTCTGGTAGATTGCTTGTCACCATTTTGTTTAGTTCTTTTTCTGGAGTTTTGTTCTGTTCTTTTAAGACTGGGAGGCACGTTTTTTTTTTTGTTGTTTTTTTTTGTCTCCCCATTTGGCTGTCTCCTTGTGTTTGTTTCTGTGTGTTAGGTAGAGCTGTTTCCCACTCTTGGTTGAGTGGCCTTACGTAGTAAGTGTCCTGTGAGGCCCAGTGGCTCAGTCTTCCTGTTCACCTGAGCTGGGTACACCAGGTGTGTCCCATGTTGTGTGGGTTGTGTGTGCCCTCCTGTTGTAGTTGAGCCTTAGTCGCTCTGTGTATGTCAATGGCAGGGACTGACACTCAGTTTGACTGGTTGTGAGGAGTGGCCATGACTACAGTGGAGGAGCTGTTTTGCAGTTGCTGACCCTATGGAGTAGGACTCTGGTTCCTGCCCAGTCTTTCCTTAGGTGTGTCATTTGTGGAGGTGGTCGGGTGTGGTCTGAAGCTGGCCACTGCTTGTATTGGTTCTCAGGCCTCTTGGAAGGGGCTCTGTTGCAGGCCAATGTCAGCTGCTGCCTGTGCCCTGCCTGGGGCCATTCGGTATGAGCTACACAATGATCTGTAGATGGTTGCCATTTGTACTGGGCTTGGGGCTCCTTAGCAAGAAGTACGGGGAAGGCTGAGTCCAGATGGTGTTTGTTTAGGGTTTGTGAATCTTTGGGAGATTTTTAGGAAAGTCCATGGCATGAGACAAGATAGGCAATTTATATATAAAAGCCACTGGAAACATCTTGGGGAGAATGGTGTCACTAGGTTGATGGGGACTCAGGTATGGGGCCTGCTTGCACGCGGGGACAGGGGAAGGCCCCACAAAGGAATAATGGCTTCTACCACTGCTTCTGTCTGGGAGAAAGCTCCTTTCCTCCCCTTGGCCTGGAGCCAGAAATTTAGTTCCTACCTGTATGTCCCAGTTGTCTGTTGAGCTGCTGCTCATGTGTGTGCCCTTTTAAGAGGATCGCCTGGGACTCCAACTACAATATCCACTGGTTTTCACAGACAGAAGTTGTGGGGACTTCTCTTCCTATCACTAGAACTCTAGGCTGGGGAACCTGGTGTGGGGCTGGGACCCCTCACTCCGAGGTGGGACCTCCGCAGCTGAGATGTCCCGCCGATTTTTAACCCTCACACTTGTGTGTGGGACCAGCCTGTGTCATGGCTTCATCCCCCCTACTAGTCTTGGCATGGCTTCTTCTGCATATCCTTTATTGTAAGAATTCTGTTCAGCTAGACTTTAGGTGATTCTCAATGATGGTCATTCTGTAATTCAGTTAATTTTGATGTAGTCATGAAAGGAGACAATCACAGTGTTTAGCTACTCTGCCATCTTGACCAGAAATCCCCCACCCCCTTTATTTTTTCCTGCAGAAATCTTTTCCTGTTCTCCCTTAACTCCCATCTACCGTTGCTCAGGAATTAATGCAAAATAGTCAATGTATTCTAATCAATGACACTTATAATGTGCAGTGCATATATAATTTTTTAGAAAGTTATGTGATGTTCCTTAAACAGGTTTCTTCTCATAAGCATGTGCCTTTGGTGAAATCTTTCTTGCTCCACGTGGGCGGCCTTCCTTGAGTGCAGAACCAAGCCTACAAGCAGAGAGGTAGTTCAGACTAGTTAGTGATCAATGGTAGAAGGTGAGAGACGCACTCAGCAGATGGGGCAACAATAGAGCTCAAAGAGGACAACTCAAGATATGTACATAATTTCTATTGCTTTGCTTCTAGTATCAAGGGCAGATTGGAGTGAGTGAAACAGGTTGGGGAGCGGGGAAGAGTGGAGGATAATTTGATTAAATGGAACGTCTCTGAGAGATAAAAGGATGTAGCTAATACTCTCTATTGACAAAGAATTGTGATTTTATATTTGGAAGGAGAAAGAATTATAAACCACTAGAAATAGCTGATGATTTATTTAAAGGTTGATTTTTTAATTCAGAAAGATGAACTGCTTATTGGATTTTCATCTCTTTGGCAAGTCTGTTGCTAAAAAACCCTAAATTGCCATGACATGCTAATATCAAATGTTTCCAACATTTAAATTATTTTTTCATCGGCACAACTCACTGTGTAACCATAAGTATATTTTTATGCTGTAGGGTGGAGTCTGTGGTTGTGAGAAGGGTTATACAGAGATAATGAGATCAAATGGTTTTCTGGATTATTGCATGAAAGTACCTGGCTCAGAGGATAAAAAAGCTCACGTGAAAAACCTTCCTGGGAAAAATAGACCTGTGAATTCAAAAATACATGATATATTTAAAGGATGGTACCTTCAACCCCTTGATCCAGGTACGTTTCAGTTATGAATAAGAAATGTAAATTTTCTCATCGGGGATTGGGTTTCATATTTATGACTTCTGTCCGTGGCAGGAAGAATGGAGGGAAGCCATAAAAAAGAAAAGCAGGGGGAAATATGGTATAGTTTAAGGTTTCTTAAATCTGAGTATTGTATAATGTATGGTCCCTTTTAAATGTAAAATATTTTCATGGATGGTTGAAGATAAGTTTATCAACCCCAGCCTAAGAGATGCTGAATTAAATAACTACAATTAAATCCTTTAAAATATTAATAACCTCAAAATATTAACTGTGAATTCTTTCTGCAAAAGTGTATTTTTTTTTCCAACTGTGAATTTGTGTATATGATTCAAACTAAAAGCAAAAATTGGAATAGACTCTCAGGAACAGGCAGATACCTTAGGAAATGTCCAGGGACTCTATATGGTTTGAGAAACTGGTGAAATGATAGAAAGTATCCATTTCCGAGGCAGACAGACCTTGTTGTCATCATGGCTCAGACTTTCTTCACCTCTCTGGACTTGTTTCTTCATCTGTTGAATCAATCTAGAAGTACCTACCCTGCAGGATCGTCGTGGGTATTAGAGGTATCAGGCCTGTAGGGCTCAGGAATTGGTGATTATGAAGATCAGGAATGAACATTTATTAGATGCTTTCTGCGTACCCTGTGGTTCTGTGCTGGTTATAGTGCAGGAATCATTTCCTTATTTTCTGGCAACCTAATGAGATGCTATCATTCCTATTTTAGAAATTAGTAGTCTGAAACTGCGCAAATAAATTTGACCAAGGTCACACTATCAGTAAGGGACATAATGTCTGAAAGTCATGTCATAAAGGCCTTTACATAGCACTGGTCTCTGCTTCTCACTTTGTAAAGTGGGCAGAAAATGAAAGCAAGACACTCTATCAGATGTACCACTTCTAAGAAACAAAATGCTACTAATGACTGAACAAAGTGACATAAGTCACAGGGCATGGAGAGGGAAGAGACAGACAAAGCTTAGGCAAAATACACCCTGCGAACTCTCCTACGAAACCCTAGGCCTTTGCCAGACCAAAAGTGCCTTGATGTTGTGCTTAAATGAAATAAAAACCAGAGGCCAGCCCCAAAGGACCCTAGATCTTGTGGAAGAAACAAGATTTGCAATCTTCAACCCATTTATAAGGAGGATCACAATATCTTCCTCACTTCTGATTCCCCTGTATGTCTGGGTATGCTATAAAGTTTTAAAAACATCTTATTCATGTTGTAACTAAGTAGTAATTTTACTTTGAAGGACACATGGTATGCAATGTAGCCAGGCTTACTTGTTGCCTGTAGACCCACTTCAGGAAAAGTTCCAGGATATGAGTCTTTAAATTTACAAGTGAGGTCCTTAACCTTTGGTAGTTTAATTAAAGAAAGCATCAATAGTATCATGTATATAAATATACATGTGTCTATGTGTATACATATAAATTATTCATATATAAATTATTGTGTACTCATATATATGTATATAAGCATATATACTATATATTTACTTGGGGAAGAGTTTATAACTTTCACTATGTTTTTTTGAGAGTATAAATTGGAGCAACCTTTAGGAGAGCATCTAGGCAATATAGATCACACATTGTAACAGAATTTTTCTCCTAGTAATTCATCATACAATATACACACATATACTACTGTAAATTATATTCATTACATGATGGCTTTTTATGTAGAAAATGAGTGGAAACAACATAAATATCTCTAGAGACAATTATGCAATATATACTATGGATACATTAAAAAGAATGAATTAGACCTTTATGAACCAGAATGGAAATATTTCTAACATATATTGTTAAGTGAAAGGAAGTACAAATCAAAGGGAATGATATGTACCAACTGTGTCTTTAAAAAAATAAAGCATGTATTTGTGTGTACATATCCACATGCTTGCAAGTGCAGAAACAATGGTGAAATGATTTACAAGGAAACTGGTAACAATGGTAGCTCCTACGTAGGGAACTGAGAGGAGAGGGTAGCAGGAAGGCTTATTTTTCACCGCATATCTTTTTTGTAGCTTGAAGTTTGACCTTATATCCATTATGTTACTGTAAAGAGTTTTTTTTCTTTTTTAAGCAACATACTTAAAGATCATGGACCTCTCCACTGGGAATTTAAAAGTACTGGATCCTCCCAAGATTTCCACTCTATTAAGTTTAGGGTTAATAAGATTAAAGGAACATTCTCACTTAGGGAAGACTTTTTTTTTTTTTTAATTACAAATGTAAAAAACTCAGATTAGGAGATTTCATCATTAGTGTTTCAAAGAGATGAGGATCAAAGCTTTGTTAATAGCTTTATGACTCTAGAAAAATATCATTACTGCATTGAAACCTCATTCTAAAACCTGACTGAAGCTTGAAAGTGTCTCGTAAGCAGAAACTATAATAGGTGGTCAGGATATAATTGAAGGAAATTGTGTTTTACTCCAAAGAAGTGTTGTTTACAAGATTTTGATTGTTTTTCATCCTACAGAAGCTTTTAGAATAAGATGCTGAGATGTGTTTTTTGGACCTGCCGTTAATTACATTCATGGCTTAAAATGAACCTTCTGGTTGTGTACATCTTTCAGAGAAGGATTACAGTTCCTTTGTTAGTCCAATTCTAAGTTTAGTTAACTGTATGCTCACATAAAATAGAGCAAAAAACACTACAGTTCCAGAAACAAGTCAAATTTCGATCATATATAGATCAAATATGCATACACTTAAGTTATATAGTAAAAGTCACAATAAAGTTTTAAAAACATCTTATTCATGTTGTTCGAAAACTGACCAGACCATTACCTATTTTTCCTTAAATCTAGCAGATAGCAAGTCCAAAATAATGTATACTTGCACACATGTGGTTATTGTACAGTTATTTGGTAAATTGGTTAGCTTACTTGGCCATGCAGGTTTGGTTCATCCAACACCATTCAGGATGCAAAGCCATAAAAAATGGTCATAGTAATTTTCTTTGCACTCAGGAGTGTTTAATTATAATTTATTTCTTCTACTTACGTGGTCAAAATGTTTTGCAATACTTTTGTATTACATGTATAAGACTATACACACATGAAAATTAATTCAAAATAGCCTGATAGTTGTTAGATATTAATGGTTGCCAGTGTTTGTTTAGCATTGTGAAAATTTTGATAGATTATCTTACATTTTCACCTTTTTTACATTTGATAGCTATCACATTTGGGTATTTCCCCTTATGCTTATGACTTATGCAAGTCTTATAAATAATAAATTTAAATGATAAATAAAGCTTTTGTATGCTAAGCTTGTTATTTTATCTCATTTTAAACAGATGGCCGAGTGAAAATTTGGGTTTATGGCGTTTCAGGTGGTGGTTTTCTTATCATGATTTTCCTAGTCTTTACTTCCTACCTTGTTTGGTAAGTACTAATTACCAGTTTATAGTCCATGTTTTTATGGGTAGCATATTCATATCAGGATCATTGGCCATTATAACAGGACACTTGAACCCACAAATAATCAACAGTAGAAGTGTTGAATAGTTGAAATGGGAGATCATTATCTTTACTGTCCTCATTTGAAATGACATTCTTTCATTTTATTTTCAAATAACATCAGAAGGTGCAAGAGACAAATCATTAGTCAGGACTTTCCCATTATAGTATTTTGATTTATATCAGTAGTTTTCAGTTTGGCATCTGTTTTCATTGGTATCTCCTGGCATCTCCAGGGGACTGATTCTTGGATCCCAGCCTGAGATACTGATTTAATTAGTTTTGCCTATGGCTAGGATGTTTAAAAGTGTCCCGAGTAATTTTAATATACAGCCAATTCTGAGAACCATTATTATACTAGGTAGTTCTAGTTCTTAAATTGGTCTATTTTGACAAGTTAGGTTAAAGTGACCAGTTGGTTCAAACAACCTGTTAGTACATTTTAAATAGCAGAACTAAGTATTAGCTACATTGACCAGCTATGAGACAAAATTTGTCAATTCCATGAATCTCATCTTGTGACCAGTTCAGAAAATGTATAACTCTCAAAAAAGTATGATTAGTGTATTGTACAGAATATATTTTAGTTGATGAGACAGAAGTAAATACATTTAGATGTTTTCTAGTGTGTTGAGGATATTTTATTAGTTTCCTAAGCAGAATTTTTAAAAATATTATTGATCAAGATATTCATTGGTCTCATAAACTAATTCATTGAAAAATATTACCCAAGTTTTAATCTAAATTCAAAATCAGGCTAAACAAATTTAGCCTCAATTTCTGTTTCCAAAGCTATACAGTTCTTAAATCTTTGCTGTTGGTCAGTGAAAGTTAGTGACGAAAATATGACTTTAATTCTTTCTGCCACCTATAGTGATAGAAATTGAATCTCTATCCAACTTATGTTTCTACAATGTTATAATAAAAAGTAACACCTTCAGTTAGTCATTCAGCCTATAATCCAATGACCTTTTTTATATTTGAATTAATGTTTTGTAAGTATTGCTTAGATCCTGTTTTAATGAACAAATGTGAAGTTCAAAGACATATTACCCTGTTTCCCTGAAAATAAGACCTAGCCAGACAATCAACTCTAATGCGTCTTTTGGAGCAAAAATTAATGTAAGTCCCAGTATTATATTATATTATATTATATTATCCGGTTTTATATTATAGTAAAATAAGACCTTATAAGGTCTTATATTGATTTTTTGCTCCAAAAGACGCATTAGAGTTGATTGTCCAGCTAAGTCGTATTTTCAGAGAAACACGGTATATGAGAGATTTCAAGTGATAGGAGGCGCTCACTACCAGAAAATAGTAGAAACAGAGGAGAAAGTCTGAAATTGCAACAAAGGACATGAAGCTTTGACATGAGAAACTGCTCTCCAAACAAGGGATTAAATACAGTGTCAGATAATCTATTAGTCTTTAAAAGCTTGGATGTGTTCTAGTTGTTATCAGCCACGGCCCCAGTTCCAGTTTGTATAGCTCCCTCTTCCCTCGAATAGCAGAGATCTAAAATTAACTGTTACTAATAATCAAAACGTTGCCTTTTTACATTTCTCCATTCCCTCCAACTTAAAATTGTGTTAACCTTAATCCATCCCTTTAATGATAAATATTTACTGTGGCCTTTTCTGCATGACTGTAGGCTCTGGGGATTAATTAGGTACATCACTGAATTCTGGTAACAAACAATCTTCTAGAGAAATTTAATATTTTTTTTTTGAAAAAAATCAAGTTTCCACTCACTTTTCCATGACCAAATTACATAAATATTTATGTATATTATTTCTCATATCTATTTTTTCATCCTCAATACCTGGTCTTAATAATCCCTCTTTGGGAAATAACACAATTGCTCCATATTTGGACCACTACAAAAGTTCCCTTCTCCAGTCAGATTAGTCTCCCTAAAACTTAGCCAGGTGCTCAGCTCCTCTCCTACTCAGACACCAGCAGTGGCTGCCCATTGACAGCAAATGAAACTTGTGTTCTAGCTGCCTGGCCAGTCAACTAACCTCTTTACAGTTTGAGCCCAAACAACAAATTCAACGTCATCTTCTCCTATTTTCTTATGCTCTAGACAGTTTAGGTTGTATAGTCCCAAATATATTTAAGGCTTCATGTTATCATTGAACATTAAAAACACAAAGAAAAAATATTTCACTTCCTTAATAAACATTTTTTATTTTGATAAAGTATTAAATTTTCTACTTTAATATTTAATGTGCTTAGTTAATGCATTCATTAATGTGCTTAGTTAATGCATTCACATCAATATTCCTACATTCTATGTTATTGCATTATAAAATACTCATTTTCTGTAATTTAATAACAGTTTATTCAAAGTTCACATATATCTTTCAGATCAATCACTGTCACTTCTGTAATTTCCTTTCCATAGTCAAATTCAGTTTTTCAAGTTTACCATATTTATTTCCATCTCAATTGTTTGAGATACAGCACTTCTTTCTATCTCTTTGTGTTGCTGTTTCAGAAGTTTTATCCCAAGACCCAAGTATCTATGCATATACCTTAGAAAAGTTGGCCATGTTATTTGTAATGTGTGTGTGTGCGCGCGCGTATGTATGATCCCCAATTTTAAAAAATGTGTTGTAAAAGTACAAGGTAATGCCTCATAATATGAAAGATTTATAGGAGTTACAGGAGTTGAAAAAAAGGCTACAATCTATTTCTGAAGGATAATTTTTTAGGAGAAGTAACCTTATTTTAGGGCACTTAGGGTGGTGCATTCTAATTCTGCAAAGAGGCTTCCACTTCCATGATTTCCTCCACTATATTGCATTCATCTAGAATGAATTTGTCACCATTAGCTATTGGCATTCTACCTGTTCTTCCCATTAAAACTCTAGTGCCAACATTTTCCTTATCAAACAATCTAGAATAACTTCTCCATGCCTTCTCTCCTATGGCTTACTCCATACTGGTATTTTAGTTATTTGTATAAATATCTTCCTTCTCTACCCAACCCCAAGGACTTTGTGGGAGGGAGAGGAATAGGTGTAATGGCTATATTTTTTTGATATATTTTTCAGCACAAGTTTGACAGATATGTATTGAACAAATGAATAACTGTATGAATAAGTGAGTGGATAAGTAAAACAAGTAATGTATTGCCCATGATTTTTAGAGACAAAAGGCAGGAAAAAAAGTATAATATTTATCTGTCAAACAAAGTACTTTACACAGATTGCCTTATTCAGTCCTCATAATAATCTAATAAGATGTTGTTTTTATCCTCATTTTAAAGAGAGAGTAAGTGATCCTTAGAAAAGTAAAATAACTTATCTGAGATCATCAGCCTGGTAAAATAAGCTCCAGGTTTGTCTAACCCCACAGTGTATGCTCTTTCCACTGGTCTTCCAGTCTCCAGAGTTTCTTTCCCTTGAGTAATTCTAAAAGCTCTTTAGACTGAATGCACTGTCTACCACTTTCATATTTTTTAGAGACTCCTTGTTTCCAAAGTAAATTAAGTGATAGACCTAGAAACACATCTAATTGATATTAAAACATGTACCATTTACCCTTGTGATATGCCTCAAGAATACAATAGATACTATCACAGCATCTACTTCTATTAAATAGCTTGCAGAAGAGTTAGAGGAAGACAGTTTTGGAGATTTTATATTTTCTCTCCAAAAATAAAAGATTTAGGACAAGAGAACTGCTATAATATGCCAGATCTTATGTGTATACTTTTAGATGAAAGCAATTTATAATAAAATATGGAAATGCTTTTGAGAAAATATAAAAAAGTCATCTTAAGGACATCATTCAGATACTATCTGTATATCTGTCATCAGTGTTTGAAGATTTTGAAAATATTACTGATGTCCTAGTTCCCCTAGAAATAAAAATCCCTGCGGCACTTTAATGGGGATGACTGGTTGAGCTCTTAGTTCATCTATGCATAGATATAGTGCTTGGAAGTTACTACAGATAATGATATCCATTCTGCCTTGCTTAGCACAACTCAGTAAATGGTCTCTTATTCTCCCCAAGTTTGGGAATGGCACCCCTACTTCCAGAGGGTCATCCCTCAGGAGTAACTGCAAACAAAAGACAATTTCTGGCTTTCATCACACTATTTAATCTCCACTGGCCTGGTGATGAGAGTTTATGGCTTGATTCAATACTATTAAGAAGTGCTAGCAGATTTCTTGTGTGTTCATAATGAACTCACTTCTCTGGCTTCACGTGTTTATCCTTTGCTAAGATGCCAATGATTGTGGAAAAGGTCACTTTAATGTGTGTCAGCAATGATCTCTTATAGCCAGGGTTGCATGATGGATTAGAGAATGATTGGTGGTGGTCTATGTGCCAGGTGTTTGTGGGTCTTGATTTACCGTGAAGTGATCACACCTTTTCTGATACCAGAATTGAGGTGACATATGCTTAAAGACAAAACTTATTATGTGAGGGAAAAATTAATACCAGTAAGGGAGAAATGGAAGGGAACAGGGGCCTCTAAAAACAAGTTTCCTGGAGATTTCTGGTCAAAATGACAGAGTAGGTTAAATTGTGTGTTCACCTCCTCCCAAGACCCATCAAAATTACAATGGAATTTTAGAACAAACGTCATTGAGAATCACCTGAACATTAGCTGAACAGAAGCCCTATAACTAAAGATATAAAGAAGAAGCCACATGGGAGGGGCAGAGACATGGAACAGGCAGGTCCCACACCCATGGTCTGGAGATTAAGAATCAGGAGGGATATCTCAGCTGTTGAGGGCCCCCCCCCCCATGAGGAGCAAGAGGTCCCAGCTCCACAGCCTAGGGCACCAGTGCAGGGAAGGAAAATCCCCATAACAACTGCCTGTGAAAACCAGCGAAGTTTGTGTTCAAGAGAGATGACAGGCTGCTAAAGAGCTAGGCACCACAGATTGTAAAGACCCCAAGGACAGACTCACTTTCTCACAAACTGATTCATCTGAGCTCCAGCACAAGGGCAGCAGCTTGAAAAACACCAGGGACACACAGGGAGAAACTGATTGACTAGCTTCAGCCAGCTCTCTCCAAGGATGAAGTGCTGGCATTTGCCATTGTTTCTTTCTTGAAACCTCTCCCGACCCACCTGGCAGACAAATATGGGCACTGAATCTGTGCTGTCTATTAATCTGGCTAACACAGTTCACCCCACCCTGGTGATTCTCTGAGGCTCCATCCCACTCAACTCACATGCCCGAACCTCTTTCAGCAGTTCTTCTTCAGAAGCTGCCAGGCTTGGCTAGAGCTGTGGACTTTCCTAAAATCTCTGAAAGGTCCACAAACCCCAGATAACCAGCAGATGTCTTCAGCATGCCCTGTGCCTCTTGCTAAGCAGACCCAAATGCCGCACTAGTGACAGCCTGCCTCGGTTCACAGCATAGCCTCTCTCAGGCAACTCCTAGCCCAGCACAGGTAGCAACCAACTGTAGATCACTTTGTAGTTCCTACCAGGTCCCCCAGGCAGTGGCTGACCTTGGTACACCAGAGCATATCCCAAGAGGGCCCAGGACAAACACACGCAGTGTCTATCTTCAGATCTTACCAAAGCACCACCCAATAAAGTCCACAAATGACACACCCCAAGGGCAGACTCAGCAGACACCAGAGCCCTGCTAAAGTGGATCCAGCTCTGTGGAGTCACCCCCACAAAACAAATTGTCTGCTGTAGTCATGGCAGGTCCTCACAGCTAGTCAACTTGAGAGTCAATCCCACCTACTGACATGCCAATAACAATCAAGCCTCACCTACAACAGAACAACACATACAAGGGACAACCCTGGAACATTGTTTCAAGAGGTCAAGAAGACTGCACCACTGTGCTCCACAGGATACCTACTACATAACACCACACTGCCAAGACTGGGAGATATAGTAGATCTACCGAATACATAGAAACAAACATAGACAGCCAAAATGAGGAGACAAAGAAACATGTCCCAAGTGAAAGAACCAGTCAGAAGTCCAGAAAATGAACTTAACAAAATGGAGACAAGCAATCTACCAGATACAGAATTCAAAACACTGGGTATAAGGATGCTCAATGAACTTAGGAGAATAATAAATGAACTCAGTGAGAACTTTAACAAAGAGATTGAAACCATAAAAAAGAACCAGTCAGAAATGAAGAATAACTGAAATCAGGAACATACTAAAGGGAATTAACAGCCGATTAGATGAAGCATAGGATCAAATCAGTCAGTTGTGTACAAGGGAACTCCCATAAGATTATCAGCTGATTTCTCAATAGAAACTTTGCAGGCCCAAAGGGACTGGCTTGAAATATTCAAAGTGATGAAAGGCAAAGACTTACAAACAAGGTTACTCTACCCAGCAAAGCTATAAATTAGAATCAAAGGACTGATAAAGATTTTCCCAGACAAGAGAAAGCTAAAGGAGTACATCACCACTAAACTGGTATTACAAGAAATGTTAAAGGGACTTCTTTAATAATAAAAGATCAAAAATATGAATAAGAAAATAGGAAAAACAATTCTCACTTATAAAGGCAAAGGTTAAAAGGCAAAAATACAAAGATCATGTGAAATTAAAACAATAAATTAAGGGTACACACAATGATGAAAACATAAATGTGGAAGGATGAGCAAAAATTGTAGTGATTTTAGAGTGTGTTCTAACTTAGTATCCATCAACTTAAAATAGACTGTTACAAACATAGTTTGGTGTATACGAAGCACATGGTAACCACAAATCCAAACTCTACAAGAGATACTCGTATACCGAGACAAAGAGAGAGAGAGAGAGAGAGAGAGAGAGAGAGAGAGAGAGAGAGAGAGAGAGAGAGAGAGAGAGAGAGAGAGAGAGAGAGAAAGGAGTCCAAATACAACACTATAGAAAGTCATCAACATACAAGAGAAGAGAGCAAAAGAATGAGAAAGGAACAGAGAAGAACTACAAAAACAATGTAAAAAAAGCAACTAATAAAATGGCAATAACCATATACCTATCTATAATTACTTTAAATGTAAATGGACTAAATGCTCTAATCAAAAGACATAGGGTGGATAAAAAAAACAAGACCCATACACAGATAGCCTAGAAGAGATCTCCTACAGACTGAAAGTAAAGGGATGGAAAAATATATTTCATGCAAATGGAAATTTAAAAAACAAACAAACAAAAAAAAAACTGGGGTAACAATACTTATGTCAGACAAAATAGACTTTAAAAACAAAACCTATAACCATAGACAAAGAAGGACATTTCATAATAAAGGGATCAATCCAACAAAAGAAAATAACTCTTATAAACATCTATGCACCCCATGTAGGAGCACATAAATATATAAAGCAAATACTGATGTGCATAAAGGGAGAAATTGACAGTAATAGTAGGGGAATTTAATATTACATTGACATGAGTGGATCCATCATACAGACAGAAAATCAACAAGTAAACAGTGACCTTAAATGACACATTACACCAGATGTACTTAATTGATATTTTTAGGACATTTCACCACAGAGCTGCAGAATATACTTTCAAGTGCACATGGAACACTTTTCAAGATAGACTACATGTTCAGCCACAAAACGAATCTTAGTAAATTTAAGAAGATTGAAATCATATCAGTCTCCTTCTCTGATCACAATGCTATAACACTAAAAATCAATTACAAGAAAACTGAAAAACACACTGACACCTGGAGGCTAAGTACCATGCTACTAAACAATGAATGGGATAACAATGAGATTAAGGAGGAAATCAAAGGTACCTTGAGATAAATGAAAATGAAAACAAGGGCACAAAAACCTACGGGACACAGCCAAAGCCATTCTAAGATGGAAATTTAGAGCAATACAGGCTTACCTTAAGAAACAAGAAAAATATTAAAGAAACAATCTAACCTAACACCGAAAGGACTAGAAAAACAAAGCCCAAAATGAATCGAAGAAAAGAAGTAATAATGATCAGAGCTGATGTAAATGAAATAGAGTCTGAAAAAAACAATATAAACGATGAATGAAACCAAGAGGTGGTTCTCTGGGGGGAAAATATATATATATATATATATATATATATACTTTTAATCAAACTCATCAATAAAAAAGAGAGAAAGCCCAAATAAAGAAAATCAGAAATGAAAGAGGAGTGGTAACAAACACACCACAGAAACACAAATGATTATAAGAAAATACTATGAATAATTATAGGCAAACAAATTGGGCAGCCTGGAACAAATGGATACATTCCTAGGAACATACGCTCTACCAAGGCTGAATCAGGAAGAAACAAAATTTGAACAAGTGATAACTGCTATTGAAATCAAATCGGTAATCAAAAACTCCTAAGGGGGAAAAGAGTCCGGGACCACATGGCTTCACAGGAGAATTTTACAAAAATTCAAAGAAGAATTAATACCTATCCTTCTCAGACTATTCCAAAAAACTTGAAGAGAAGGGAAGGTTCTCAAGCTCATTTTTATGAGGCTAAAATAAACCAGGTACCAAACGCAGAAAAAGACATTACAAAACAAAAAAGAAAATTATAGGCTGTTTTCCCTGGTGAATATAGATGCAAAAATCCTCAACAAAATGTTAGCAAACTGAATTCAGCAATACATTAAAAATATCATGCACCATGATCAAGTGGGATTTATTCCTGGGGTGCACATTTGGTTCAGCAGCTGCAAATCAACTGACATGATATACCACATAAACAAAATGAAGGATAAAAAACAATATTACATCAATTGATGCAGGAAAAACAAAAAAAAATTGATAAAATCCAGCATCCATTTATGATAAAAATTATCAGCAAAGTGAGGATAGAAGGAGAATACCTCAACATAATAAAGGCCATATATGACATACAAACAGCTAAATAAACAATCCGATTTAAAGATGGTCAGAGGACCTGAATAGATATTTCTACAAAAAGAATATATAAATGGCCAATAGACATATGAAAAGATGCTCAACATCACTAATCATCGGGGAAGTGCAAATTAAAATGTCAACTATAATGTAATTGATATATTGATATATATATATATATATATATATATAGTCAGGGGATGTGGAGTACAGCGTAGGGAATAGAGTCAATGGAATTGTAACAGCTGTATATGATGTCAGAGGGGTAGGAGATTAGGAGAGGGGGTGCTATCACTTTGTGAGGGGTATCAATGTCTATTACATTGTTTTGTACATCTGAAACTAATAAAAAAGAAAAACAAAACAAATAATGAATGGATAAAGAAGACACATATATATGTGTATAAAATGGAATATTACTCAGCAATAAAAAGGAATGAAATCTTTTTTAAAAATGTCAATGAGCTATGACCCCCCCACCTGTCAGAATGGCTATCATCAATAAATCAACAAAGTAGGTGTTGGGGAGGATTCGAGAAAAGGGAACTTTTGTGCACTGTTGGTGGGACTGTAAATTGGTGCAGCTGCTATGGAAAACAGTATGGAGTCTCCTCAAAAAATTAAAAATACATCTACCATATAACCCAGCAATTTCACTTCTGGGTATTTATCTGAAGAAATCCAAAACACTAACTCAAAAAGATAACTAACTCAAAAAGATAAATGCTAAATCCTTTGTGTTCACTGCAGCGCTATTCACAATAGGCAAGATATGGATATAACTTAAGTTTCCATCAATAGATGAATGGATAAAGAATATATATACATATATAAAATGTGATATTACTCGGCCGTAGAAAAAAATGCATTCTTACCATTTACAACAACATGGATGGACCTAGAGAGTATTATACTAAGTAAAATAAGTCAAACTGAGAAAGACAAATACCAAATGACTTCATTTATATGTGGAATCTAAAGGATAAAATAAACAAAC
Source organism: Rhinolophus ferrumequinum (assembly GCF_004115265.2). Lineage (NCBI taxonomy): Eukaryota > Metazoa > Chordata > Mammalia > Chiroptera > Rhinolophidae > Rhinolophus > Rhinolophus ferrumequinum. The sequence goes on along the minus strand of NC_046291.1, from coordinate 80,947,938 downwards.
AAAACAGACAAACTGATGGTTGCCAGATAGGTGGAAGGTTAGGAAGGCAGGTGAAAAAGATGAAGGGATTAAGAAGTACAAACTGGCAGTTACATAAATAGTCACAGGGATATAGAGTACAGCACAGGGAATATAGTCAATAATATTCTAATAATTTTGTATGGTGTCAGATGGGTACTAGATTTATCAGGGTGATCACTCTGCAAGTTACATAAATGTCTAATCACTGTGTTGTACACCTGAGACTAATATAATATTGTATATCAACTATAATTGAAAGAGAAAAAAAATACAAGTCTCCTGGTTGCTGGCTTTATAGAGGGCAGCCCCCTCCCTCAGCTCTCCTCTCGGGGTTCTTTTTACTAGCCCAGAAGTGTTGTAAAGCTTCAGCTAACCAACAAAGTGCCACCTTATTCAATGGTTGCTAACACTTGAGATCTTTTAAACTCTATAAAAGTTCTCAGATCTCACACATTCATAGTTGTGATTTTAGTATCTGTCAATTGAGAGGTTATACAATACGAAAAAATATGATAAAATGAGTGTTTGATCACAATAATCCCCAACACACACCACAGCCCATAAAAATCCAAGTCTTATAAATTAGGAGCTCTGTTTTTTGTTTTTTTCCCCGGAGATGGACACAATATTCATAATTCCATACATGGAAACTGGTATAAAAATATCTGTATAATATTTTGAGCAGAATTTTCCAGGCCCAGCTCACAGAGGCTGGCCCACACTAGCTGTCTCCCAGGAATATTATTATCTCTTTATAAAGATCCTGCCATCTTATCTCTCATCCCCACTCCCCAGAACTCAGCTCTCCCATTTCTCTTTGCATAATGCCAACTCAGACTGAATTGCCAAAAACTGTGTTTGGAAGAAAGCACTTACATTTCTTTCCCCCTCTCTTCCCCTGCTCCCCCAAAAAGATAGGTGGGAGAGGGGACCTCTATTGTCATTTCAGACAAACCTCCAGGTACTCCTTTTTGACATGAAGATATCCCCCACTATCACCACCACCACCACCACCACCACCACCATGGTTGATACACAAGCTGTCGCTTCCCCGTTACTCTATTCTTATTTGTGTGTTTTCTTAATACCTTTAAATGCTGCAGATTAGAGTACTCAGGACCCTATTTCAAGCTTGGTCCATTCTCCATGCTGGAGCCTGAGCCCAGCAGTCTGACTAGAGCCACTGGAATATACGTATATATTAATATAAAGTTAAATTGAATGTCATTCAGCTAAGTAAGCAATAAAACCCTTTGGAGAAATGAAAATGACCTGGGAAGCAGGAAATTATGGAGGTTGAGGGTCCCTTTACAGAGGATTCTAAAGCATGTTTCTGCCTTGCAGCTTCTCTGATTGGAAGCTGTTTGCCTGAAGCCAATGCCCAGGCCTCAACAAGTCAATTGAGCACCCACTGCATGCCAGGTGCTGACTGGGGGCACTGATAGGCTCTGTGGACTCTTTTAAGTTTCTGTTTTAATCATTGAAAAAATGTTTCTCTTTAGCTTCTATAATTTACTTCAAATATAAAACCTAAAAAAAAAATAATAATAAGATTTTCTCCTTAAGTTAGAACTTGAACATTTTAAACTGGGACATTCTCTCCCTGCCACCATTTTAATTTTATCAAACACCTTTTTGATTTTTCTAATTGTGGTAAAATTTGTATAAATATGAAATTCTACGATTTAACCAATAAGTGAAAAAGCCAGACACAAAACTCCACCTATAGTGATTCCATTTATGTGAAATATCCGCAACAGACAACTCCATAGATGCAGAAAGTTGATAAATATTTGTTGGGGAGCTGGGTTATGGAGTGGGGAGAGACTGCTTAGTGGATATAGTTTCCCTTTGGGGTGATGGTTACACAACATGGTGAATGTACTAATGTCATTGAATTGCACACATTAAAATATTTACTTCTAATTTAAATTCACTCAGAGTATAAACATGAACAAAGTTGTTTCTACTAAGTGCCTCAGTAATGACTTGTGTAGAGAGAGGATGTGTGACGAGGTTAAAGGCATGGGTCTGGGTGCTGGACTTATTTAGACTCCAGGCTCAGCCGCGCACTCAGTGACTTGACAGGAGGTAAATAGCCTCTCTCATCCTTGTCTGTAAAGTAGCAATTATTCTAATGCCTCCCTCTCAGTGTCATTCTGGAATTTATTGAGATTTTTATGTAAAATGCCCATCAGAGGGCTTGTCACTTACTGTTCATCTAATTAGTAATAGATATTACTGTAAAATAAATAGTATAAGAATTTAGAGACGGGGAAGGAGATGCCTCCTTGCTAGCTGGGCTCTGAAGGCGTGGCAAAGCAAAGACGATGACGAGGAATGGTGGGGCAATGTGTGGCTGAATTCAAACTATAAGTGTTCATAGACAGAAATTGAGATTCACCCATAATGCAAATCAAAGAGTAAACGGCAGGGTGTTTTGCTCCGGAACTGGGGTATCACTGTGTGAACTGGCAATAGAACTCAATTTCAGCTTCTCTCTCTCTGAGAAGGAATAGCAGCCCTCCCTGACCTGGCCAAGTTGTTGGCCTCAGATAAAATAGAGCAGGTGAGAATGGCTTTGCAAGGTGCAGAATCCGTGAGATTTTCCTGACAAGACTCTGGTGACTTGGCAGTTAAATGTCAGGTTTCAGGCCAGAGCAGAAGCATGTTTACTTAAAACAAGACCAGGGTAAGGCTCCCGTGTCTGGCTGCTCCAGCAGCTTATGATGTTAAACATCTGTGATGTGAAGGTTGCAGTAGCTTAGGAATTAGTGAGCAGCAGATGTATAAACAAGAACAAGAAAGGAGAGTGCCCTCTACCACCCTCTACCAAGTTCATTGTTTCCACTAAACCATTTTTAAGATTTTGAAAGCATGATGGCTTCTCCTGAAAATAGCTTGGAGTATACAAGTATTCAGAAAAAGCCACAAGTCCAGAGAAAATAATCTTTTGTCATTTAACTGCTTGAATTTCTAAACCTCACAGTTGTCTTTGGCAGAGAAACAGTGCTTTGTGAACTTTATCTCAGGAATTCTTTTCCCTTTGCAGCAAGAAGCCAAAACCACATCAAAGCACACCTCCCCAACAGAAGCCTCTGACCTTAGCCTACGATGGAGACTTAGACATGTAACCTGAAAAAGAAATCCAAATGTAGACATCAACTGCCTTAACCGCTTTCTCTTTTGTAGCTCTCAGACTTCTCAGTTTTTTGAGGAATCTCAAATGGTGTGATATATTAGGCAGAATACAAATATTGCAAACATATAATGCCTCAACTTCATTTGGACATGGAGTCAAGGATTATTTGGTCTGCCATTTTGCTTTCAAGTTGTTTGAGGGTGTGAGTGTTTAATTTTTTGATTTTCCCAAGGGACCCGAAAACTCTTCTCTTCCTGTTTGGAAATGGGAGGAAGAAAACATGATGGGGTTCCCACAGACTTGAGTAAACTTTATCTTCAGCAGCATGATGACAATCCGGAGGAAAGTCCAATCAAGGCATTTACTGTAAATGATGAGTCTGACACTGCATTGTTACGCACTATATTAGTGCAAGTCTTTATTCTTCCCATACTTCAACACTGAGTTTTCTAGAGTTTACATTAGTTCAGAGACTTTCAAATTGGATTGACTATTTTCATGAACACAGAGAGAATGGGTTACCATTTCAGAAATTCTCTGAGGTTTTACCTTTAAATATTGTATTTTGTTTTGTAGCCAGGGGATGATGGCACTTCATGGATTGCATCTATTGAAAAAAAAAAATGGAGTATGCATAATTGCTGGACTAGATGAAAGCTAGGTGGTTTGTGAATGAAACATGTTCTGAATGTTAGGATGTACACATGAAATAAGTGGTTACATTGGAGAATGAGGTAGATTATTTGATTACTAATATGGCATTTTAACAAAAACTGAGCAATCTAAATATAGAATTAATCACACACAGTTGTAATTTGGTTTAATGATGATGAACTCTGCTTTTGTAATTTCAATTTTCTTATCTGAATATTTATAAATTCTTTTTTTGAATTTAATTATCTGACCTCATTTAATATACATCAAATGCTGATCCTGTTTGTAGCGAGTTTTGCTTTTATAAGGTTTCAATAATATCTGAAACAACACATTAAAAAGATAATTGTTTGTAATCGTAGATGTTGAAAGTAAGAAGGTGCCATCTTGTGGTATTGACTTGTATTTATAATAAATAAAGTGCTCAAGAGACTGAGAAGTTGGTTGTTCTAGATTTATTCACTTGTGAAGTGCTCTTGCTTTGACAAAAAGTTTTAATAACAGTTCCCATGCGTCTCTGTTTTAGAGGTTGACAGCTGAAGTCACTGACAGAGAAGAAGAATCATATCCCACATTCTCAACACTATCAAGTATACTGTGAAATAGAGCCAACCACAATTACACAGAGTAGTTTTTAAGGAATATTTAAAGCTCAGTTGATAGAATAACAAACTACTATAATAATGTAAATACTGATAAATGACCTGAGAGAACTCAGAAAATGGAAATGTTAGAAATATGATACAATGCGCAAGATAGAGGACATTTGTGTTTATACTATGACTTCTGTTAACCATTAACACTTATTAACTGATTTTGTCCAATGACACCCTGATTTTAAAAGCAAGAAGTAAGTGAAAAGACAATAGCTTCTGTCAACAGAGTGGATGAAGAAACAACTCCTGGAGTTGTCCTTTTATTAGTTCACTTTAACTAAAGCTTTAATAGTTTTGGTAATAGTTCAAGAGATCCTGTTTTGGAGATCAAAACCTGACAGTGCCCTTTATCAACTATGTGATACATACTGTACAAGAATTATATACTATGTCTCCCTCAGTTGTTTGACCCACAAAAGGAAAATAAAATTATTTTCTTGTTAAGGTAGACAATAAATATAAAATGGGGTGCCAGTTCAACATAGCACAGTAGGAGGATCTGAACTAACCTTTTCCCACAGATACACCAAATATACAGCTAAATATGAAACAATTCCCACTGAAAGCAATCCGAAACCTAGCTGAGCTACTCTTATACATCATGAAAATGAGAAATAAATAAAGAAAACATTGAAATGGGCAAAAGAGGCTTAGACACAATATCACCATAAACCCAATCCCTAGCATGGTAGCTCATGGCGAGGGAATTCACAACCCTCAGCTATTCCCTGAGGAGAAAAGTGCTTAAGCCCTATATCTAGCAATACAACATGTTAAGACCTACACCTGAAAGATGACCCCCCCCCCCCAAAAAAAATACCTAGTTTTGCAAGCCAAAAGAGCTTACATCGAAAGACTTACTAGGCTTTAGCAAACTGAGAAACAGTACTTAATGGGCACAAATGGACTCACAGTGGCTACCCCCCAGTGCATAGCTCAGAGACAGCAGACAGAAAGATACCCAGTTTTTCTATAAAAGAGGCTTATTAGCTTCTCTTCATAGTGGTGGCCTGAGGGGCAGGCTTACAATTAAACACACAGCTAGAGTCCTGACTGAAATCATTACCAGAGACCAGGTAGGCTGGTGGATACCATCTCTGGCTCTCCCTCTGTCCCATGCCAGGTCACCAGTATCCCCAAGAAAGCTTGGGCACATACATAGCAACCCGACTTTTGTGGCTGACACCCAGAAGATACATCACTTGATAGCTTGGCTGTGGTGAACAGAGAGGCTTATGTTCATTGGTTCAGCGTGATAGTAACAAACAAATAAACAGTTCTTAACTGGCTATCATACTACCACTCAGTGCAGTAGAAGCAGACAGAAATGCCATCTCCAAGTTTTCCCCAGAAAGAGACCTAATTGGATACTTTAAAAGCTGCTGCCAGAGGACTTGGCTTCCCATCAGGCTAAATCTAGGTGATGATTTAGAGCCTACCCATTTTGGGACACAGATCTTGATACACTCTTAACTATTGGGACCCACTAAGTACAGAACAAGCTGCCCTGTTCTTAGGAAAATCACAAAGGAGAATCACAAACGTATGTGCAGACAACCAAGAGCTAGAGTATCATTGAATGAATGAATGAATCAATGAATGAATAAATAAATAAATAAAACTTCATCTATACAATGCCACTCCTTCAGGTCTAGGAGAGGTGGCTGTTTTATCTAATATAGAGACAACAATCCAGAGAGTCAAGGAAAATGAAAAAACAAAAGAATATGTTCCAAATTAATAAATAAAACCTCATAAAAATACCTAAGTGAAACATGGATAAATGATTTACCTGATAAAGAGTTCAAAATAATGGTCAAGATGCTTACTGAGGCTAGGAGTTCTCATTTATGCAGTAATGCATAAATAAAGTGAGAATTTCAACAAAGAGATAGAAAATATAAAAGTACCAAATAGAAATCAAAGAGCTAAAGAATACAATAGAGGGATTCAACAACAAACTAGATGAAGTGGAAGAAAGGATCAGCTAACTTGAACACAGGGTGAGAACACATTCAATCAGAGCAGCAAAAAAGAAAAATAAAAAAGAAAAAGTTAACATAGCTTAACAGACTTAATGGGACAACCTCCAGTAGACCAGTATTTGCATTTAGGCATCCCAGAGAGAAAATAGAGAAGAAGAGAAAAAAACATATTTGAAGAAATAATGTCTAAAATATCCCTAACCTGGGGAAGGAAACACATGCAGCAGATCCAGGAAGTACAGAGAGTTCCAAATAAAAGAAACCCAAAAAGATCCAACCCAAAACACATAATTGTCAAAAATTAAAGACAAGGTGACAATCTCAAAAGCAGCAAGGGAAAAAGAACTTCTCATGTACAAGGGAACTCACATTGGCTATCTGTAGATACATTTCTCAGCAGAAAATGTGGGAAAGAAGGGAGTGACAGAGTATATTCAAAGTGCTGAAAAAAACCAAACCAGCCAACCAATAATACTCTACCTGGCAAAGTTGTCCTTCAGAATTGAAGGAGAGATGAAGAGTTTTCTAGACAAGGTAAAGGATTTCATCATCAATAGAAGAAATGTTAAAGTAACTTCTTTAAGCTGAAACAAAAGGGTGCTAAATAGTAAAAGGAAAGTATATGAAAGTAAAAATCTCAAATGAAAATGGAAATACAACTTTCCAAAATCTATGGGATACAGTAAAAGCAGTTCTAAGAAGGAAGTTCATAGTCATACTCGCCTACCTCAGGAAACAAAAATAATGCCCTATACACAATCTAATTTTACAACTAAAAGAACTTAAAAAATAAGAACAAAATTCAAAATGTGTAGAAGGAAGGAAATGATAAAGATCAGAGTAGAAATAAACAAAGTAGAAACTAAAAAGAACAATAGAAAGGATCAATGACACTATGATCAATGAAAGATAAACTTGATAAACCTTTAGCCAAAATCATCAAGAAAAAAAGAGAAAGGGCCCAAATAAATAAAACCACAAATAAAAGGAAAAAAAAAGTTACAACTGACACCATAGGAATACAAAGAATCATAAAACACAACTAACAATTATGCACAAACAAATTGTACAACCTAGAAGAAATGGATACATTTCTAGAAACATAAACCTTCCAAACTGAACCAGGAAGAAACAAAATCTGTAGAGGCAAATTACTAGTAATGAAATTGAATTACTAATCAAAAAATTCACAACAAACAAACAATCTAGGACCACATGTCTTCATAAGTGAATTCTTTCAAACATTTAAAGAAAATTAATACCTATCCTTCTTAAACTATTCCAAATAATTGAAGAGAAAAATAACACTTCCAAACTCATTCTATGAGTCCAGAATTACACCGATAACAAAACTGACAAAAACTTGACAAAAAAGAAAAAAAAATTACAGGCCAAGATCACTGATGAACATGGATGCAAACATTTTCAACAAGATAGTGCATGATCAAGTGGGATTTATCTCAGGGATCCAAAGATGGTTTGATATTTGCAAGTCAATTAATATGATACACCACATTATCAAAACCAAGAATAAAAATCACATGATAATCTCAATAAATGCAGAAAAACCATTTGAAAAAATTCAACATCCATTTATAATAAGAACTCTCAACAATGTGAGTAAGAAGGAACATACCTCAACATAATAAAGGCTATATATGACAAGCTCACAGCTAATTTCATACTCAATGGTGAAGAGGTGAAAGTTTTCCTCTAATATCAGGAACAAAACAAGGAGACCCATGCTCACCATTTTTGTTCAACATAGTGTTAGAAGTTCTAGCCATAATAATCAGACAAGAAAATGAAGTAAAAGGCACTCAAATTGGAAAGAAGTAAAACTGTCACTATTCGCAGGTGGCATGGTGCTGAATATGGAAAACCCCAAAAACTCCATCAAAAAACTGTTAGAACCAATAAATTAATTCAGTAAACTTTCTGAATGCAAAATTAGTATACAGAAATTTGTTGTGTATCTATACACCAATAATGAACTATTAGAAAGAGAAATTAAGAAAACAATTCCATCTAAGTTTGCATCAAAATAATAATATACCTAAGGATACATTTAACCAAGGAGGTGAAATCCTGTACTCTAAAAACTACCCAACATTGATGAAAGACACTGAAGGTTACACAAATAAATGTCAGAATACACTGTGCCAATGTATTTGAAGGATTAACATAATTAAAATGTCCATACTCCCAAAGCAATCCACAGATTCAATGCATTCTCTATTAAAATACTAACACATTTTTTCATAGAACTAGAACAAATAGTTCTATAACTAGATTTATATGGGACTTCAAAAGACCCCCAAATTGCTAAAGCAATTTTAAAGAACAAAGTTCTAGGTATCATATTCCCTGATTTCAAACTATACTACTAAGTTATAGAAATCAAAACAGTATAGTACTAACATGAATACAGACACATATATCAATAGAACAGAATAGAGAGCCCACAAATGTACTCACACACATGGCCAATTAATCTACAAGAAAGGAGGCAAGGACATGACATGGAGAAATGACAGTTTCTTCAATAAATGGTGCTGGGAAAACTGGACAGATACATGCACAAAATGAAACTGTACCACTCTCTTGCACCATATACAAAAAAACTCAAAATGGATTAGACTTCAATGTAAGACCTCACACTATAAAACCCCTACAAGAAAACATAGAAACAGAGACCAAAATGATGGTTGCTAGAGAGAAGGGGGTGTGCAGGATGGAGGGAAAGAGAAGGGGAATATAGTCAATAACATTGTGAAAAATTTGCACAGTGATAGATCAGTACTAGAATCAGTGAGTGATTACATTGTAAAGTGCAACAATGTCAAATCACTATATTATACACCTGAAACTAATACAATATTGTATACCAACTATACTTAAATGAAAAAAAGAAAACAAGCAGTCAGCTCTTTGACATTGGTCTTATAAACATTTTATCGGATATGTCTCCCTGGGCAACAACAACAAAACCATAAATAAAATGAAACTACATCAAAATAAAAAGGCTATCGCACAGTGAAGGAAACTATCAACAAAATGAAATGAAAACCTACTGAATAGGAAAAGATATTTGCAAATTATATATCTGAAAATGGGCTAATATCCAACATACGTAGAGAACTCATGCAACTCAACATCCAAAAAACAAACAATATAAAATAAAATTTAAAAAAAATAGAGGACCTCAATAGACATTTTTCCAAAGATAACAGAGAGGCTAACAGACATATGTAAAAATAGTCAGCATCACTAACCATCAGGGAAATGTAAATTAAAATCACAGTGACCCATCTACTCATACCTGTCATAATGACTAATCAAAAGTCAACAAACACGTGTTGGTGAGGAGATGGAAGAAGGGAACCCTCATGCACTACTGGTGGGATTGTAAAATGGTACATCCACTATGGAAAATTGTATGGAGGTTCCTCAAAAATTTAAAATAGAACTACCACACGACCCAGCATTTCTACTTCTGGGTATTTATCTGAATAAAACAAAAATACTAATTCAAAAAGATACACGGACACTTATGTTCATTGCAACATTATTTACAACAGCCAAGACTTGGAAGCAACCTAGGTGCCCACTGATAGATAAATGGACAAAAAAGAAAAAAAAAAAAAAGATGTGTTACATACATGTACAATGGAATATAACTCAGTTTAAAAAAAATAAAATGGTGCCATTTGTGACAATATGGATGGATCTAGAGGGTGTTAAGTGACATCATTCAGACAAAGACAAATACCATAAGATTTCATTTATATGCAGAATCGAAAAAATAAGCAAAACAGATTCATAGATACAAAGAACAAACTGAGGGTTGCCAGAATAGCTGGGGGAAGGAGATGGATGGGTGAAAAGGTGAAAGGAAACAAAAGGAATTTCCAGTTCTAAAATAAATAAGTCACGGGGATATACTGTATATTACAAAGAGTACAATAATATTGTAATAACTGTCCAAAGCAGATGGTTACTGGATTTACAGTGATTGTATCATAAGGTACATAAATGTTGAATCGCTATGTTGTAACCTGAAATATACTAGGTTGGTGTAAAAGTAATTGTGGTTTTAAAAAGATAAAAATAATTGTAAAAACTGCTAGTACTTTTGCATCAACCTAATAAAATTTTGTCAATTATAATTTAATAAAAAAGAAATAAAGTAAACAATCCCATTTATATTTGCTTTCAAAAGAATAAAACATCCAGAAATAAATATAACCATGGAGTTTAAAGTTCTGTACACTGAAAAGTATAAAATATTGATGAAAGAAATTGAAGACACAATAAGTGGAAAGATATTCCATGCTCATGGATTGGCATAAATAATGTTGTTAAAATGTCCTTACTACACAAAGCAATCTACAGATTCAAGGCAATCCCTATCAAAATTCCAATGGCATATTCACAGAAATAAAACAATCCTAAAATTTGTATGGAACCACGGAAGACCCCAAATAGACAACGAAATACTAAGAAAGAACAAAGTTGGAGTCAACACTCTTCCTGATTTTAAACTATATGACAAAGCTGTAGTAATCAAAACAGTATGATATTTTGCATAAAAACACACACATAAATAAATGGAAGAAGATAGAGAGTCCAGAAATAAATCCATACATATGTGGCTAATTAATTTACAACAAAGGAGCCAAAAAATATACAATAGGGAAAGGACAATCTCTTCAATAAATGATAAACTGGGAAAACTGGACAGGCACATTCAAAAGAATAAAACTAGACCACTATATTGCATACACCACATGTAAAAATTAACTCAAAATGGATTAAAAACTTGAATGTAAGACCTGAAGCTATAAAAGTCCTAGAAAACTAAGTGGTAATCTCATTCTTGGAGATTTTTTTTTTTTCTGGATTTGAACCAAAAGCAAAGGCAACAAAAGCAAAAATAAACAAGTGAGACTACAGCAAATAAAAAGCTTCTGCATAGCAAAGTAAATGATCAACCAAATTAAAAGACAACCTACTAAATGGGAAAAAATATATGCAATTCCTGTAATTGATAAGTGGTAAATATCCAAAATACAAAAGAAACTCATACAACTAAATAGTAAAAATGTCCCAAAACAACCCAATTAAAACATAGAGGACCTGAACAGACATTTCTTTAAAAAGGACATATGGATGGTCAACAGGCACATTAAAAGGTGCTTATTTACATCACTACGCATCAAAAAAATGCAAATCAAAATTGCAGTGAGATATCACCTCACACTGGTTAGACTGGCTATTATTTAAAAAGCTAAAATAAAATAACACAAGTGAGGATATGGGGGGAAAACAGGAACCCTTATGAACTGCTAGTAGGAATGTAAATTGGTAAAGCCACTATGGAAAATAGTACCGAGGTTCCTCAAAAAGTTAAGAATAGAACTTCTGGATGATCCAGAAATTCCACTTCAGGGTATTTATCTGAAGGAAATGAAAACACTAACTTGAAAAAATATCTGTACCCGCATGTTCACTGCAGCATTATTCACAATAGCCAAGACATGGCAACAGCCTAAGTGTCCCTCAGTGGATGAATGGAGAAAGCAAATGTGGTCCACAGGCATACTGTGTTGTACTGAGCTTCACTTTATTGCACTTTGCAGACACTGCATGTTTTACAAACTGAAGGTTTGTGGCAACCCTTGGTTCAGCAAGTCTGTCAGCGTCATTTTGACAACAGACTCAGATGATGGTGAGCATTTTTCAGCAATAAGTTATTTTTTAATGAAGGTATATACATTTTTTTAGATATAATATTATTGCACACTTCATAGACTATAATATGGTTTAAAGATACTTCTTATGTGCACTGGGAAACCATAAATTTATGTTACTACTTCACTGTGATGTTTGGTCTGAAACTGAACTGCAATATCTGTGAGGTATGCATGTGTGTGTGTGTGTGTGTATAAAATGTAATATTATTTAGTAATAACACAGAAAGAAATCCTGCCATTTGGAACAACATAGATGGAACTTGAGGTTATTATGCTAAGTTTAATAAATCAGACAGAGGAAGACCAATGGACCTTGAGGCCATTATGCTGTTAAATAAATCAGACAGATCTCACTTATATGTGAAACAAACAAAAATCCAAACTCATAGATACAGAGAACTGACTGGTGGTGGCCAGAGACAGGGGGTGGGCTGAGAAAAAGGATGAAGGTGGTCAAAGTTATACACTTCCGGAAATAAGTCCTGGGGATGTAATATATAACTTGGTGACTACAGTTCATAATACTTTATTACATAGTGGAAAGTTGCTACGAGGGATCTTAACAGTTGTAATTGTGCAGTGATGGTTACTAACTAGACTTATTATGGTGAATATTTCACAATATATGCATATAGAAAATTGTTATGTTGCACACCTGAAACTAATATGTTATTTGTTAATTATACCTCAATGTAGAAAAGAAAAAAAATGTAGGAGAAACTAAAATTATCAGTATGTACTGATAGTTCTGGTTACAGTTTATTAAGGCAAAAGATTGAGAATGTACTGTTACAAAATAAATCCTCAGTGTTACCTATATATATATATTAACTATCTGTGATCATTTGTACCTTTAAAGTAATACCAAAATAGATCACCCATGCCCTTTCCAAATCTGACCCCCAAAGCAAAGCATCATAAACAAAATCTCAGTATTCAATCCCTTGCCTTTTATCTCATAGGTTAGAGTATCATGCATTTTTCTTTTCTATTTTCTTGAAAGTGATCTGAAATAAGTAGTTCTAAATACTGAGAAATAAACTAATAACACTAAGTACATCTGAGAGTAAGTTCATAGTAATCTTCTGCCAGTTTTTGAAACTGTATAGATCATCTGATTTTTGTATAATCATGATATTAACAAATATTTTAACAAATCATGGTGTTAACAAATATTCTAAATAATAATAATAAATTTAAAGTAATTAGCATTCATCACATATCAAAAGTGTAATAAATATTACCTACAATTAGTATTATACAGCATATCCAGTGTGGCCCTTAGCTCATTCAAGTGTTTAATTTATTGTAGATTCAACAATTATCCAGGTATTTAATTTGTGTTTATATATTAGGTTTTCAATATCGATGGCAGAGTACGATAATTTCTGAAAATAATTAGTTGAAATATTTTTATTCATTATATTTATTTTTCAAATGTAATAATTAATATAGATTTCATTCATTCAAACAATACATATTTATTAAACATCTATCATGGGTGAGGCACAGTGCTAGGAGCTATAGTTTTGAAGCAATGAAATATGATCCCCTCTGATTTATACTTTACTTGAAAATTATACCATAAAGATCCAAAGATTTGGGAACTTCACCCCTCCAGAGCAAAGCCAAGTAAAGAGATGTGAGTGAAAAGGAATATTCCATAGGCTGATAGAGATTCCAAAATTTACGCACAAAGCCTGTGAACTCTTAGGAGAGCATATTGCTCCTACAGTAATACAATTTCAACATGTATAGTTCTTCTAGTCAGAGAACATGGGTAGGAAGTCCTAAAAGGTGAGAGTGACCTAGTATTGCTGCTAACCATTGACCTTAACAAGTCACCTTTCATACTGCACAGTGTAGAAAAGAGACTCAAATAAAAACACCAACTGGTTTACCCCATGAATGTACATAGCAGAAGTTACAGATAACCAGCTTACAGAAATATTTAGTTTGACATGCAAAGGTTTTTATATTTTTAAGTTAGTTGCAGTAATATAAAATTGAGAGATTTTTACACAGAAATTTGGATTCCTAGTTTCTCCTGAAACATAGAACATCTAGTAAAAAAAAAAAAAATGTCTCAATCTTTCATGATAATAATATGCTAAAACTGAATATTGGCTGCACTCTTTAAAAATAACATTCATTCTCCACTCATTCACTTAACAAATATTTTTTGAATATCTATTATGTGCTAGACACTACTCTAGATGATGAACAAAAAGAGACCAGCTCACTTCCCTCATGGCACTAACATACTCATCGGGAGAGATAGAAAAAAAGCTTGCCGACAAACACGCAAATAAAACCCATTAACATGGTCATAAATGTTATGATTGATACTATACAGGATGATGGGACAGAAAGTAACTTTGCTCAAATCCTGCCTTCTCAATGAAGCATTCCCCAGTGATGATTTAATACTGTAATCCAAGAATCTTCAAATTATAGCCTCTTGGTTAAATCAGCCAACTGCTGGTTTTTATAAAGTTTATTGGAACACAGCCACACCCACTCATTAACATACTGCCTATGACTTCCTTTGTGCTATAAGGGCGAGGTTGAGCAGTTGCAGCAGAGACACTAGGCCTGCAAAGCCTAAAATAGTATATGGCCTTTTATGGAAAAAAGTTGCTGACCAGTTCCTGCTGGTACTCTCAATCCCTTTTAATGTCCCTAACTTTTTATTTTCTAATAGCTCTATTACCTCTAAAATTCTATTTACTGTATATATTTATTTTATAGCTTTTTGTCTATTTTTTCCTTGTATTAAGATGTTAACACCATGAGGCAAGATCTTAATTCTGTTCATATATGTATCCCAAATGTTTGGAATATGACAGGTACTCAATAAATATTTGTAGAGTGATTGGATGAGGTTAGAGAAATAAGCGGTATTCATCGTACAACCATGGAAAGCATGGGGAGGAATTTGGATTTTACTCTAAATGTATGGGCAGGCACAGGAGGGTTTTAACTAGTGGAGTGATGTGATGTGATCCAGGTCACCACGTCTCATGATTTTCTACACTCCTTAGTCTGATCCATCTTAGTCTGTGTTTCTTGCCCAGCCTGTACTATAGGTCTTAGTCCAGTGAACACTCCATGACTGAGAAATGATTATTAGAATGGAATCTCAAAAGACTAGTATTTAATGACTCCACCTCAGAATATTCCTTTGTGGGCAGAAGACCAAAGGAGAGATGGGTTTATTGTCAAGTTCTGCACAGTTCTCCAATAACATTAAATGGCAAGCTCAAGGATTTTGAAACAAAATTTTTATGGGAATTTTGTAACTTTTATATATTAAATTTGCTATAATACTATAAGTTGTCTTCTGAGAAATAGATACAAAGATATGATTGTAATTAAAGTACCATAAACCCAGCTTACATATCAATGTACTGGAGTGTACTGGTGTCCAATCAGTGGGTTATAGGTGTGCTGAGATATCAATTTTCCTCCCTTGAGGGTAACCAGAGTCTTACCCCTCTCACTCAGCAATGGCCTCATTCATTTATCCAGATATGTTATAGAATTATTATCATTTTATACGAATGCTGTAAGGTTAAATAGTCCTGCGATGGACAACAATCATAATTTGTTAATGATGTTTGTTTTCCAAAAGAGAAGAAAAATTATTCCATTTGTGGCTATGGCTAAGATTACGAGGCACATTAGGACAATTTGACAAAGATTTCTTGAGTATATTTCTATTTTTAATGAATTTACAAACTAGGGGAAGCACATACCAACAATAGGGAACACTGATATAAGGGGTATACAGGAAGGGTTGACAAATTTCATTTGAAGGATTAAGGAACGACTCAGGGGGTAAAAAACGGAATATGAGCTACACATTGAAGAGTGAAGACCTCTTGATGGGGTAGAGGGAAAGGTGACTGCTAATTGGCTCAGCATTGCTGTCCCAGAGAGTAAAGACCATTTTCACATTCTATGGAGTGAGGACCAAGGTGAGAATAATTTTCACATTCTTGGGTTGGTCCAAGAACAATCAGCCCAAATAAAGATGTATCAATTCCTTCATCAAGCAGTATGAAATGGTTTTTCATTTACGCCTCCTTAGGACTGGGCCAAATCACTAGGAGTCCCCGTAGGAACCGGCTTCTATCCCACGTCTACCATGAAGCAGCCTCATGACTCTCACGCAGAAGTGGGAACTGTGGAAAGCAGAATAGGCAACTCAGATTCCTCACTGAGGAGACTGCCTCCAACTCTGCCTCAATTCTTTGGTAGGTAGAGTGGGGTCCTGGGAATATTTAGCCATAGTCTGGGAAACACACACACACACACACACACACACACACACACACACACACACACGCAAACACACCAATGAAACCTTCCTAAAGTGCCATTTGGCCTTTCTTGATTATTCTCAAAGAAAAATCAACAGATTAAAACAGTTCACCGGTGTCAAACAACAAGTGTGTGATTCAGAGGTTCCCAGACTTCCTTGGTTTACAGGACTCTTTGGGTAATTTTTTCAAGGTGGTCAGCAGGCCACAAGCAATACCTAACCTTTCTGTTTATGAAGTAATTAGGCTCAAGCAAGTTAATAATGTATGCTTAACTTAGTAGTTAAAAAAAAAAAAAATGCAAGCGAGTCCCTGTGAGAGTAGGTGTCGAGTAGAAGTTGTCGGAGGCAGGGGCAGAAGAAACCAGTTCCCGGGGCTTCTCCCAGGCCACTGCCCAAGTTGCTGGTGTGGTTTCCCCACTCCTCGTGAAAGCAGCACCTTCCAAAGCCTTGAGCACGCTCCTCCTCGGGCCGCCCAGCTCGGGCACCCTGTGCCGGAGGATCGCCCAGAACTTCAGCATCCCGCATCTCCCTAGCGGCTACTTCTTGCGGGAGAACATCAAGGCCAACGCTGAAGTTGGTGATACGGCAAAGCAGTACATAGAGAAAGATCTTTTGGTTCTAGACCACGTAATCACATGTCTAATGATGTCGGAGCTGGAGAATAGGTGTGATCAGCACTGGCTACCAGATGGTTTTCCTAGGACGTTAGTCAGGCGGAAGCTTTGGACAGAATCTGTGACCTGGATATGGTGATCACTCTGAAGGCTCACTTTGAAACGCTCAGCCCACATTGGATCCACCCTCCTAGTGGGGGGGTGTATAATCTGGACTTCAATCCACCTCATGTTCATGGGATTGATGACATCACTGGTGAACCATTAATCCAGCAGGAGGATGATAAACCTGAAGGCTAAGACAGTACAAGCATGTGGCAAAGCCAGTCACTGAACTATACAAAAGCCAAGGAGTAAGCCACCAATTTTCTGGAACGGAGACTAACAAAATCTGGCCCTTTTTACACGGTTTTCTCAAACAAAGATCACACTTTTTTATTCCAAAGAAGCATACTGAGCATGCCCAGTGGAAGAACTAAGACAATGTAGTCACTCTTTCAATTGTTGTGTAGAATTGGTGCCGTGTCCCAATTAGGAGCTAGCTGAGATAGCTTGCAGCATCTTTTCTAGTTTAAATGGTGAACTGATATAAAAATTAAGAGTAGAAAGAGTTAATGAAGAGGCTGTTCTCTTTCAAAAGGAGCGTTATCGACACATGTTAAAGATGTCTCTGCACCTGTCTCAAGCTCTTCACAAGAAAGCAAGCATAGGCTGGACTTCAAACGGTGTGTATCCCAAACTCTAGCTGATTTTTGATAGTCATGTTGTTGCCATAGTAGCCTTCTTACACGTGATGGTGGTGGTCTCTGGTTCTCCCCATCCCCTAAAAGCTATTGAACCATAGCCCCAGCAGGCCCGAGAATGCCAAGAGATGTAGCACGGGCTTTGTCTGCATTCTCTGGTTTGTGTCCCCCTGGTGACAACAGCACTGAAGACAATTGCTCACAGTTGGTCACTTCTCTGACTTTGAGCGTATCCAGAATTCATTTTGTCTGTTAGGAGTGACATCTTTTCTGCATCCACATTCCATAGAATCTCTCCTTTTCATACATCCTGGAATGAACAATTTGGCTTCTGCTATTATTATCAGACTAGTTTTTTACATTTGTTTTCTCCCTTCCTAGGCTATTAAGTAATACAGATAGTTATTGCTTTTATCCCTCTGAAATGCCTTTCTAAGATAGGAGACAATGTCAGATCACTTCATGCACCAGGAACTGAACTATATAGAGGGTCTACGTAAACTACCGGTCTGCTCTCATAGGAGGACACTGCTCCTTCTTTTGTCATGGGAAAATAAAATCCTCAGAGTCTTTGGGAAATTCTCCAAAACAAAAAAAAATTTTTTTTTTGAAAATGCTGCTACATGTCAATGCTGATAGTGTTTTTCTCCTGTGAGTGACCCAAGCATATTATAGTTGGTAAAGGGAATGGAACCTGTGACGTTGAGGAAACATGCTCTACTAGCTGTGCCCAAACTAAGTATGACAGCTTGACAATTATGAGAAACCAAAATCTTATTTTTTTTTCTATTCCAAAGATTCTTTCTTTAGGGTGGCCATTAGGTCTAGAAATATAGATAATACTATTTTTTCATTCATTGTAATATAATACCGATAAACCATTTATTAAAGGGAAAAATAATACACATAAATTAAAAGAATTAAAAAAATTTTTAAATAACCAGAATAACATCCTAAGTGAATTTCTGCTCTTGGAACGTCTTAAACCTTGGAATAAGATTAGATTCTGCCACCCTCATTTCCTATTCCATATTGATTTTCATTCCCCATTTATTTTGATTATGGCATTCAATGAAAAGTAGGTTTCAAAAAGATGTGACATTATCAAAAAACTGTAGTGCAATCTAATGTTGAAATATGAACTACCTCAAGCCAGTAGTTTATGCCATATCTGACAGATGCTGCATTTTGCTTTGTTTTTCTTGTATATTTAATATCTAGTGAATGTAATCCCAAAGAGATCTTTGATACACATCAAGTCAGAATTGTGTTTCTGAAGGGCCATGAGTACATCAGGGTTTTCAATACCCATGTCGTTTTCCATGGGCTTGTTTGTCATTTCAGGGATAAATAACCACTTGGGTCTCATTTTTTTGTTGTTTTGTTCCTAAAAATACAGCTTCAATTTATTTTTCAAATCTCCAAATATCTCTCTATCAAACACTATTGATTTGCTACATATTTAAAAGCACAAAGGGAACAAAGGACTTGTGTGTGTGACCACTTGCCTTAGTAAATATGTTCTGTACAGTTATTATTTTTATAAAGGATTTCTTTAAAATGGAGTAATAGGTACTCCCCACCAACTTCTCTATTACCAGACTGCAGCCAAGTCCCTTGTAATTTTAATGCCCCTAGTATTTCAGAAGTTAGAATTAAATAATTTAATCCTCATTTGGGCTTTGTTCACATGTTAACTATTCTTCTTGCTCAACTCCTATTGTTCGCACAGTATAATTTTGTGTTGCTGATGTGCTGTTTCCTTGTCAAGCATGGTGTTGAGGAGAATTTATAAGTTTGTTTTGCTGAAGAAGGGAATGTCCCAAGGTAGCTGTGACCAGTTGCTGGTGCCCAGGACTCTAATGTGAAAAAGTGTTATCTGTGAGTAAAGAAACACAGGCTTCTCTCTCAGTTTTCTGGGACTCCTCCTCCCCTTTTTCACCTTTAAAACTCTGCCCCAACTTCTCCCCAGGAGCTTCCTGAACCTTTCCTTTCTCCTTGTTGGTTCCCTTATGCACAAGCTTAATAAACCTTTGCCTCTCGCCTAAATTTTCTTGTGGTGCTCTCTTGATTTCCATCTTGGGAGATTGCAAGAACCCCAAGTGGTGGTAACAAGACCCTTTGCCCAAACATCTGTTATTAACACCTATTTATCCTGACCATATTTAGATATTACAAAATAGTAAACAGGGAACATGCAACTGGAAGAGCAGATAAGAGAAATTAAAAGGATGGAAATAAAAAACAGAGAGAAATCTTTAGCTACTGATTATTATATCATAAGTTGAAAGCATCTAAAGCCATTACTATAAAAGGCAATTTACGAAAGTTTTATTCCTGACTGTAAAATTGAGAATACATATACATGTGTGGGTATATAGAGAGAAGGTGCCAAAAAATGTCTACACATTTTAAGAAATAAAAAAAAACTGTATTAAAATTGTAATACTCAATATATACCAATAACAAAAAATGAATACAAGCCATGTTTGACATCTGCAACTACAAGAGGTGCTCTTGTCCAGACACTTCTGAATACGGTGAACTACTGCTTGAGCAACGTTGACCAAAGTGTCCACTTGCATACATTTTTTTGGCACCCCCAGTATATGCATGTATGTGCATGCATGTGTATGTATACTTGTATGTGTGTTTATATATAGAGCGTTTCCTTAGGGAACCCCAATTTTAAGACAAACAATAGGCGATCTGAAACTATTCAAGAGTTAATGTATTGTAGCTTACTATATTAGGCAAGAAATAAATTATAAATTATTATTCTTCTTACAGATGAGGTTAGGTACTGTAAAAGATGATTCCATTAGTAAGTTTTAATGAATTCTCCTATTCTCTGCAGAATAGGCCTGCAACTACTTAAGGGATTACTCTTCTAATCAATAGACAGGTAATGCCCGGCTGTCTTTTAAAGGAACCGATGTTAAGAATGGTTGAGCATCACATTGCAAAGTAAGATCTTCATACAGATTCGTTCCTGATGTCAAGCATGGACATGTGGCTGTGTACAGGGTCACTGAAAAGTCCTAAGAGTCGTTGTTCTGATTCTTTCATCTTTAATGGCATAGGATAGTCCCTCTTAATGGCTCTGGACTGTATCTTCCCTTGGATAGAATGGCAGGACTAGCCAATGAGATTAATCACCTCTAAGGGAATGGAGTAGATGCCTGGATAGTTTAAGGAGCTGTCAATGAGAGAAAGAGAGAGGAAGGAGAGGGCAAGGGAGGAGGAGGGTGGAAGGAAAGAGAGAGGGAGGGGGAGGAAGGAGGAAGGAGGGAGAGGTGGGGAGAGGAGAGTGAAGGGAGAAGGAGGAGGAGGAGGGAGAGGGAAAAGGAGGAGAGAGAGGGACAGGATACCTAGTGAAGAGTTTCAGGTCCTCCTCTTTGTGTATTTGATACAAAAGATAAGAAACATTCACAGCCCTCATGGAGGCTGCATGGTTTGGCCCACTCCATGGAGCTTCATTCACAAATAGTTGCACAACGGGGGTTGCCATTCTCAATGTTATCTACTATGTGAATGAGTCCAGCTGGAGTTACACAATACTGTAGCCCTGAGATCTTTTGATAATTTGGAATAATTGCCTCTAACTTTAGAATTTTCTAAGAGAAATTTATTACATTTTATATTTTAAATGAATAACAGAATATTTTACACTGAAGCTAGAGCACCAAATAAAGAGAGGCTTGAAACAAGCAAAACATGGGTCCTACAAATTCATTTTTACATGAATATTTTGTTAATTCTATTCTTTAAACAGAGTGACTTTAAGATCTGTCAGTTTTCCTTCTGCATTGAATCTTTCAAATATCATGACCCCATACCAGTATCTTGCCTCATCCTAAGATTCAGAAAAGTTGAAAAACAACTTTTTAAGTACTAAACGGTAATCTCCGATTCCTTAGCTTCCTAGATTTCCCTAAAAAGACTGATCTTCTATTCTATCAATTTACAGAATCACTAAGTGCACATATGACTCAATATTAGGTGTGTTTTCTTTGCTACCATTGATTAATCTGACTCTAGGTATTATACTCCACTACCAATTCATTTAGTCCATCTTTCAAACAAAACGAGTAAACTTATAATTAAAGTTTAAAATTGTAATAATTGCACCTAGATAGAAATTGAAAAATAGCAGGTCAACATTAGTCACTTTTAAGGACATAAAATATTTCCATAAATCTGTAAGGACAAACCTTTCAGTTTCAGAAAAAATGGCAAATTTATGACTCTTCTCAAACAAGTTGAAGACTTTGATTGTAAATAATTCATAGAAATCCTAGCAGGAATATGCATAGGTCAGATACATGATGCTTGATTTATTTGAATTCAATTCAAGTACAGAATTGGTTTTCCCTTCTGGCAGTTTTCTGAAATGTACATTATAGCTTTGTTCAGTTAAACAAGTTATCACACTTGAGCCTGTGAAATGCTAATATATTGCACCCAGTCTCTAAGTGTATTGATTTTACTTCTTTGGTGGAACAAATTTCAACCCTTTAATGGAGAAAACTAGAATGAACAGATATTTGTGTAATGCATATGTTAATTAAAGTACACTATTCCCTGGGAACTGGTGAACAAAGAATGCATTATTGCATATATTTTAAGGAAGACATTCAGTCATATAAGATTCAGGAGCCATAGGACAGTATATTGTATTGCTAGATGCTGCAAAGTCACCTGTTATAATAATATACTTTTAAAAAATTAAAGAAATTCATGCTTTTAAAAATAAATTGGATGTTTTAATATAGCAGAAATGCGATTTCCATCAAATATTGTGTCAGTCTGATGGTCACCAGGACCCTATAATTGCGTCACCTGATACATTTTCTTCATAGCTATGCCCATCCCATGGTTGGCGGGTTTACATTACCATAAACATTAGTTTTGTCATTTGTGCTGAAAATTATCATCCCACTCTTTCATCATTCTGTTCTCAAGTATACCAAAGGCTTACAGCTCAAGAGACAAAACCCAGTGTGTCCCAAGTGCTACTACACTTTCATGTCAGTCCAACACACAAAGCAACCGATGACTGTCCCATAAGGGCAATGCAACAGAAATCCTTTGGGCTTCAAGCAGTCATTCCATAGCATGCGCAGGAGCTTCCAACTTGTCTTTCATCTGCTCATTGATCCGGTTTCCAAATTTTGAGGGTTTTTTCATTTGTTGTTCACTCTGGTTCTAGTGTTGGTACCTGTCCCCCAGATAGCCATTAAGCCTGCTGGGCTGACTTGCCTACAAACTCCCTCTCCTTCAGACCAGCATGACCTTTCCTGCTTTCTACAACCAGTACCCACTCAACTCATTCAAATCGTTCTTTGGAGAGAAGATGTCTTACAAGTATGTGTGTTTCCACACATAGATAAAATGTGTATGATCACAATTGTAAGTAAATTACAAAGATAAAATCTCACATAGAGGTAGAAAACTTTTAGAAAGACAAAGTAAAATAGAGCATTAACAAAGCCAAAGAGTGGGTTTTTCAAAATACTGCAAAACAGGTAATCTGAAAAAATTGATCAAGATTTAAAAAAGAGAATAATTACAAATAAAACATATCTAGAATTTTAAAATGGGATATATTGCATGGAATAGTACATGAAAAGTAATGGTAATAATATGATCAACTTCCTAAAAATGAAATTCACAACTTACATAAAATTCCCAGGAAAAAAAGAAAAGCCTCAACAGACTACTTAATATTTAAGAAATACGATTGATAACTAAATATCTTCAGAATAGAAGAAATAACTGGCACAGATGTTTTCTCTAGTAAGTTCTAGCAAACATTCAAAAAGCAATTTCTAATATTGATCACAAACATTTATATGGAATTGTAGAAGAGGCAACACTTTCCAACTCATTTAACGAGGCTAGTAAATCATTGATACCAAAACAACAAACGACTGCATGAGTTATGAAAAGCATTAGCCAATATGCCTAAGAAATGCAATTCTAAAGAAACTATTAACAAATTTAATCTAGCAAAATATATCATGACAATTTGGAAATACATCCAAGAATATAAGATTAACTGATTATCTAACAATGAGCCAAAGTAATGCAGAACATTGATATATTGAAGCAAGAAACTCTCATGATTATCTCAATAAATACTGAAAGATAATTTTGATAAAATCAATCACATGATAAAAATCTTAATAGAAGGAGGAAGAAAAATACTAACTTGATATAGTAGTTAGCCTTCAAAATGGCCTCCAATGATCCTTACCTCCTGGTATTTATTCACTTACGTAATTCCCTCTCACATTGTATTGAGCTGATCTGTGTACCCAATAAGACACTGTGGAAATTACAGTGTGTAATTTTGAATGCTCTTATAAAAGCATTTTGGCATCTGTTTTGTTGTCTCTTGAATTGCTCTCTCTAAGGGAAGTCAGCTGCTGTGTTGTGAGGGCAGTCAAGCAAACTTAAAGTCCATATAGAAAGGATTTGAAGCCTCCATCCAGCAACAAGCACTAACTTGCCAGCCATATGAGTCGGCCATTTTGGAAGCTGATACTCCAAATCTAATCTTTCAGATGACTAGAACACTAACTAATATTTTGACTACAACTTACTGCGTCTCTAGCTGACATTTGACTATAACTTCATAAGAGACCCCAAGCCAGAATCATACCTCTAAGTTGCTCTCAGGTTCATTATCCATAGATCATATGGATACTTATTGTTGTTTTGAGTCACAAAATTTTAAAGTTACCTGTTATCCAGCAATAAATAACTGAAGTGCCTGATAAAATGTTTTAATAAAAACTTGTAGAACTCTTAATACACAATAATGAAATATTGAAATATTTATGTTAAATAAAAAATAAAACAAGGAATCCTGATGTCACCATTTGTTTTCACTATCATATATTAAGAAGGTCTAGCCAGCTCAATAAAATGGGGGTAGCTTTTCCTACAGAAGCTGCTGGTTTGAAAGAAGCCTGGCCTTCTCTTTTCTCCACCATGGTGTGTACTCATTGACTGATATCTCTGTACTCCAGAAATGGGGTCACCTGGCAGATACGTCACTTTGCCAGCTGTGTTCAAGGCTCCCATTTGACCAGTTATTGTGAACTTTGTTCACACAAACTTGTGCAAAAATGACAGCCATATGCTGTCATTGAATAGCAGGTCAACAAACCAGTGCTAAATCTTGGGGTATTGGCAGAACAATGGCTTGAATTCCCAAAGTTCAAGATGTGGATACCCACAGTTCTAGACAAAGTGTTTTTGGCAATATGTGTTGTGGGGGTGGAGGGGTCACATTTTCACCAACCAGAACCTGGCGCTGTTGGCACTGCTGAGTGAACACTACATATCCAGAAGTGATATGCCACCTGCTCCGCCTTGGATGCCTCAGACTTACCAGTGCTGGCCACAAGTAAAGGTCACGTTATTGAGAAAGTTCCTGAACTTCCTTTGGTGGTTGAAGATAAAATTGAAAACTATGAGAAGACAAAGGAGGCTGTCTTGCTTCTTAAGAAACTTCAGGCCTGATCCAGGCCTATCAAAAAGTCTGTGCCTCTCAGTGAATGAGAGCTGGCAAGGGCAAAATCAGAAGCCATCACCATATCCAGTACAGAGGACCATGCACCCTCTATAATGAGGACAACAGTATCACCAAAGCTTTCAGAAACATCCTTGGAATTACTCTGCTTAATATAAGCAAATTGACTTTTTTGAAACTTGTTCCTGGGGGGCATGTGGGACATTACTGCATTTAGATGGGAAGAGCCCTCCAAAAGTTAGATGATCTGTATGGCACTTGGCATAAAGCTGCCTCCCTCAAGAGTAACTACAACCATCCAATGCACAAGATACTCAATTCAGAATTTAGCAGAATCGTGAAAAGCCCAGAGATCTAAAGAGCCCTCCGAGCACCACCCAGGAAGATTAATTGCAGAGTCCTGAAGAAGAATCCAGTGAAAAACCTGACAATCATGTTGAAGCTAAACCCATATGCAAAGACCACGTACTGCAACACCACCCTTCCTCAGGCCAAAAGTCGGAGCCTCCAGGTGGATAAGGCAACAGAATCACTTGAAGCCAAATCAAATGAGAAGGGGGTTCCAGGCAAGACGCCTGTGGTCGGTGTAACTGCACAAGAACTTCATGTCTTTAGCATGCATTCTGCTTTAATCCAAGCTAGCTTTGTTTAGCCTGACAGAACTATGACTCACTTGCATTCTTTCCCCCAAATCCCCTTGCCTGTACACATACCATATGTCCACTCCTTTTGATCATTAAGCCCTTAGGACATTAGGTGCTGGTCAGCGTCAGACTCACTTAAAAATAAAGCTTCAGGTCTATCAAACATGACCAAGATACAATAACCAAACCTCCAACTACAATAAGGTTTTAGTCAAACAAAGATAACCCCTTGGCCTTAGGTATGTTTCAGCTCCAGACTCAGAAAACAGAAGAACCCCACAGACTGCATCCCCTGGAAACCCCACAGAACGATGCCCTGACTGACACCAGGACCTGAAGCCATGATCCATTGCTCCCTGCCTTAGCCTGGACCAATCAGCACAGCCCACACGACCCCAACCCCCATAGTAACCATGATCAATGATTTTCCCCTTATATAATTTAGCCACTAGAGGTCACCAGGGAGCCGGGTTCTTGAGAGCAGTAGTAGCTCCCTTGTGTTTGTGGGCTTGGCATCAATTCCTTAAATAAACCTTTCCTTCCTTTGCTGCAATCTCCTGTCCGTGTTTTGTTTAGCTTGGATATGTGCAGGCAAATGGACCCATTGAAACTCAGTAATACAGGGAAGAAAAGAAAGAAGGCTGTTGGTACTAAGAATTAGAAGTCTTTGGTGAGAGTAAAGGCTGCAGCTACTAAGAAACCAACAGCTGAAAGAAGCCAGCAGAAAAGAAACCCACTAAGAAGGAGAAAAGCCTACTGCATAAACTTAAATTTGTTTATTCCACAAAGATCAAATCATGTTGGACAGCTTACTTTGAATAAAGACTTGATCAAAGAGGTGGTGAGAAACAAACAAAAGGATGGGGGTAGTTATAAAGATTGTGAAAGGAAAAAAAAAATAAACCTCATTATTTACAGATGAAAAGTTGCCTTGGTAGATAATATAAAAAAATTTACAAACTATTAAAATTATAAGAGAATTTAGTAAGTTGGTCAGATAGGAAATTAAAATATTACATCCACTGTAATTCTTTATACCAAAAACAAATAGCTAGAAATGCCATTTGAAATAGTAACCACCACACACGCGCGCACACACACACACACACACACAATTACTAGGAATAGATTTTAAAAAGAATGTAACAAGAACTTTTTGTAGGATAACATTTTATTAGAGGCAATAAAGAAAACTTAAATAAATGGGAAAATGTGCTAGATATTTTCATATTTCTCTCCAGACAGACTCTCAACTCTTCACCCACTCTTGAAAACTGAATTTAAGGACTACTTCAATGGGCTCGCTTGAGCTCTGGATTCTGGTGGGCATCAGCCAATGAGAGGTACTGGCAGGAGATTAGAGAGCAAATAGAGAATATTTATTCACCCAACTCCCTCCCTGCTGGATTGGCATAGATTGATTATATCCATCTCATAAAGGCCATAACTACAATAACCTGTTATTAGATATACAATATAATAATATGTAAATGAAACATATTTAACCTAAAATGTGAAGGGAAAGGAGAAGTAAAAGTGCCAAGTTAGGAATGCTATGAAACTTAAGTTCTTATCAGTTTGAAATATGGTATTATAATTTTAAGATATTTCTATAAGCCTCATGGTCACCACAAGGGAAAAGCCTGTTCTAGTTACACAAAAATCATGATAAAGGAGTCAAAGCATACTGATATCAAAAGTCATCAAATCACAAAAGACAGCAGAATAAGAAGCTAGGAACAACGCATCTACAAAACAGCAGAAAACAATTAACAAATGGTAATAGCAAGTCCTTACCTATTAATAGTTACTTGAAATATAAATGAATTAAATTCTCCAACCAAAAGACATAGAATAGTTGAATGTATACAAAATGTAAAAAGATCCAGTGATATACTGCCTATAAGAAACTCACCTTAGCTTTAAAAACACATATGCTGAGAGGAAGGATGGAAAAAGATATGCCAAGTAAACGGTAACCAAAGAAGGTAGGTATGACCTTACTTATATTAAACAAAATAGATTTTAAACTAAGAATAATAAAAAGAGATGTCTGTACTCCTGTTCACTGTAGCACTGTTTACAATAGCTAAGACATATGTCCATCAACAAATAAATGGATAAAAAGAGGTTTTATATATATATATATATATACATATATATATGTATTATTTATATATATTTATGAATATAATATGTAAACACACACACAGACACAGTGTAATACTATTCAGCAGCTAAAGAAAGAATCCCTGCCACTTGCAACAATATGGATGAATCTTAAGGGCCTTATGCTAAGTGAAATAAGACAGAGAAAGACAAATATTGTATATTTCATTTATATATGGAATCTTAAAAATCAAACAAACCCACCAAACTCATAGGAAAAGATCAAATGTATAGTTCACAGAAGTGGAGGGATGGGGGAATTGGATGAAAATGGTTAAACGTACAAACTTCCAGTTGTAAAGTTAGTACAACATGATGACCATAGTTAACACTGTGGTACAGTATATTTGAATGTTGCTAAGGGAGTAAATCCTAAAAGTTCTCACCACAGAAAGGAAAAATCCAAAACACTTTTTCTTTGTATCTGTATGGGATATTGGATGTTATCTAAACTTATTGTGGCAATCATTTTGCAATATATGTAAGTCATTATACTGTACCATAACTTACACAGTGCTGTATGTCAACTATATCTCAATAAAGCAAAGAAAAATTTAAAAATGAAACACATAGACAAAAGTGTACCAGCTTCCATAGTAAGCTCTGTGTTGTCTGACTCTTGTAGGTCAGAGATGATAGTGGAGGATGCTGCAACGGAATTGGGTTCCCTATTTTTGTTAAGACTTGTAAGATCCTACATGGAAAAGGTCATGCTGCTGAACTTGAAAATCAGCAGCTAAAATTAGGCACAATTGTCACAAAAATTCACAAGGACAGGGTGGCAATCAGAATATTTGGAACTCATAGGGATCTGTGGTGATTATAAATTGATCACAAGTTCCCTAGAAACGAAATAGCTAGGAAGTTTATTAACTTACTGCTTGACTTATACAGGACAAAAACAATCCTACATCTGGCTCACCCCAGTAGAGAATTGCGCCCTCTTTAGGATACTCAGACCTAAGCTAGTTTATGGACCTAGAGTCCCTTCATAGAATAGGAAACCATACAATGTAATCATGTTGTATACTGCATATCTTACCTCTAGCCTTCCCCACAGACACCTGTGGCCATTTCCCATCGTCTTTGTGCAGTATAGAAATAGAACCCCAGAGACCCTCTGGACATAATTAGGTACTGACTATTCACTGATGCTAACCCCTAGGAATGGAAAACATTAATATATTTCACAAGTCAAAATGGGGATTTATGCAAGTTAGATGATAAACTGTTTACTCCAATCCATCTCAAAATGAGCCCAGTGAATGCTGAAACATATCCTGTGGTGATTTACCCTACCCAAGAATTAAGACTTGGTACAGGTATAGTAAAGAGAACAGTGGTTTTCAAGCTTTATCATACATCAGCGTCTCCTGGAAGACTTGTTAAAACACGGACTGCTGAGCACCAACCCGAAAACCTCTGCCTTAATAGGTCTCTGATGGAGCCCACTAACTTGCATATCTAAGTTTCCAAATGTTAGTGATGCTTCTAGTCTGGAGATTATACTTTGAAAATCCTACCTACCATAATAGTCTTTGTTCTATGGTTCAGGTAACAAACTGAGTGTTCTAGCTCAGTGGTTCTCAGAATACGGTCTTCTAATCTGTGGAATGAGGGCCATTCACTTCCATTTATCTTGTCTGAATAGTGCAAAAGCCAGATTTCTTCTAGTACCTGTACACATCAGAACAAACTCAATCAGACAGTGATCTCAATTATAGCTGTCTTTCTGAATGTGGTATTTTACTGGAACAAAACAATACAACCCTTTGCAACTAATACACAGATATTAACTTGACAAATTTTTCCTTTTTCCTATCAGCAAAGTCAGTTAGAAGTTATTTGTCTTAACATATTAGGGAAAACGGTATGCTATTATGATCTTGTCACCAGACTATATTAACCCTCCTGCTCTCTGTCCATAATATATTCCAAAAGAAGCTTGATTTTTCTGATATCCCACAAAACATTATGCTGGTTCGTTACACTGATAACATTTTCCTCATTATACCTAATGAGTAGGAAGTAACACATGTGTGCCAGAGGCTGGCCAATAAATACACACGAACATTTAGAGGCATGCCATATCAGGGTTTCTGATTTGTAGCATGTTGGGATATCTTTTGTAGAGTAAAAAGGGAACTGCTATTCTTTGCTCTGCTCAACAATAAAGAAAGAGACCCAGTGGTGATGATATTCTAGACTTTGGGGGGTAATTATAATTTATTCAGGCATGCTCTTTCAGGATGTTTACTGGGTTAACAGAAAGCCCCCTGACTTTGAGAGGGGACTTGAAGAAAAACATCACTGCAGCAAGTATAGGCTGCAGGGCAAGGGGCCCTGTCACTTGGGACTTATGACCCACAGACATACTATTTTGAAAATATCTGTGCTGGAGAGATGCTGAATGAAAACATATATCAAGGACCCATTGGAGAGTCTCTTTTATAAGGGCACTAATCCCACTCTTGAGGGCTCCAACCTTATTACCTAATCACTTCCCAAAGATCTCACCTCCAAATCCCATCACACTGAAGATTAGGTACCCACATACAAATTTCTGGGGGACCCATATATTCAGTTCATTACAGAGTAGGAGTGTTTCCTCCTAGCATTTCACCAAATCACCCAACAAAGAAAATTTTGCTTCCTCTTCATAGCAGATTGAGATTAGTGTGTCTGGAGGTCTTGGAGACCTTGAACTATGTACCTAATCTATTATTGCTTAAAACTGGGGTTGTTTATAATTATGAACTTTCATAAATTATATTTTAATGGATATTCTTGTGTAAGACATGCATTGTCCTATCAGGAGTAGAATTGATGGTTCATATGATAAAGCTTGGTTAACTTTATAGGAGACAGACAGTTTTCCAAAGTCACTGTACACTTTTAGAATCTCAACACACAAGTTTCTGTTGTTTTACAGTCTCCAAATCCTTGGAGCTTTCGGGGTTTTAAATATTAGCTGATCTGATAAGGGCAGTGGGCTTTTGTTTTGTTTTCAAATTTAAAATCACATTGTAGATATAATTTGAGAACCTTCTCATATGCTTATTGGTTATATGGATATCTCCTTTTTTGTAGTGTTTGTCTAAATCTTCTGCTCATTTAAAGAAATAAATTTGTCATTTTACTATTGATTTATTGGATTTCTTTATATAGTCTGAATATAAATCCTTTGCCATATATATGTTTTGTGAATATACTTTGTGTCTGTGGTTTTTCTTTTTATTTCCTTGACTTTATCTTTTTGGTGTGCAGAAAAAATAATGTTAGGGGGAGGCCGGATGGCTCAGTTCGTTAGAGCGTAGTGCTCATAACACCAAGTTTGCCAGTTGGATTCCCACGTGGGCCAGTGAGAAACAACAGCTTAAGCTTGGAGCTGAGCTGTGCCCCCACAACTAGATTGAAGAAAAAAATGACTTGACATCCTGGAAAAACACCTTGTTTCGCAATATCCCCCAATAATAATAATAATAATAAAATAAAATAATTGTAAGTCTAATTTTTCAACATTTTTTATAGTTAGTGCCTTTTTTGTCCTAATTAAGAATATTTTCCTACCCCAGGAGATTTCTCTATGTTTCTCTGTAGAAGCTCTAAACTATTAGCTTTGACATTCAGGTTTATAATCCATTTTGAATTATTTTTGGTGTAAGAGGTATGGTGGTGGGGTGTCAATGATGACTAATTTCATAAACATTTTTTTTCCCATTTGGATATCCAATTTCCCCATCAATATTTGTTGTGATGATTAATTTTACGTGTCAACTTGACTTGACTAAGGGAGGCCCAGATAGCTGGTAAACCATGATTTTGGGGAGTGTCTGTGAGGATGTTTCTGAGAGTTAGCATTTGATTCAGTGGACTGAGTAAAGAAATACACCCAGTATGTGTGGGAATCTTCCAAGGCACTGAGGACCCAACTAGAACAAAACAGTGAAGGAAGAATGAATTCTCTCTCCCTCTCTCTCTCTGAGTTGGGACAGCCATCTTTTCCTGCCCTCTGATGTTGGAGCTCCTGATTCTTGGGCCTTTGGACTCATGAGACTTACAGAAGGGCCCCATTTGTCTTCATACTCAGACTGAATTACACCACTGGCATTGCTGGTTCTCCACTTTGCAGATAAAGCAGATTCCGCGACTTAGCCTCCAAAATTGCATAAGCCAATTCTTATAATAAAACTTCCTCTTGTGTGTATTTACATATATCCTGTTGGTTCTTTTTCTCTGGTGAGCCCTAATAATTTTTTTAATTGAATAATCTTTACTCTATTAAACTGCGTTGATAACTTTGTCAAAATCAAGTAATTGTATATTGGAGTTTATTTCTAGATTCTCTTTTTGGTTCCATTGATCTATTTGTCTGTCTCTACACTAATAACTCAGTTGCTCAATTAATGTAGTTGTATTGCAAGTCTTGAAATATGGCAACTCAGCATTTTTTTTTCCTTTTACAAGATTGCCTTGACTCTTTTTCTTCCGCATGTATATATAAGTTGTATATATAATTGTATTGTAATTATAGTTATATATTTTAATTGTAAATTAAAATATATTTATAATTAAAATATATAACTATAATTACATGTATAATAAGTTTTCTAATTCTCTTATAAACTTTCCAGTTCTAAAATAAAAACCTGCTAGAACTTGGAAGGGGATGAATGTGAATCTAAAGATCAACTTCAGGTGAAACAGTGTCTTAATATTCAATTATCAATTTGTGGCAATAGTGTAACTCCATTTATTTAGACTTTTAATTTCATTCAACAGTTTATGAAGTATAAGTCTTACATGTGGTTCTTTAAAATTATCAGTATTTTATAGGGCTTTTTGGATGCCATTGCAAATTTTATTATTTTCCACTTATATTAATTACTTGTTGAGCATATATAATAACATTTTCTTTTTCTCTCTGGGCTTAAGTTTCGATAATTTCCAATGACTCTCTTTGAAGTTAATCTTTTTTCTTCTGTGTTCAGTTTAAGCTGATCAAATGCATTATTCATTTCAAATATTACATTATTCAGTTCTAGAATTTCAATTTTTTAGTTTCCTTTTTTCTGCTGAAATCCTGTACCTTTATACCACTTCATGCAGCTTTTCCTCTAAATCACTTATTTATAATGCTTATTTTTTAGCCTACTAGGTTCCTGCATTTGTATCATCAATGGTTCTGCTGTTTTGACTTTTTTTTTTTAACTTTTTATTATGAATCACATTATCCTGCCACTTTGCATGTCTCCCAGTTTTTTTTTTTGTTGTTTTGTTTTGGGGTTTTTTTGTACTGCATTTTAGGTATGAAATAGCAGTAGAGACTCAAGTGAATAATAAATTCTTACAGAAGGGACTTGCTTTGTTTCTTTGTTGTGCAGTTAGGTACTTATTTCTTCACTTTAAACAGTAGTTTAGGTGATTTGTGCTCTGTTCTCCACAGGGAGATAGGCCCTGCCCTCCAGCAGAGCTTTGAAATTTAATCAAAGAAAAATTAAGCAACTTCTCCTCAATTTCCAATCAGCCTTCAATTTTTCAGGACCACTGCTTAGTCACCCAACTTCCTTAGGTGGAGAATTGGTTAGCAGCCATGATAGTCAATTTGTAGTGGTAAAAATCTCCTTTTCTCCTTAATGTTCCTCTGCCTAAAATGTTCCTCTGACACCCAATATTTTCTATAGACTCACCAACTGCATTAAGAAATAAAGAATGTTGCTGGTCTTTGCTCATCTCTGAAGGGCTAACATTTTTCTAAAATTATTTTATTTAGACTTCGTTGTTCCCAAAACTCTTTGATGACTTTAAAAGGTATATAGATTTTCCCTAATAAGTGTATATATTTTAATAAGTCATCAAAGAGCTCTGGTAACAAAGTCTAAATACAATAATTTTAGAAAAATGTCGCATCATGGACGGGTAGGTGCCCGACCATTGCAGTGTACACCTGAAGCTGAAGCTGAATAATGATGAATGTCAACTATAATTTAATATATATATAGTCACAGGATGTGGAGTACAGCATAAGGAAAAGAGTCAGTGGAACTGTAACAGCTATACACCATGTCAGAGGGGTAGTGGAGTTTGGGAGGAGGGATTATCACTTTGTGAGGGGTATAAATGTCTATTACATTGTTTTGTACACCTGAAACCAATATTAAAAAAAAATTGATGATTTGCAGATATTATATCTTAAAAAAAAATGGTGTATAGATTTTCAAGCTTATGCTTTTTCTTAATGTTACAGTAATCAATTGTCTTTTTTAACCATCTACCGTGTTTCCCCGAAAATAAGATCAGGTCTTGTATTAATGTTTGCTCCAAAAGACGCATTAGGGCTTATGTTCAGGGAATGTCATCCTGAAAAATTATGCTAGGGCTTATTTTCCGGTTAGGTCTTATTTTTCGGGGAAACACCGTATGATTTAACCAAAATCAAAACCCCAATATGCATATTTTGTTAACTAATTTTTCTCCCACTCTTCACCCATTTTTTACTTCTGTCTTATATGATGAACAAAGAACAGTATTTTATATTTCAGGAAGAAGTATGACTGAATTGCTATAATATCAGAATGATATAGTAGCTGTTGGGACTTGGCATGGGTACATATGTTTTCAATAAAACAGAGGAGGCAAAAGTCTGCAGATTTAACCTTCACATTTTCCCACCGTGCTCTATGTTCCAGAAAATGATTTATGAACTTTATCAATGAGCTCCCATTTAATGTCAGTTGGGTTCAGTCACTAAGCCAGAGGCACTAGTAGAAGTGGAACCGGGGCACATCTGAGTATTCTGAGATGCTTGGGATACATTATACTATATATTGATCCAGTGGTGGTTCCAAAAGAATGTGACCATTAATTAGTCTGAACACTTAATATTTGTGTCCTTCATGGTGTGTAAACTCCAACTCAATTTTAAAAAATTATAAAAATATACATATAATCAACATTCTACTGAATAGTAAACTATTTAGTTTATCTCATGAGTTCAAAAACATGATAAAGATGTCCTCCACTAGCACCACCTGTACTCAACATTGTATAACTTTGTGAATGATCCTCTATATTGTAAATGTCAAAAAAAAAAAAAAAGCATATGGTTTAGGTAAAAAAAATTTTGATTGTCATTATTTCACACATATCATCATTATGTATATAGAAAACTTTTTAAATTATTAAAAATAGAAGTGAAAAACAAGAAATTTAACAAGGTCTCTAGATACAAGGTAAATATGTAAATAAGTATATATTTCTACATACTAAAAGATAAAATTATAACCTCAGGTTTTCTTAAAAACTAAGCCATTTATATTAGCGTCAAGAACCATCACAAATCAAAGAGTAAAAGTCCTGGAAGACATACACATAGAAATATTACAAAACACTTTTTAAAGAATTAAAGATGGCCTGCCTAACTAAATGGAGCTTTATGAATTAAAATATTCAGAAGTGTTAGATGCTAGTTATCTCTAAATTGATCTATAAATTAAAGGAAATCCTATAATATATGTGTTCGTGTATATAAATTCATAAGGTGGTTCTTAAATATATCTGAGACTGCAATGGGTCAAGAATAAACAAGACAAATCTGTAGAAGAAAAATAACATTGGAGAGATTTTATTACCAGATATCAAAACTTATTATAAAGCTATACCAATGAAGGTCATGTATTATTGGTATGAGGCATATTAATAAATCAAAGGACTAAAATATAGAATCCAGAAAAAAGACTCCATACCTATGTAATCCCTGGATTTATATCAAAGATGACTCTGTTATATAGTGTGAAAAAAACTGTCTTTTCAATAATTAATGCTGAAACAATTGGATATCCATATAGAAAAAATATTTAATCTTGACACGTACCTCACACCATAGCAGAAATCAATTCCAGAAAGACTATAACTTTAAATGTGATAAATTAAGCAATAAAAACTTCTGGAAGAAAATATGTTAGACTATCTTAATAAGCTTGGGTTGGCAGAGATTTCTTATACTAGACATAAAAACATAAAACTATAAAATTAAAAAAAATGATAGATGAACTATATTAAAATTTAAAATATCTGTTCATCAAAAAAAATTGCAGAGAGTGAAAAGATAAATCAAAAAATAGAATATACATACCTGTGTGTGTGTGTATGTGTGTGAGTGTATCCAGAATATCTGAAGAACTGTTATGAACCAATAAAAGAAAGACAACACAGTTGGAAAATAAGAGACTTGAATAAGCAAATAGGATATCCAAATAACCAACAAATGAAAAACTGCTAAATTTCATTATTCTTCAACACAAGGAAACTGAAACCAAAATGCACAATGAGGTATCGCCTCACATTTGCCAAATGGCTAAACTTAAAATTAAAATTAAAAAAATAGGAGAGTTGGGTACTAGATTTATCAGGGTGATCACTTTGTAAGTAATATAAATGTCTAATCATTATGGTATACACCTGAAACAAATTAATATTGTGTCAACTATAATTGAAAAATAAAAAAAAAATATTAAAAAGATAAATAAGAGAGAGTATCATGTGTTGGTAAGAATGAAGCACAATGGAAACCCTCATATTACCATTGGAAGTGCAAATTAGTACTGCAAATTTAAATACATTTTGCAGCAGTTTCCACTAAATTGGTATCACAGCACATTCTATGACCTATTGATTCCATTTCTATGAACCTATGTGCACCGAAAGACATGTACAAAAATGGACACCAACCTAGAAACAATCAAACTCTTCAATTGTGGATTGGATAAAATATGGTCTGTTCATTCAATGGAATATCATATAATAAAACTGATGCAAATATTTTTACATGCAACAAGAATTAATTTAACAACACATATTAAGCAAAAGAAGTCATACAAAAGAAAATGTATACTGTATGATTCCATGTAAAGTTCAACAATAGATAACTGCTAATCTTCTAAATCTTCAACTATGCAGTGTGCATCTTGATTTGTACAGTTTGATATGCATAATATACATTATTAAATGTGTACTGAAAAGACTCAAATATACATTTACATGTTTCCAAGAACCTACTTCCAAGGAAAGTATATAATAGAAATTAAGTCACCAGTACAATAAAAACATACATACAATGATATAAATTGCAGCATTTTTCATGGTCAAAAAAAAGTAAAGTCTCTTCAATAAGGACTTTATAATAAGTAATTATATGTGCACATCATGGAATACTATTTAGCCATTAGTTATACTATTTGGCCTGGAAAGATTTCTCTGAAATATTTGAATAAAGCAAGGTGCTAAAAAGTAAAAAAAAGGTGTAGAATATTTAATTTTTATAAAAGTCACCCATATATGTGTGAATATATATATATATATATACATATATGATTATATATTTTGTATTCATATAAATTTTTATATATTATTGTGAGATCATGGAGAAATCTTGAATAATGCCTATATTCTTGGATAGGAGGCAAAGATTGATATGTGTGGAAAGAGGATAAGAAAAAGAGAATTAGACAAATCTAAATAAAGAAAAATACATGGCCAAATTTACTTATTTTTGTTACAGTGAATACATATGTGTAAATAAAACTATAGAAAATGAAAGTATTAAGAACATAAAAGAAAGAACAAAAGACCAAAAAATAAATACAAAGGAAAATTACAGACCAACCTCATTCTGATCACAGATGCAAAAATCTTTTTAAAAATATTAGCATACCAAACATTTATTTTTAAAAATATACCATGGGAAGTAGGGTCTAGATAGTGGAGTAAGTAGATCCTGAAATCATTCCCTCTCATGAACACCCCCAAACTACAACTAAGTATAGAGTAACCATTGCTGACAATGAGTTAAAGGCTAGCTGAACAGAATTTATACAACTAAGGATATAAAGAAGCAGCCACATCAAGATGGATTAAAGGGGCAGAGACATGATCTGAT
Source organism: Rhinolophus ferrumequinum (assembly GCF_004115265.2). Lineage (NCBI taxonomy): Eukaryota > Metazoa > Chordata > Mammalia > Chiroptera > Rhinolophidae > Rhinolophus > Rhinolophus ferrumequinum. Next base: position 80,909,747 of record NC_046291.1, on the reverse strand, counting down.
CAGGACCAACACACCTGGTGTGGTAATTCACAAGCAGGAGGTCTATCACTACCACGGTAGTCTCCCCTGAGAAGCAAAGGGTCTGAACCCCACAGTGGCCTCCCAGCCTGGGGGTCCTACACTATTGAAGAGGATCTCCCATGACATCTGGCTTTGAAAACCGCTGGTGCTTACTTCCATGAGAACCAAAGGGCTATAGGAAAATGAGCTTCTGCTCTTAAAGGGCCTGCACACAAACTCACTTGCTCTGATCCAGCTCAGAGGCAGCAGTTTGAAATGTACCCCAGTCATACATCATGGAATTACACTGACTAACTTTAGCATGAGTGCAGGAGGGTCAGGATCAGTGGGAATTTTCTCCTGGGATGGAAGTGCTGGCAGATGCCATTGTTTGTTTCTTTTGTTGCATGTACTTTTGTTGCACTGTCCCTACACCTGGCTGGTATGGTGCAGGTGTGCCCCAATTCTGACACTCTCCATTAACCTGGAAAACACTGTTTAGCCTCCCTTGGCATTCCCTCTGAGGTCTCATCCAGTCATCTTCCCACACGGCCAGAGCCCAGTCTAAGTGTCTCTAACATCAGCACACCTGGCGGCCAGACTTGGCTAGCATCACAGTCCCTCCCCAGCAGCTCCAGACCTAGACAGCCTCGGCTTGCATCAGAGCACCCCCCTCCCAAGTGACTCAAACACCAGCACATGTGGTAGGTGGTCGAGGCTGACATTGGAGGCTCACATTGCAGCCACTACCAAGGAGCTCCAGACCAGGCACACATGGCAGCCAGCCTTGGCCCACTAGACAGCCCCTCTCAAGTGGCTCCAGACACTGCACATGAGGGGGCCAGCATCAGCCTGCATTGGAGCCCCACCCAAGTGGATCCACAACCGATATACCTGGTGGGTGGCCTCAGCTGGTACAGGAGCCCCTCTGAAGCTGCCTCCACTCTGCACACCAGCCTATCCACAGCAATCATGGCTGACCCTCACAGCCAGTGGCCCTGAGTGTTCACCCTGTCCACAGACACACACACAGCAATCAAGTTCAACTACAACAGGAGGACACACAACTCACATAGTGGACACCTCTGAGCACTTGGTTCTAGTGACTAGGAGTGATTGCACCACTGGGCCCCATAGGATACTTTCTACATAAGACCACTCTTTCAAGACTGGGAGACATAGCTTATCTATCTGATACATAGAAAGGAACATGAGAGATAGGCAAAATGAGAAGACCTAGGAATGCGTTCCAAATCTAAGAACAGAACAATACTCCAAAAAAAAAGAACAAAACGAAGTAAAAGCAAGAAAAAAAAAAAAGAAAAAAAAAAGCTTTCAGTTTTTCAGTATACATTTATGTCAAAATATCAAAATATGTGTCTTTAAAATGATCATACAAGTTCCCTTTATTTGTTTTGATGGAGTCTTGACTTCAGGAGGATAATAAAATTTCACAAGTCATTACAGTCTGGAATATCTTTGTCTTTTATGGTTTCTCTAGGAAGCTGTGCAGCCATAACTACAAGGGTACTCGTATGTAACCACTTCTACTCAGCAATGTTATGTATTAGGTGATTAGATGTTGGAAACACAAAGATAAAATAAATATTGCCATCAAAGAATTTATAATCTATTATGGGGAAAAAAAGACTCAGTATGATACAATAAAATGTTTAGGTAATTTTAGAGTACAATAAAAATTGATGGTATGTTCAGAATATATTAGAGGCCCAGCCATGCTAAGTTTGCCTGGAGTGATTAGGAGATGTCTTCACAAAAGTTTTGGAACTAAATTTTGAGACAGATTGGGGAATGGAATTCCAGGCAGAGGAAACAGAGGTGACATATCATGAAGGTATAAGATATCTGAAATATTTGGGAACTGTGATTAGAATAGTATGACAGAAGCATAGATGTAAGTGGGACTATGGAATGGACTTCTTGAGTAGTAGAGAAAAGCTGGATTGTAGAGTTAGCCATAGCATAAGCAGAAGTATGGACATTATCAAAAGGCTTAGAGATCCATTCAATATGCTTAAGCAGAACACTACTCAGTTTGTATTTTAGTAAAAAGGAATAGGGGTCAGGGCAATTGAATAATGGAGGAGATGGCTATGGAAACAAAAAGGAGATAAAAAGTATATGTAAATCTGGTCTGAGAAAAAAATGAGATGAGTTGGGGACACATCTAATCTGAGTTAACAGTGGAATTACTAGGTCAAGATTTTCAGATCTGCAACACTGGCAAAGGGAAATCCACCTCCAAGGCTGTTTTTAACTATTTCCAACTCCTACTTCATTAAAACCACTTTGTATTCACTGTAGACTGAGAAAATAGATGTACTTTTCATAAAAATTAAGTTTACCCATGTCTCTTATTATAGTTATTAAAACATTTTCATGATGTAATTAGTTTAATATTTATAACTGAAACACTTATCTATTAATTCCAATGGAAATTTGTTTTCAGTTCAGCTACGTCTGATCTCAAATAATCAATGTAAGTTTACTTCAATAGCTAATCAATATATATAGGGTTTCACTCTTTTCTAACCTTGATTTTATCTTCCTTATGAATATTTTCTTAGTCTTCTTCCTCTTTTTTGGCAAATATTTTACAATAAAAATCACTGTGATATTGTTCTATATATATTTAATCTACTTTTTAACCTACTTTGATATATATAAAGGAAAACAACTGAATCCTTTCACATTTTAGTTTGTTACTTTTTCTTGGATAGTCACAAAAGCCTTTAAGTACATTACAGTTTTTTCATAGTTAATTCAATTTTGTAAGCTTATTTTTCATCCATTTGGATGACTGATCAGGATAATTTATCACCAATATCTATTTATGACAATTTATATTTTAAAATAATGTTATAGTTCCCCCAGCTCATCTTGGATGCTATTTTTCATCACAATGATACTCTCTATATTGATTTTTGGGTATTTAAGATGATTTGATAGTATTTAAGGCTGTTATACAAAATAGTATATGGTCAAGATAAATTCCAATATCCAAAATACCTATATTTATCAAAATGTGGATATTAAAATCTCTATAAATTGTTATTCTCTTTAATTTTTGTTATAAAAATTACAATTATTATAATTTCAATGAGAAAGAATTCTCCATGACAATTATCTTATCCCTATTTTGATACTCAGTAATTGTTGCTTTCATTGTTGGGTAGAGCATATTTGTGTAACAGGATCAAAATGAGACCACATTTGACAATATGCTGTATTTGATGTATGTGCAATATCCTAATTGCTCATTCTGAAAATTAAATTTTCATTTGTAGTTGTCCGGAAAAAATAAAACTCTTGCTGCCATTTGGATGATTGCATCTTTCAGTGGTTACAGTTAGAATGTCTTTTGTATATTTTATAGATTCTCTGTAGCTCACAATGATACCCCTTTTTGAAGGATTTGCCCTCTTACCCACAGGCATGAGATCATGGGAGTCACATGACAAACTTTTGTTTCCAAAGCCAAATTATATGAGTTTATATACAACCTCTTCTATTTAAGTTTTGTATTATCTTGAGCATGTATGGGCCTCAGTTTTCCTGGGACCTTAGTGGGCTCAGTGGGCCTTAGTTTTCTCATCTCCAAATTGAGAATAACAATTTTAATACTTCTTCATTGGGTGGATTAAATAATAAGTACAATACTAAAACACAACTACATAATACTATACTAATCCAAGTGTTACTTTTAAAATAGTAATGACATATAATTATTATTTTACATAAATCCATGGGCCCATTTACCTCTCTTCATCCCAGGATGAAATTAATTTGACCATGGGGGACCTGTTTCATGCTGAATCAAGCAGATGATCTACTGGGAATATGGACTTGACACTGAGAGATCAAGTTAGTCTCTATTGATAATTTGAACTGTAACAAGTAAACTCGGGAGTTGTGTTGTGGCTATGCCTTCCAGCTTTTCTTTCTTTTTGGTTTAGGCCCAGCTATGGTTGCATTTCTGCCTTTGGGTTTGAGGAGACATTCATGGATTCTTATATTTTGTGCTTACATTTTTCCTTGGCTTGATTTCTGTTTTCTTTCAATGAAAGAGACTTCACCGATATCAAATGTATCAGAGTTAAGTCTCTTGACTGTACGGAACATTTCAGTATTTTTATGTCTCTAGAAGGTAGCTAGAATAATATACAGTCAACATCTCTACTGTCAATAATATTTTAGTTATTAATCAAGGACAGCAGAGAACAAAATCAGATAGAAGGCTCAGTACTCCATTCAAGACAGACCTACCTCAAAGCTACCTCCATGAAGACATCGTTAAATACAAGTGCTGAGCTGCTCCTCTTTAGCTCTCAACATGGTGGATCTCAGATATTTAGATTTTCTTGTCCAGTAAAGGAAAGAGACTTTGAATGCATCACAGGATTTCCCATCTTACTATCTATATCACCAACTTTTCATAAAATACAGAATTATCTTCATCTCAAAGAATCAAGAAGGACTTTTATCTTAGAATTAAGTTCAGTTTTTTTCAATTAAATATATTTAACTATGAAAATTCTCTATATTTTCCTTATTTTTCACAATCAACTGGCACAAAAGCCTTTGTCTGATGTCACTTCTCATTCTTCACTTTTATCAGTTGTCAATTCATAGTTTCTATTACATTAATTAAGGTATCGTTTTCTTCCACTAAGCAATGTTCCCCTTGGAGACAAAATTGTTTCTCTTATTCATCTTTGTCTTACCCATGGCACCCGGCCATTCCCTACTGTTTTATATACAGTCAGTGCTGACTAATAAATCGCTGAAGGTTGTACTATGCATGCAGCCCAGAAACAATTGATTTTATATATATTTTTTAAAGTTCAGTGCAGGGTTGAGTGGGAAATATGTGAGAGTAAATTTTGGGCAAAGCAAGACTTCTCTTACCTACAATGTTCAAATCTTTGCTCTAGGAACTACCAAGTAGCTCAACAATGATACAGACTTAAAACAAAGTCTTATTTCACCAGTTATCTTTGCTTTATGAATCCAGTGATTACCTGGGGAAGGGATATTTTGAGGGCCGTCCCTAATTATATAGTTTTCATTTGTAAAGGCATCTCTATTTTACTAGCTTAAAAAATTTCAACAGCTCTCTGGTAGGTGACATTAAGTGTCTTAGATACAAATTATTGGCTAAAAGCATTGTTGAGCTATTTGCATTTAAGATTCATTTGCTGAAATTATCAGGCTGGGTTATACTAGATTTTGGCAGAGGCACCAATTGTTTAATAAGACTTTCAAAAGTTACTTTGACTCGAAATCATTTCAAAAGTAAGCAGGAATCTTTCTGCAATAACGATGTGAACTGAGGATATACTTACTAGGTTTGTTGACCTGTCATCAAAGACATAGTTCTTAACTAAGTGGGGCATTTAGCACGCAGAGAGGACCACACATTTTCACCTCCCTGCTGAAAGCACAGCAGGAGGATGGAGTTCTCGTCCTACCAGTCTTAACTCCCCAACTGTGGGCAACTTAGTGGTTTAGCAAATAATTTATCTCAGGAGCAGTAATTCTCAGGCAGCTGACCTCTGGGGTCACGACAAATTAAAAGACAATCTGATTCTCTTCTGGGTAAGTGGAGACTCTCATCAGGAGTCAAAGAGTTTTACATATTTTGAACATGCTCTTTAACTCCATTTCAAACAAGTTAAGTGCTTCCTACTGGGGTACATTTCAAGCAAGAGATCAAACACAGGCAGTCTCTGCACCAGTGCTAAAGAAACATTCTCATCTAATCAATTGAATTAAAGTCACTTGACCGATCAATTACTGCCCATACACACATTAAACCATCACTTCAAGGTAATTAATTTTATAATTATTTGGCACGGTAAAATTAATCACCTGGAAGCACAATAAAGAAGATTTTTTTTCTTTTTCCTTTTTGCCAGACACAAAGTGGTTTGCAAGCATCATGTGGCATCAGGTCTCCTCCTGTCCTCCCTTGGCATGTATTCTCCCTCAGCATATGTTCTTACAATCCTTTCCTCCACCCACCTATCTAGCCCCCTTTTGCATGCTCACCATGGTCGTATAGACATTCTATTGTCTATATAGAACACAGTTCCTTCGACTGTGTGCTTCCTCGGGTCCTCAGTAATGCTCTTCCTTGCTTATATTCGAGTGGTTAATTCCTACTTACCATTCTGGCCTCCGCCTTAAAATGGCTTCTTTAGAGATACCTTCCCCAACCTTCAGATTAGGTTAAGTATTTCAGTTACAGAAAAATTCTCTCATTGTAACAAGAAGATTAATTTATGTGTCTCTCACTGGATCACTAGTTCTCCATGCTGATAGATGTTTTGTCCCTTCTGCTTTTAGATCTGTGTTCAACAACTACCACAAATGTGGTGGGAGCAATACTAATCTTTTCTGTAGAAATGACATCTGGAATATGGCAGCAGCAGTGAATATTATAGGCTAGTGCTTCAAGATGGTAGCAGCTCTGTCAGATTTTATATGACTATCACTGTGGAGCAATGACCAAGATGGCTATTACCCCACTTTCTTAGGTAACTAACCTTAAAATGAATTGTTTGTGGAGTCCCGTCTTGACAAGCCCACACGTGTAGCTATTCTACTGAGAAAGAAAAGCAAGTCTTACCAAATTACCATTTGTGGATAGAAACAATGCATACCTAGGGAATTCTGGAGATATTTGCAGAGGCAGTATCATTCAAAGTCTATCTGTTCTTATAAATCTAAGAAAGGTAGCAGTGAGAATTGAGGTTGGGGAAAATCCAGGCAAAGATGACTTTGCCTAGTGTATTTGCTTGGGCTGTTTTAACAAAATATCACAATCACTAACTAGGTGCCATAAACAACAACAACAAAAGGTCCTCAGTTCTCGGGCCTGGAAGTCCTAGATTGAGGTATCAACAGATGTGGGTTCTCCTGAGGCCTTTTTCCTTGGTTTGCGGATGGCTGTCTTCTCATGGTGCCCTTCCATGGCCTTGGCTCTGAGCACATGCATCCTTGTTGTCTCTTCCTGGTACAGGGACATAGTCATATTGATTTAAGGCCTCAACCTTATGGCCTCATTTAACTTTAATTACCTCCTGATAAGCCCTGTCTCCAAATACAGTCACAGCGGGGGTTAAGGCTTCAACATATGAATTGGGGTGGAGAGCAGAATTCAGGCCATAACATCTATTAACGCCCAGGACACTGGTTTCATGGGTATCTGCTCTTTCAAAAGA